>NC_069500.1:884249423-884569423 GCF_027579735.1 Bombina bombina
AAACCAAGTTCATACGGTTTCAATCAGACAACATGACGACTGTTGCGTACATCAACCATCAGGGGGGAACAAGGAGTTCCCTAGCGATGGAAGAAGTGACCAAGATTATTCTATGGGCGGAGTCTCACTCCTGCCACCTGTCTGCTATCCACATCCCGGGAGTGGAAAATTGGGAAGCGGATTTTCTGAGTCGTCAGACATTGCATCCGGGGGAGTGGGAACTCCATCCGGAAATCTTTGCCCAAGTCACTCAACTATGGGGCATTCCAGACATGGATCTGATGGCCTCTCGTCAGAACTTCAAAGTTCCTTGCTACGGGTCCAGATCCAGGGATCCCAAGGCGGCTCTAGTGGATGCACTAGTAGCACCTTGGACCTTCAAACTAGCTTATGTGTTCCCGCCGTTTCCTCTCATCCCCAGGCTGGTAGCCAGGATCAATCAGGAGAGGGCGTCGGTGATCTTGATAGCTCCTGCGTGGCCACGCAGGACTTGGTATGCAGATCTGGTGAATATGTCATCGGCTCCACCTTGGAAGCTACCTTTGAGACGAGACCTTCTTGTTCAGGGTCCGTTCGAACATCCGAATCTGGTTTCACTCCAGCTGACTGCTTGGAGATTGAACGCTTGATTTTATCGAAGCGAGGTTTCTCAGATTCTGTTATCGATACTCTTGTTCAGGCCAGAAAGCCTGTAACCAGAAAGATTTACCACAAAATTTGGAAAAAATATATCTGTTGGTGTGAATCTAAAGGATTCCCTTGGGACAAGGTTAAGATTCCTAGGATTCTATCCTTCCTTCAAGAAGGATTGGAAAAAGGATTATCGGCAAGTTCCCTGAAGGGACAGATTTCTGCCTTGTCGGTGTTACTTCACAAAAAACTGGCAGCTGTGCCAGATGTTCAAGCCTTTGTTCAGGCTCTGGTTAGAATCAAGCCTGTTTACAAACCTTTGACTCCTCCTTGGAGTCTCAATTTAGTTCTTTCAGTTCTTCAGGGGGTTCCGTTTGAACCCTTACATTCCGTTGATATTAAGTTATTATCTTGGAAAGTTTTGTTTTTAGTTGCAATTTCTTCTGCTAGAAGAGTTTCAGAATTATCTGCTCTGCAGTGTTCTCCTCCTTATCTGGTGTTCCATGCAGATAAGGTGGTTTTACGTACTAAACCTGGTTTTCTTCCAAAAGTTGTTTCTAACAAAAACATTAACCAGGAGATTATCGTACCTTCTCTGTGTCCGAAACCAGTTTCAAAGAAGGAACGCTTGTTGCACAATTTGGATGTTGTTCGCGCTCTAAAATTCTATTTAGATGCTACAAAGGATTTTAGACAAACATCTTCCTTGTTTGTTGTTTATTCAGGTAAAAGGAGAGGTCAAAAAGCAACTTCTACCTCTCTCTCTTTTTGGATTAAAAGCATCATCAGATTGGCTTACGAGACTGCCGGACGGCAGCCTCCCGAAAGAATCACAGCTCATTCCACTAGGGCTGTGGCTTCCACATGGGCCTTCAAGAACGAGGCTTCTGTTGATCAGATATGTAGGGCAGCGACTTGGTCTTCACTGCACACTTTTACCAAATTTTACAAGTTTGATACTTTTGCTTCTTCTGAGGCTATTTTTGGGAGAAAGGTTTTGCAAGCCGTGGTGCCTTCCATTTAGGTGACCTGATTTGCTCCCTCCCTTCATCCGTGTCCTAAAGCTTTGGTATTGGTTCCCACAAGTAAGGATGACGCCGTGGACCGGACACACCTATGTTGGAGAAAACAGAATTTATGTTTACCTGATAAATTTCTTTCTCCAACGGTGTGTCCGGTCCACGGCCCGCCCTGGTTTTTTAATCAGGTCTGATAATTTATTTTCTTTAACTACAGTCACCACGGTACCATATGGTTTCTCCTATGCTATTATTCCTCCTTAACGTCGGTCGAATGACTGGGGTAGGCGGAGCCTAGGAGGGATCATGTGACCAGCTTTGCTGGGCTCTTTGCCATTTCCTGTTGGGGAAGAGAATATCCCACAAGTAAGGATGACGCCGTGGACCGGACACACCGTTGGAGAAAGAAATTTATCAGGTAAACATAAATTCTGTTTTTCGTCCCTTTCGTAGAAACGGACCAGCCCGAGGTGCTACGTCCTCTAAGCAAGAGGGTAATACTTCTCAAGCCAAGCCAGCTTGGAGACCAATGCAAGGCTGGAACAAGGGAAAGCAGGCCAAGAAACCTGCCACTGCTACCAAGACTGCATGAAATGTTGGCCCCCGATCCGGGACCGGATCTGGTGGGGGGCAGACTCTCTCTCTTCGCTCAGGCTTGGGCAAGAGATGTTCTGGATCCTTGGGCGCTAGAAATAGTCTCCCAAGGTTATCTTCTGGAATTCAAGGGACTTCCCCCAAGGGGGAGGTTCCACAGGTCTCAGTTGTCTTCAGACCACATAAAAAGACAGGCATTCTTACATTGTGTAGAAGACCTGTTAAAAATGGGAGTGATTCATCCTGTTCCATTAAGAGAACAAGGGATGGGGTTCTACTCCAATCTGTTCATAGTTCCCAAAAAAGAGGGAACGTTCAGACCAATCTTAGATCTCAAGATCTTAAACAAGTTTCTCAAGGTTCCATCGTTCAAGATGGAAACCATTCGAACTATTCTTCCTTCCATCCAGGAAGGTCAATTCATGACCACGGTGGATTTAAAGGATGCGTATCTACATATTCCTATCCACAAGGAACATCATCGGTTCCTAAGGTTCGCATTCCTGGACAAGCATTACCAGTTCGTGGCGCTTCCTTTCGGATTAGCCACTGCTCCAAGGATTTTCACAAAGGTACTAGGGTCCCTTCTAGCTGTGCTAAGACCAAGGGGCATTGCTGTAGTACCTTACTTGGACGACATTCTGATTCAAGCGTCGTCCCTTCCTCAAGCAAAGGCTCACACGGACATCGTCCTGGCCTTTCTCAGATCTCACGGATGGAAAGTGAACGTGGAAAGAGTTCTCTATCTCCGTCTACAAGGGTTCCCTTCTTGGGAACAATAATAGACTCCTTAGAAATGAGGATATTTCTGACAGAGGCCAGAAAAACAAAGCTTCTAGACTCTTGTCGGATACTTCATTCCGTTCCTCTTCCTTCCATAGCTCAGTGCATGGAAGTGATCGGGTTGATGGTAGCGGCTATGGACATAGTTCCTTTTGCGCGCATTCATCTAAGACCATTACAACTGTGCATGCTCAGTCAGTGGAATGGGGATTATACAGACTTGTCTCCGAAGATACAAGTAAATCAGAGGACCAGAGACTCACTCCGTTGGTGGCTGTCCCTGGACAACCTGTCACAAGGGATGACATTCCGCAGACCAGAGTGGGTCATTGTCACGACCGACGCCAGTCTGATGGGCTGGGGCGCGGTCTGGGGAACCCTGAAAGCTCAGGGTCTTTGGTCTCGGGAAGAATCTCTTCTACCGATAAATATTCTGGAACTGAGAGCGATATTCAATGCTCTCAAGGCTTGGCCTCAGCTAGCGAGGGCCAAGTTCATACGGTTTCAATCAGACAACATGACAACTGTCGCGTACATCAACCATCAGGGGGGAACAAGGAGTTCCCTAGCGATGGAAGAAGTGACCAAAATCATTCTATGGGCGGAGTCTCACTCCTGCCACCTGTCCGCTATCCACATCCCAGGAGTGGAAAATTGGGAAGCGGATTTTCTGAGTCGTCAGACATTGCATCCGGGGGAGTGGGAACTCCATCCGGAAATCTTTGCCCAAGTCACTCAGCTGTGGGGCATTCCAGACATGGATCTGATGGCCTCTCGTCAGAACTTCAAGGTTCCTTGCTACGGGTCCAGATCCAGGGATCCCAAGGCGGCTCTAGTGGATGCACTAGTAGCACCTTGGACCTTCAAACTAGCTTATGTGTTCCCCCTCATCCCCAGGCTGGTAGCCAGGATCAATCAGGAGAGGGCGTCGGTGATCTTGATAGCTCCTGCGTGGCCACGCAGGACTTGGTATGCAGATCTGGTGAATATGTCATCGGCTCCACCTTGGAAGCTACCTTTGAGACGAGACCTTCTTGTTCAGGGTCCGTTCGAACATCCGAACCTGGTTTCACTCCAGCTGACTGCTTGGAGATTGAACGCTTGATCTTATCGAAGCGAGGGTTCTCAGATTCTGTTATCGATACTCTTGTTCAGACCAGAAAGCCTGTAACTAGAAAGATTTACCACAAAATTTGGAAAAAATATATCTGTTGGTGTGAATCTAAAGGATTCCCTTGGGACAAGGTTAAGATTCCTAAGATTCTATCCTTCCTTCAAGAAGGATTGGAAAAAGGATTATCTGCAAGTTCCCTGAAGGGACAGATTTCTGCCTTGTCTGTGTTACTTCACAAAAAGCTGGCAGCTGTGCCAGATGTTCAAGCCTTTGTTCAGGCTTTGGTTAGAATTAAGCCTGTTTACAAACCTTTGACTCCTCCTTGGAGTCTCAATTTAGTTCTTTCAGTTCTTCAGGGGGTTCCGTTTGAACCCTTGCATTCCGTTGATATTAAGTTATTATCTTGGAAAGTTTTGTTTTTAGTTGCAATCTCTTCTGCTAGAAGAGTTTCAGAATTATCTGCTCTGCAGTGTTCTCCTCCTTATCTGGTGTTCCATGCAGATAAGGTGGTTTTACGTACTAAACCTGGTTTTCTTCCAAAAGTTGTTTCTAACAAAAACATTAACCAGGAGATTATCGTACCTTCTCTGTGTCCGAAACCAGTTTCAAAGAAGGAACGTTTGTTGCACAATTTGGATGTTGTTCGCGCTCTAAAATTCTATTTAGATGCTACAAAGGATTTTAGACAAACATCTTCCTTGTTTGTTGTTTATTCTGGTAAAAGGAGAGGTCAAAAAGCAACTTCTACCTCTCTCTCTTTTTGGATTAAAAGCATCATCAGATTGGCTTACGAGACTGCCGGACGGCAGCCTCCCGAAAGAATCACAGCTCATTCCACTAGGGCTGTGGCTTCCACATGGGCCTTCTAGAACGAGGCTTCTGTTGATCAGATATGTAGGGCAGCGACTTGGTCTTCACTGCACACTTTTACCAAATTTTACAAGTTTGATACTTTTGCTTCTTCTGAGGCTATTTTTGGAAGAAAGGTTTTGCAAGCCGTGGTGCCTTCCATTTAGGTGACCTGATTTGCTCCCTCCCTTCATCCGTGTCCTAAAGCTTTGGTATTGGTTCCCACAAGTAAGGATGACGCCGTGGACCGGACACACCTATGTTGGAGAAAACAGAATTTATGTTTACCTGATAAATTACTTTCTCCAACGGTGTGTCCGGTCCACGGCCCGCCCTGGTTTTTTTAATCAGGTCTGATAATTTATTTTCTTTAACTACAGTCACCACGGTACCATATGGTTTCTCCTATGCAAATATTCCTCCTTAACGTCGGTCGAATGACTGGGGTAGGCGGAGCCTAGGAGGGATCATGTGACCAGCTTTGCTGGGCTCTTTGCCATTTCCTGTTGGGGAGGAGAATATCCCACAAGTAAGGATGACGCCGTGGACCGGACACACCGTTGGAGAAAGTAATTTATCAGGTAAACATAAATTCTGTTTTCTGTAACTTTTTTTCTGCTATCAGGGTTAGTTATCCTTCGCTAATGGGAACAAGCCTTTGCTAAAATTGTGTTTTTTACAAAGATTTGATGCTATAACCTTTCAGTTTATTAACTTTCAACTGTCATAACTCTTTCTGTGCTTCTTATAGGCACAGTACGTTTTCATATTATAGTAAATTACTTGAAAAGTATTTCCAAGTTGCTAGTTTATTTGCTAGTGTGTTAAATATGTCTGATTCAAAGGAAGACATCTGTGCTATATGTGCTAATGCCAAAGTGGAGCCCAATAGAAATTTATGTACTAACTGTATTGATGCTACTTTAAATAAAAGTCAATCTGTACAAATTGAACACATTTCACCAAACAACGAGGGGAGAGTTATGCCGACTAACTCGCCTCACGTGTCAGTACCTGCATCTCCCGCTCGGGGGGTGCGTGATATTGTGGCGCCGAGTACATCTGGGCGGCCATTACAAATCACATTACAGGATATGGCTACTGTTATGTCTGAAGTTTTGGCTAAATTACCAGAACTAAGAGGTAAGCGTGATCACTCTGGGGTGAGAACAGAGTGCGCTGATAATGTTAGGGCCATGTCAGATACTGCGTCACAACTTGCAGAACATGAGGACGGAGAGCTTCATTCTGCGGCTGACGGTTCTGATCCAAACAGATTGGATTCAGATATTTCAAATTTTAAATTTAAGCTGGAAAACCTCCGTGTATTACTAGGGGAGGTGTTAGCGGCTCTGAATGATTGTAACACAGTTGCAATACCAGAAAAAATGTGTAGGTTGGATAAATATTTTGCGGTACCGTCGAGTACTGACGTTTTTCCTATACCTAAGAGACTTACTGAAATTGTTACTAAGGAGTGGGATAGACCCGGTGTGCCGTTCTCACCCCCTCCGATATTTAGAAAGATGTTTCCAATAGACACCACCACACGGGACTTATGGCAAACGATCCCTAAGGTGGAGGGAGCAGTTTCTACTTTAGCTAAGCGTACCACTATCCCGGTGGAGGATAGCTGTGCCTTTTCAGATCCAATGGATAAAAAGTTAGAGGGTTACCTTAAGAAAATGTTTGTTCAACAAGGTTTTATATTGCAACCCCTTGCATGCATTGCGCCTGTCACGGCTGCAGCAGCATTTTGGTTTGAGTCTCTGGAAGGGACACTTGAATCAGCTCCATTAGATGAGATTACACACAGGCTTAAAGCTCTTAAGTTAGCTAACTCATTTATTTCAGATGCCGTAGTACATTTAACTAAGCTTACAGCTAAGAATTCCGGATTCACCATTCAGGCGCGCAGAGCACTGTGGCTAAAATCCTGGTCAGCTGACGTTACTTCTAAGTCTAAATTACTTAATATACCTTTCAAAGGGCAGACCTTATTCGGGCCCGGATTGAAAGAAATTATCGCTGACATTACAGGAGGTAAAGGCCATGCCCTGCCTCAAGACAGAGCCAAACCTAAGGCTAGACAATCTAATTTTCGTTCCTTTCGGAATTTCAAAGCAGGAGCAGCATCAACTTCCTCTGCTCCAAAACAAGAAGGATCTGTTGCTCGCTACAGACAAGGCTGGAGACCTAACCAGTCCTGGAACAAGGGCAAGCAGGCCAGGAAACCTGCTGGTGCCCCTAAAACAGCATGAATTGAGGGCCCCCGATCCGGGAACGGATCTAGTGGGGGGCAGACTTTCTCTCTTCGCCCAGGCTTGGGCAAGAGATGTCCAGGATCCCTGGGCGCTAGAGATAATATCTCAGGGATACCTTCTGGACTTAAAATACTCTCCCCCAAGAGAGAGATTTCATCTGTCAAGGTTGTCAACAAACCAAATAAAGAAAGAGGCGTTTCTACGCTGCGTACAAGAGCTTTTATTAATGGGAGTAATCCATCCAGTTCCACGGTCGGAACAGGGACAAGGGTTTTACTCAAATCTGTTTGTGGTTCCCAAAAAAGAGGGAACTTTCAGGCCAATCCTGGATTTAAAGATCCTAAACAAATTCCTAAGAGTTCCATCGTTCAAAATGGAGACTATTCGGACAATTTTACCCATGATCCAAAAGGGTCAGTACATGACCACAGTGGATTTAAAGGATGCTTACCTTCACATACCGATTCACAAAGATCATTACCGGTATCTAAGGTTTGCCTTTCTAGACAGGCATTACCAGTTTGTAGCTCTTCCATTCGGATTGGCTACGGCTCTGAGAATCTTCACAAAGGTTCTGGGTGCTCTTCTGGCGGTACTAAGACCGCGAGGAATTGCGGTAGCTCCGTACCTAGACGACATTCTGATACAAGCTTCAAGCTTTCAAACTGCCAAGTCTCATACAGAGTTAGTACTGGCATTTCTAAGGTCGCATGGATGGAAGGTGAACGAAAAGAAGAGTTCTCTCTTTCCACTCACAAGAGTTCCCTTCTTGGGGACTCTTATAGATTCTGTAGAAATGAAGATTTACCTGACAGAAGACAGGTTAACAAAGCTTCAAAATGCATGCCGTGTCCTTCATTCCATTCAACACCCGTCAGTAGCTCAATGCATGGAGGTGATCGGCTTAATGGTAGCAGCAATGAACATAGTACCCTTTGCACGCCTACATCTCAGACCGCTGCAATTGTGCATGCTAAGTCAGTGGAATGGGGATTACTCAGACTTGTCCCCTACTCTGAATCTGGATCAAGAGACCAGAAATTCTCTTCTATGGTGGCTTTCTCGGCCACATCTGTCCAGGGGGATGCCATTCAGCAGGCCGGACTGGACAATTGTAACAACAGACGCCAGCCTACTAGGTTGGGGCGCTGTCTGGAATTCTCTGAAGGCTCAGGGACAATGGAATCAGGAGGAGAGTCTCCTACCAATAAACATTCTGGAATTGAGAGCAGTTCTCAATGCCCTTCTGGCTTGGCCCCAGTTAACAACTCGGGGGTTCATCAGGTTTCAGTCGGACAACATCACGACTGTAGCTTACATCAACCATCAGGGAGGGACAAGAAGCTCCCTAGCAATGATGGAAGTATCAAAGATAATTCGCTGGGCAGAGTCTCACTCTTGCCACCTGTCAGCAATCCACATCCCGGGAGTGGAGAACTGGGAGGCGGATTTCTTAAGTCGTCAGACTTTTCATCCAGGGGAGTGGGAACTTCATCCGGAGGTCTTTGCCCAAATACTTCGACGTTGGGGCAAACCAGAGATAGATCTCATGGCGTCTCGACAGAACGCCAAGCTTCCTCGTTACGGGTCCAGATCCAGGGATCCGGGAGCGGTTCTGATAGATGCTTTGACAGCACCTTGGACCTTCGGGATGGCTTATGTGTTTCCACCCTTCCCGATGCTTCCTCGATTGATTGCCAGAATCAAACAGGAGAGAGCATCAGTGATTCTAATAGCGCCTGCATGGCCACGCAGGACTTGGTATGCAGATCTAGTGGACATGTCATCCTGTCCACCTTGGTCGCTACCTCTGAAACAGGACCTTCTGATCCAGGGTCCCTTCAAACATCAAAATCTAATTTCTCTGAAGCTGACTGCTTGGAAATTGAACGCTTGATTTTATCAAAACGTGGTTTTTCTGAGTCAGTTATTGATACCTTAATACAGGCTAGGAAGCCTGTTACCAGAAAGATTTACCATAAGATATGGCGCAAATACTTATATTGGTGCGAATCCAAGAGTTACTCATGGAGTAAGGTTAGGATTCCGAGGATATTGTCTTTTCTACAAGAAGGTTTAGAAAAGGGTTTATCCGCTAGTTCCTTAAAGGGACAGATTTCAGCTCTGTCCATTCTTTTACACAAACGTCTGTCAGAAGTTCCGGACGTTCAAGCTTTTTGTCAGGCTTTAGCTAGGATCAAGCCTGTGTTTAAAACTGTTGCTCCACCATGGAGTTTGAACTTAGTTCTTAATGTTTTACAGGGGGTTCCGTTTGAACCCCTTCATTCCATTGATATCAAGTTGTTATCTTGGAAAGTTCTGTTTTTAATGGCGATTTCCTCGGCTCGAAGAGTCTCTGAGTTATCTGCCTTACATTGTGATTCTCCTTATCTGATTTTTCATTCAGACAAGGTAGTTCTGCGTACTAAACCTGGGTTCCTACCTAAGGTGGTCACTAACAGGAATATCAATCAAGAGATTGTGGTTCCATCTTTGTGTCCTAATCCTTCTTCGAAAAAGGAACGTCTGCTACACAATCTAGATGTAGTCCGTGCCCTGACATTTTATCTACAGGCAACTAAGGATTTTCGACAAACGTCTTCCCTGTTTGTCGTTTATTCTGGTCAGAGGAGAGGTCAAAAAGCTTCGGCTACCTCTCTCTCCTTTTGGCTTCGTAGCATAATACGGTTAGCCTATGAGACTGCTGGACAGCAGCCTCCTGAAAGAATTACAGCACATTCTACTAGAGCTGTGGCTTCCACTTGG
The DNA here is from genome assembly GCF_027579735.1 of Bombina bombina. Lineage (NCBI taxonomy): Eukaryota > Metazoa > Chordata > Amphibia > Anura > Bombinatoridae > Bombina > Bombina bombina. The sequence goes on from NC_069500.1 coordinate 884,259,443, forward strand.
GCCTTTAAGAATGAGGCTTCTGTTGAACAGATTTGCAAGGCTGCAACTTGGTCTTCTCTTCATACTTTTTCCAAATTTTACAAATTTGACACTTTTGCTTCTTCGGAGGCTGTTTTTGGGAGAAAGGTTCTTCAGGCAGTGGTTCCTTCCGTATAAAGAGCCTGCCTGTCCCTCCCGTCATCCGTGTACTTTAGCTTTGGTATTGGTATCCCATAAGTAATGGATGATCCGTGGACTGGATACACTTAACAAGAGAAAACATAATTTATGCTTACCTGATAAATTTATTTCTCTTGTAGTGTATCCAGTCCACGGCCCGCCCTGTCACTTTAAGGCAGGTAATTTTTCCATTAAACTACAGTCACCACTGCACCCTATGGTTTTCCTTTCTCTGCATGTTTTCGGTCGAATGACTGGTAATGGCAGTTAGTGGAGGAGCTATATAGCAGCTCTGCTGGGTGAATCCTCTTGCACTTCCTGTTGGGGAGGAGTTAATATCCCATAAGTAATGGATGATCCGTGGACTGGATACACTACAAGAGAAATAAATTTATCAGGTAAGCATAAATTATGTTTTTCTTAAAGGGGGGGGCTTGTTCTCCTATGGGGGTGGCCCTGTTTAGGAGTTTTACTAGATCAGAGGATAGAACAGAGTTTAACCTATTTGGAGAGAGGCATGCTCTCTGGGTTGTTATGTTCTATCTGGAGTCTTGCTGGCTCCACGTCATGATGGGTCTTTTGTTAGATTCTAATGGATCTTTGGCCTTGTCGAATGTCTTTACAGAGTTTTGAGTGGGTCCCCGAGCTCTGTTGGAATTGCTAAAGACATTTTTTTCTGCTCTTGTGAGTGGGTGTCGGGATTCTTCTGTTCCCCTGTTTTCAGACCTGTTGACGCTGGGCTGGCCCGCCTGGGAATAGGTTCTGAGATTTGTTGTTCGTTTGGGGTTGTAGTGGGCCTCTCTGAAGTTCTGTGCTTCTCCCCTTTTGAGATCTATGTGTCGGTCTGGCGGCTTGGATTGGCTCAAGGGTGCCCTCTGTTTGGGAATTTTTGCAATCTGATATCTTGTTTAGCATCCTTTTGCTTCTTAGCAAGTATTGTCACTCTGTGTCATCCTGATGATGGCTGTGTGTTCTTGACTCGGGTGGCTACCTTACCTTGTCTATGTCTGCTACACGTATTTGTGTTGAATACTTTAGTATTCTGAGTGCTGACGTACTTGGGGACTACGTCTTCAGTTCTCGTTTGCGGTGCTTTCACACAATGTTGAGAGTTAAAATCACGCCCCTTTTTTTCTTTAGATTTGTATTTTCTCTGCATATGCTGGAATAAAGTTTCCGTTTTTATTGGATAGCCTTGTGTGCTGCCTCCTTTGACTATTTTCTATTGCTGTGGGCACGCTTAGCTCCTTACTTTGACTTTCACCTCAGTGTTGTTATTACACGGACTGAAGTCTTTGTTCTATGTTGCCTGTGATTGAATTGGTTGCCGACCTGCACGTTTGTTCTAGAGCCACGCTTACCCCCTTCTAATTTTACTTAAGAAGAAAAGAGACCTAAGGGTCGACAAGCTTCTAATTTTCGTTCCTTTCGCAATTTCAAGGGACAAAAATCATCTTCTTTTAAACCTTATCAGTCCAAGCATTCCTGGAGACCTTCCCAGCCTTGGAATAAGGGCAAGCAGTCCAAGAAGCCTTCTTCTGATAACAAATCAGCATGAAGGATCCGATCCAAAATCGGGTCAGGTAGGGGGCAGACTTTCTCTCTTTCAAGAGGCTTGGATTTGCAATGTTTGAGATCCTTGGGCGGTGTAGGTGGTATCTCAGGGATACAAGATATGTTTAAAATCTTGTCCTCCGAGAAGCAGATTTCTCCTGTCAAGGTTATCAGAAAACCAGGAAAAGAGAAAGGCATTCTAAAATTGTGTCAGGGATCTCTCCTCTCTAGGAGTGATCGTTCCAGTTCGTCTGGCAGAAGAAGGCCGAGGATTTTATTCCAGTCTGTGGTTCCCAAGAAAGGGGTATTTTCTCTTGTTAAGTGTGTTCAGTCCACGGGTCATCCATTACTTATGGGATATATTCTCCTTCCCAACAGGAAGTTGCAAGAGGATCACCCAAGCAGAGCTGCTATATAGCTCCTCCCCTCACATGTCATACCCAGTCATTCTCTTGCAACCCTCAACAAAGAAGGAGGTCGCGAGAGGAGCTGGAGTTTTTACTTAACTATTCTTCAATCAAAAGTTTGTTATTTTAAATGGCACCGGAGTGTGCTGTTTTTCTATCTCAGGCAGTATTTGGAAGAAGAAACTGCCTGCGTTTTTTTTCTATGATCTTAGCAGGCGTAACTAAGATCCACTGGCTGTTCTCGACATTCTGAGGAGTGGGGTAACTTCAGAAACTGGGAATAGTATGCGGGGTCCTCCGCAAATGAGGTATGTGCAGTACATTATTTTCTGGGAATGGAACTGACTAAGAAAATACTGCTGTTACCGTATGATGTAAGTACAGCCTTAAATGCACTAGTGGCAACTGGTATCAGGCTGATAAATGTATGCGCAGTCAAGTTATTTTCTAGGGACTAGAATTTGACTGAGAAAATACTGTTAAAACTGAAATAATACTTAAGCCTTATCTGCAGTGGTAGCGACTGATAGCAGGCTTAGTGATAACTTTGCATGACATTGGAAAATGTTATTTTTTAATAAAACGTTTACTGGCATGTTATTCGTTTTTGTGAGGTACTTTGGTGATAAATTTCTTTGGGCATGATTTTTTTCCACATGGCTGACATATATTTTCTGCATGGAAAACATTATATCAGGGCTCCCACTGTTGTGATAGGAGTGGGAGGGACCTTGTTTTAGCGCCTTGTTGCGCAGTTATAATTCTAGCACAGTCTTCCTGCTACTTCCTCCTTGATCCAGGACGTCTCTAGAGAGCTCAGGGGTCTGCAAAATTCATTTTTGAGGGAGGTAATCAGTCACAGCAGATCTGTGACAGTGTGCTTGACTGTGATTAAAAGCTTTAAATCTTAATTGATATCCGTTTTATCCGTTTTGGGTATTGAGGGGTTAATCATCCTTTTGCTAATGGGTGCAATCCTCTGCTAATATTACACTTCTTGTCAAGAATTGTTTAATTATATCTGTATTTTTGAAGCGCTGCAGCGTTTTTTATATTGCTTGTAAACTTATTGAAAGTGATTTCCAAGCTTGCTAGTTTCATTGCTAAGTCTGTTTAAACATGTCTGATTCAGAGGAAACTGTTTGTTCATCATGTTCAAAAGCCAATGTGGAGCCCAATAGAACGATGTGTACCAATTGTATTGATATTGCTTTGAATAAAAGTCAATCTGTACCGATAGAGAAACTATCACCAGACAACGAGGGGGAAGTTATGCCGCCTAACTCTCCTCACGTGTCAGTACCTGCGTCTCCCGCTCGGAAGATGCGTAGGATTGAGACGCCAAGTACATCTAGGCCCTTACAAATCACTTTACATGATATGGCTAATGTTATGAAAGAAGTATTATATAATATGCCCCAATTAAGGGGCAAGCGCGATAGCTCTGGGTTAAGGACAGAGCGCGCTGATGACACGAGAGCCATGTCTGATACTGCGTCACAATTTGCAGAACATGAGGACGGTGAGCTTCATTCTGTCGGTGACGGTTCTGATCCGGGGAGACCGGATTCAGAAATTTCAAATTTTAAATTTAAGCTTGAGAACCTCCGTGTGTTACTAGGGGAGGTATTAGCGGCTCTGAATGATTGCGACATGGTGGCAATCCCAGAGAAATTGTGTAGGTTGGATAGATACTATGCGGTACCGGTGTGTACTGACGTCTTTCCTATACCAAAAAGACTTACAGAAATTATTAGTAAGGAGTGGGATAGACCCGGTGTGCCTTTTTCCCCTCCCCCGATATTCAGAAAAATGTTTCCTATAGACGCCACCACACGAGACTTATGGCAGACGGTCCCTAAGGTGGAGGGAGCAGTTTCTACTTTAGCCAAGCGTACCACTATCCCGGTGGAGGATAGCTGTGCTTTCTCAGATCCAATGGATAAAAAATTAGAGGGTTATCTTAAGAAAATGTTTGTTCAACAGGGTTTTATTTTGAAGCCTCTTGCATTCATTGCGCCTGTCACGGCTGCAGCGGCATTCTGGTTTGAGTCTCTGGAAGAGGCGATTCGCACAGAGCCATTGGATGAGGCTTTGAGCAAAGTTAGAACCCTTAAGCAAGCTAATGCGTTTGTTTCAGATGCCGTAGTACATCTAACCAAACTTACGGCTAAAAATTCCGGATTCGCCATACAGGCGCGCAGAGCGCTCTGGCTTAAATCCTGGTCAGCGGATGTAACTTCCAAGTCTAAGCTACTTAACATTCCTTTCAAAGGGCAGACCTTATTCGGGCCCGGCTTGAAGGAAATGATTGCTGAAATTACGGGAGGTAAGGGCCACGCCCTTCCTCAGGACAGGGCCAAACCAAAGGCCAAACAGTCTAATTTTCGTGCCTTTCGTAACTTCAAGGCAGGAGCAGCATCAACTTCCTCCGCTCCAAAACAGGAAGGAACTACTGCTCGTTACAGACAGGGTACGAAAGGCAACCAGTCATGGAACAAGGGCAAGCAGGCCAGAAAGCCTACTTCCGCCCCTAAGACAGCATGAAGACAGGGCCTCCTATCCGGAGACGGATTTAGTGGGGGGCAGACTTTCTCTCTTCGCCCAGGCTTGGGCAAGAGATGTGCAGGATCCCTGGACGTTGAAGATTATATCTCAGGGATACCTTCTGGATTTCAAAACCTCTCCTCCACAAGGGAGGTTTCATCTTTCGAGGTTATCAACAAACCTAGTAAAGAGAGAGGCATTTCTACAATGTGTACAAGACCTCTTAATCATGGGAGTGATCCACTCAGTTCCGCGATCGGAACAGGGACAAGGATTTTACTCAAATCTATTTGTGGTTCCCAAAAAAGAGGGAACCTTCAGACCAATCTTGGACTTAAAGATCTTAAACAAATTCCTAAGGGTACCATCGTTCAAGATGGAAACCATTCGAACCATCCTACCCATGATCGAAGAGGGTCAATATATGACCACGGTGGACTTAAAGGATGCTTACCTTCATATACCGATTCACAAAGATCATTATCGGTACCTGAGGTTTGCCTTTCTAGACAGGCATTACCAGTTTGTGGCTCTTCCCTTCGGGTTAGCCACGGCCCCGAGAATTTTTACGAAGGTTCTGGGCTCACTTCTGGCGGTACTAAGACCACGAGGCATAGCGGTGGCTCCGTACCTAGACGACATTCTGATACAAGCGTCAAGTTTTCAGAATGCAAAGTCTCATACAGAGATAGTTCTTGCATTTCTGAGGTCGCATGGGTGGAAAGTGAACGTGGAAAAGAGTTCTCTGTTACCACTCACAAGGGTTCCTTTTCTAGGGACTCTTATAGATTCTGTAGAGATGAAGATTTACCTGACGGAGTCCAGGTTATCAAAGATTCTCAATGCTTGCCGTGTCCTTCATTCCGTTCCAAGCCCATCAGTAGCTCAGTGCATGGAGGTAATCGGCTTAATGGTCGCGGCAATGGACATAGTGCCATTTGCGCACCTGCATCTCAGACCGCTGCAACTATGCATGCTCAGTCAATGGAACGGGATTACTCAGATCTGTCCCCTTTGCTAAATCTGGACCAGGAGACCAGAGATTCTCTTCTCTGGTGGTTGTCACCGGTTCATCTGTCCAAAAGAATGACCTTTCGCAGACCAGATTGGACGATTGTAACAACGGATGCCAGCCTTCTAGGCTGGGGAGCAGTCTGGAATTCCCTGAAGGCTCAGGGTTCGTGGATTCAGGAGGAGAAACTCCTTCCAATAAACATTCTAGAATTAAGAGCAATATTCAATGCTCTTCTAGCTTGGCCTCAGTTAGCAAAGCTGAGGTTCATCAGATTTCAGTCGGACAATATCACGACTGTGGCTTACATCAATCATCAAGGGGGAACCAGGAGTTCCCTAGCGATGTTGGAAGTATCGAAGATAATTCGCTGGGCAGAGTCTCACTCTTGCCACCTGTCAGCGATTTACATCCCAGGCGTAGAGAACTGGGAGGCGGATTTCCAAAGTCGCCAGACTTTTCCTCCGGGAGAGTGGGAACTTCACCCGGAGGTATTTGCTCAACTGATTCATCGTTGGGGCAAACCGGATCTGGATCTCATGGCATCTCGCCAGAACGCGAAGCTTCCTTGTTACGGATCCAGGTCCAGGGACCCGGGAGCGGTGCTGGTAGATGCATTAGCAGCCCCTTGGGTTTTCAACATAGCTTATGTGTTTCCACCATTTCCGTTGCTACCTCGACTGATTGCCAGGATCAAACAGGAGAGGGCATCGGTAATTCTGATAGCGCCTGCGTGGCCACGCAGGACCTGGTATGCAGACCTAGTGGACATGTCGTCCTGTCCACCATGGTCTCTTCCTCTGAGGCAGGACCTTCTAATTCAGGGTCCTTTCAACCATCCAAACCTAATTTCTCTGAGGCTGACTGCCTGGAAATTGAACGCTTGATTCTATCTAAGCGGGGGTTTTCGGATTCGGTTATTGATACATTAATACAGGCTCGGAAACCTGTGACCAGAAAAATTTACCGTAAGATATGGCGTAAATATTTATATTGGTGCGAATCCAAGAGTTACTCATGGAGTAAGGTTTGGATTCCTAAGATATTGGCTTTTCTACAAGAGGGTTTAGAAAAAGGTTTGTCCGCTAGTTCGCTAAAGGGACAGATTTCTGCTCTGTCTATTCTTTTACACAAACGTCTGGCACAGAATCCAGACGTCCAGGCCTTTTGTCAGGCTTTGGTTAGAATTAAGTCTGTGTTTAAAGCTGTTGCTCCTCCGTGGAGCTTAAACTTGGTTCTTAAAGTTCTTCAGGGTGTTCCGTTTGAACCCCTTCATTCCATTGATATTAAGCTTTTATCTTGGAAAGTTTTGTTTTTGATGGCTATTTCCTCGGCTCGAAGAGTCTCTGAGTTATCTGCCTTACATTGTGATTCTCCTTATCTGATCTTTCATTCAGACAAGGTAGTACTGCGTACTAAACCTGGGTTTTTACCTAAGGTTGTTTCTAACAGGAATATCAATCAAGAGATTGTTGTTCCATCATTATGTCCTAATCCTTCTTCAAAGAAGGAACGTCTTTTGCATAATCTAGACGTGGTCCGTGCTCTTTAGTTCTACTTACAGGCAACTAAAGATTTTAGACAAACTTCTTCTCTGTTTGTCGTTGACTCTGGACAGAGGAGAGGTCAAAAGGATTCGGCTACCTCTCTCTCTTTTTGGCTTCGTAGCATAATACGTTTAGCCTATGAGACTGCTGGACAGCAGCCTCCTAAAAGAATTACAGCTCATTCCACTAGAACTGTGGCTTCCACCTGGGCCTTTAAGAATGAGGCCTCTGTTGAACAGATTTGCAAGGCTGCAACTTGGTCTTCACTTCATACTTTTTCCAAATTTTACAAATTTGACACTTTCGCTTCTTCGGAGGCTGGTTTTGGGAGAAAGGTTCTACAGGCAGTGGTTCCTTCTGTTTAATGTTCCTGCCTTGTCCCTCCCTTCATCCGTGTACTTAGCTTTGGTATGGGTATCCCATAAGTAATGGATGACCCGTGGACTGAACACACTTAACAAGAGAAAACATAATTTATGCTTACCTGATAAATTTATTTCTCTTGTAGTGTGTTCAGTCCACGGCCCGCCCTGTCTTTTTAAGGCAGGTTCTAAATTTTAAAATTATAACTCCAGTCACCACTGCACCTTATAGTTTCTCCTTTCTCGTCTTGTTTCGGTCGAATGACTGGATATGACATGTGAGGGGAGGAGCTATATAGCAGCTCTGCTTGGGTGATCCTCTTGCAACTTCCTGTTGGGAAGGAGAATATATCCCATAAGTAATGGATGACCCGTGGACTGAACACACTACAAGAGAAATAAATTTATCAGGTAAGCATAAATTATGTTTTTTTTTTATTACCTATTTTGGATCTGAAATGCCTCAACAAATTTCTCAAGGTTCTGTCCTTCAAAATAAGTTCAGGAGGGTCAGTTTATGACCACCATCGACCTGAAGGACGCTTACACGCTTATCTTCACGATCCTATCCACAAGGATTCAATTCCTTCGGTTTGAATGACTGGGGATTATGGAAAATGGGAGGGATACTTAAAGCTTTTGCTGGGGTGTTCTTTGCTGCCTCCTGGTGGCCAGGAATTGAATTCCAACTAGTAGTGAATGGATTCGTGGACTCTCCATGCCAGTAAAGGAAATAATTTATCAGGTAAGCATAAATCTTGTTTTCCATATTTTTTTAAATTCTCCTTTCTCTTGGCCAAATATATAACCGAGGGATATTTGGAAAGTCAGAGGCATTAAATCTTTGTTGTGTATGTTATTTCTCTTGTTAAGTGTATCCAGTCCACGGATCATCCATTACTTGTGGGATATTCTCCTTCCCAACAGGAAGTTGCAAGAGGATCACCCACAGCAGAGCTGCTATATAGCTCCTCCCCAACTGCCATATCCAGTCATTCTCTTGCAACTCTCAACTAAGATGGAGGTCGTAAGAGGACTGTGGTGTTTTATACTTTATTTAGTTTATTTCTTCAATCAAAAGCTTTTTATTTTTAAATGGTACCGGAGTGTACTGTTTATCTCAGGCAGTATTTAGAAGAAGAATCTGCCTGCGTTTTCTATGATCTTAGCAGATGTAACTAAGATCCTTTGCTGTTCTCACATATTCTGAAGAGTGCGGTAACTTCAGAGGGGGAATAGCGTGCAGGTTTCCCTGTAATAAGGTATGTGCAGTTAAAATATATTTCTAGGGATGGAATTTGCTAGAAAATGCTGCTGATACCGAAGTAATGTAAGTAAAGCCTTAAATGCAGTGATAGCGACTGGTATCAGTCTTATTAATAGAGATACATACTCTTATATTAGTGTATTTTAAAACGTTTGCTGGCATGTTTAATCGTTTTTTACATATGTTTGGTGATAAAACTTACTGGGGCCTAGTTTTTTCCACATGGCTGGCTTGAATTTTGCCTAGAAACAGTTCCCTGAGGCTTCCCACTGTTGTAATATGAGTGGGAGGGGCCTATTTTAGCGTTTTTTTGCACAGCAAAAATTACAGACACAGACATCCAGCTTCTTCCTGCATGATCCAGAACTTATCTGAAGGGCTCAAAAGGCTTCAAAAGTCGTATTGAGGGAGGTAAAAAGCCACAGTAGAGCTGTGGCAGTTGTTGTGACTGTTTAAAAAACGTTTTTGTCATTTGTTATTCCGTTTTTGGTATTAAGGGGTTAATCATCCATTTGCAAGTGGGTGCAATGCTCTGCTAACTTATTACATACACTGTAAAAATTTTGTTAGTGTAACTGCCTTTTTTCACTGTTATTTCAAAATTTGGGAAAATTTGTGTTTCTTAAAGGCGCAGTGACGTTTTTTATATTGCTTTAGAGGAACCTACTTGTTCATTATGTTTGAAAGCCATGGTGGAGCCCCATAGGAGAATGTGTAGTAAATGTATTGATTTCACCTTATACAGTAAAGATCAGTCTTTATCTATAAAAGAATTATCACCAGAGGGTTCTGTCGAGGGGGAAGTTATGCCGACTAACTCTCCCCACGTGTCAGACCCTTCGCCTCCCGCTCAGGGGACGCACGCTAATATGGTGCCAATTACATCAGGGAAGCCCATAGCGATTACTTTGCAGGACATGGCTGCAATCATGAATATTATATATATATATAATTGCCTAAATTAAGAGGCAAGCGCGATAGCTCTGGGGTTAGGAGAGATGCAGAGCGCGCAAATGCTGTTAGAGCCATGTCTGATACTGCGTCACAGTATGCAGAACATGAGGACGGAGAGCTTCAGTCTGTGGGTGACATCTCTGACTCGGGGAAACCTGATTCAGAGATTTCTAATTTTAAATTTAAGCTTGAGAACCTCTGTGTATTGCTTGGGGAGGTATTAGCTGCTCTGAATGACTGTAACACAGTTGCAATTCCAGAGAAATTGTGTAGGCTGGATAGATACTTTGCGGTGCCGGTGTGTATTGACGTTTTTCCTATACCTAAAAGGATTACAGATATTATTAGCAAGGAGTGGGATAGACCCGGTGTGCCCTTTTCCCTACCTCCTATATTTAGAAAAATGTTTCCAATAGACGCCACTACATGGGACTTATGGCAGACGGTCCCTAAGGTGGAGGGAGCAGTTTCTACGTTAGCCAAGCGTACCACTATCCCGGTTGAGGACAGTTGTGCTTTTTCAGATCCAATGGATAAAAAATTGGAGGCTAAGAATTCTGGATTCGCCATCCAGGCGCGTAGGGCGCTATGGCTTAAATCCTGGTCAGCTGACGTGACTTCTAAATTACTCAACATTCCTTTCAAGGGGCAGACCTTATTCGGGCCTGGCTTGAAGGAAATTATTGCTGACATTACTGGAGGCAAGGGTCATATCCTTCCTCAGGACAGGGCCAAATCGAAGGCCAAACAGTCTAATTTTCGTGCCTTTCAAAATTTCCTGGCAGGAGCAGCATCAACTTCCTCCGCTTCAAAACAAGAGGGAACTGTTGCTCATTCCAGACAGGCCTGGAAACCTAACCAGTCCTGGAACAAGGGCAAGCAGGCCAGAAAGCCTGCTGCTGCCCCCAAGACAGCATGAAGGAACGGCCCCCTATCCGGAAACGGATCTAGTGGGGGGCAGACTTTCTCTCTTCGCCCAGGCGTGGTCAAGAGATGTTCAGGATCCCTGGGCGTTAGAGATCATATCTCAGGGATATCTTCTGGACTTCAAAGCTTCTCCTCCACAAGGGAGATTTCATCTTTCAAGGTTATCAGCAACCAGATAAAGAAAGAGGCATTCCTAAGCTGTGTGCAAGACCTCCTAGTAATGGGAGTGATCCATCCAGTTCCGCGGACGGAACAAGGACAGGGATTTTATTCAAATCTGTTTGTGGTTCCCAAGAAAGAGGGAACCTTCAGACCAATCTTGGATCTAAAGATCTTAAACAAATTCCTCAGAGTTCCATCATTCAAAATGCAAACTATTCGGACCATCCTACCCATGATCCAAGAGGGTCAGTACATGACCACAGTGGACTTAAAGGATGCCTACCTTCACATACCGATTCACAAAGATCATCATCGGTTCCTAAGGTTTGCCTTTCTAGACAGGCATTACCAGTTTGTAGCTCTTCCCTTCGGGTTGGCCACTGCCCTGAGAATTTTTACAAAGGTTCTGGGCTCACTTCTGGCGGTTCTAAGACCGCGAGGCATAGCGGTGGCTCCGTATCTAGACGACATCCTGATACAGGCGTCAAGCTTTCAAATTGCCAAGTCTCATACAGAGATAGTTCTGGCATTTCTAAGGTTGCATGGGTGGAAAGTGAACGTAGAAAAGAGTTCTCTATCACCACTCACAAGAGTCTCCTTCCTAGGGCCTCTTATAGATTCTGTAGAGATGAAAATTTACCTGACGGAGGCCAGGTTATCAAAACTTCTAAATGCTTGCCGTGTCCTTCATTCCATTCCATGCCCGCCAGTGGCTCAGTGCATGGAAGTAATCGGCTTAATGGTAGCGGCAATGGACATAGTGCCATTTGCGCGCCTACATCTCAGACCGCTACAATTATGCATGCTAAGTCAGTGGAATGGGGATTACTCAGATTTGTCCCCTCTACTAAATCTGGATCAAGAGACCAGAGATTCTCTTCTCTGGTGGGTTTCTCGGGTCCATCTGTCCAAGGGTATGACCTTTTGCAGGCCAGATTGGACGATTGTAACAACAGATGCCAGCCTTCTAGGTTGGGGCGCAGTCTGGAACTCCCTGAAGGCTCAGGGATCGTAGACTCAGGAGGAGAAACTCCTCCCAATAAATATTCTGGAGTTAAGAGCAATATTCAATGCTCTTCTAGCTTGGCCTCAGTTAGCAACACTTAGGTTCATCAGATTTCAGTCGGACAACATCACGACTGTGGCTTACATCAACCATCAAGGGGGAACCAGGAGTTCCCTAGCGATGTTAGAAGTCTCAAAGATAATTCGCTGGGCAGAGTCTCACTCTTGCCACCTGTCAGCGATCCACATCCCAGGCGTAGAGAACTGGGAGGCGGATTTTCTAAGTTGTCAGACTTTTCATCCGGGGGAGTGGGAACTCCATCCGGAGGTGTTTGCTCAACTGGTCCATCGTTGTTGCAAACCAGAACTGGATCTCATGGCGTCTCGCCAGAACGCCAAGCTTCCTTGTTACGGATCCAGGTCCAGGGACCCGGGAGCAACGCTGATAGATGCTCTAGCAGCTCCTTGGTTCTTCAACCTGGCCTATGTGTTTCCACCGTTTCCTCTGCTCCCTCGACTGATTGCCAAATTCAAACAGGAAAGAGCATCAGTGATTCTGATAGCGCCTGTGTGGCACGCAGGACCTGGTATGCAGACCTAGTGGACATGTCATCTCTTCCACCATGGACTCTGCCTCTGAGGCAGGACCTTCTAATACAATACTACTAGGGTAATGGAACCCAATAGGGGGCGCTATAGTATGTAATATGTAGTTAGCAGTTGTACTTCAATAAACAATTGCAATCTAATTGCTAGGTACAATACATAGAAATATATATAAACACACCTATATATATATTATTATAATTGCCTATAATAATCAGCAATTGATGTATTAAACCATTAATAAGGCACATATATCAAAGTCCCAAACCGTAGATGGATCACACCCAGATGGAAAACAGTCCAATATGATCCTGTAGTGTGTGTTCTAAAAAAACCCCTTGAGGCCGCACTCTAACTTCACCCTCCACAGGTCAGCAAATCTAGGATAAAAAACAAGGAAAGAGGCGCCGTATGTGTGAATCCATAACCACAAGCATCAAAGAAAGGACAAGTGCAGGGTACTCACAATATAGGAAGGCACTCAGATGTGCCTGTAGAGGCAGGCTGGTATTCACAGCACACCAGCTGGCTGTATAAGGCACTCCAGGGGATCGTGTGGTAGAAATCAGATGGTCAGTCCAGCAGTATAAGGCTCAGGAGATTGGTGGAGAGTTAACAAAGATAAATATCCCACGTGGTGAAATTTGGCAAAACCCAACTTATGCATCTCAGGCACCTCAACTTCACCTGAGCGCCTCGTCTATGCTGCAGGCAAAATATCTCAGCGTCCTCACTGAGATACACGTCACGCGCATCAGTTTGCCCTTCCTTCCCTTTGCGTGACGTGTATCTCAGTGAGGACGCTGAGATATTTTGCCTGCAGCATAGACGAGGCGCTCAGGTGAAGTTGAGGTGCCTGAGATGCATAAGTTGGGTTTTGCCAAATTTCACCACGTGGGATATTTATCTTTGTTAACTCTCCACCAATCTCCTGAGCCTTATACTGCTGGACTGACCATCTGATTTCTACCACACGATCCCCTGGAGTGCCTTATACAGCCATCTGGTGTGCTGTGAATACCAGCCTGCCTCTACAGGCACATCTGAGTGCCTTCCTATATTGTGAGTACCCTGCACTTGTCCTTTCTTTGATGCTTGTGGTTATGGATTCACACATACGGCGCCTCTTTCCTTGTTTTTTAACCTTCTAATACAAGGTTCTTTCAATCATCCAAATCTAATTTCTCTGAGACTGACTGCATGGAAATTGAACGCTTGATTCTATCAAGGCGTGGCTTCTCCGAGTCAGTCATTGATACTTTAATACAGGCTCGGAAGCCTGTCACCAGGAAAATCTACCATAAGATATGGCGTAAATATCTTTATTGGTGTGAATCCAAGAGTTACTCATGGAGTAAGGTTAGGATTCCTAGGATATTGTCCTTTCTCCAAGAGGGTTTGGACAAAGGATTGTCAGCTAGTTCTTTAAAAGGACAGATCTCTGCTCTGTCTATTCTTTTGCACAAGCGTCTGGCAGAAGTTCCAGACGTCCAGGCATTTTGTCAGGCTTTGGTTAGGATTAAGCCTGTGTTTAAAACTGTTGCTCCCCCGTGGAGCTTAAACTTTGTTCTTAAAGTTCTTCAGGGAGTTCCGTTTGAACCCCTTCATTCCACTGATATTAAACTTTTATCTTGGAAAGTTCTGTTTTTGATGGCTATTTCCTCGGCTCGAAGAGTCTCTGAGTTATCTGCCTTACATTGTGATTCTCCTGATTTTCCATTCAGACAAGGTAGTTCTGCGTACCAAATCTAGGTTTTTACCTAAGGTGGTTTCTAACAGGAATATCAATCAAGAGATTGTTGTTCTATCATTGTGTCCTAATCCTTCTTCAAAGAAGGAACGTCTTTTGCATCATCTGGACGTAGTCCGTGCCTTGAAGTTTTACTTACAGGCTACTAAAGATTTTCGTCAAACATCTGCCCTGTTTGTCGTTTACTCTGGACAGAGGAGAGGTCAAAAAGCTTCGGCAACCTCTCTCTCCTTTTGGCTTCGGAGCATAATACGCTTAGCCTATGAGACTGCTGGACAGCAGCCCCCTGAAAGGATTACAGCTCATTCTACTAGAGCTGTGGCTTCCACCTGGGCCTTTAAAAATGAGACCTCTGTTGAACAGATTTGCAAGGCTGCGACTTGGTCTTCGCTTCACACCTTTTCAAAATTCTACAAATTTGACACTTTTGCTTCTTCGGAGGCTGTTTTTGGGAGAAAGGTTCTACAGGCAGTGGTTCCTTCCGTTTAAGTTCCTGCCTTGTCCCTCCCATCATCCGTGTACTTTAGCTTTGGTATTGGTATCCCACAAGTAATGGATGATCCGTGGACTGGATACACTTAACAAGAGAAAACATAATTTATGCTTACCTGATAAATTTATTTCTCTTGTAGTGTATCCCGCCCTGTCCTTTTAAGGCAGGTCTAAATTTTAATTAAACTACAGTCACCACTACACCCTATGGTTTCTCCTTTCTCATCTTGTTTCGGTCGAATGACTGGATATGGCAGTGAGGGGAGGAGCTATATAGCAGCTCTGCTGTGGGTGATCCTCTTGCAACTTCCTGTTGGGAAGGAGAATATCCCACAAGTAATGGATGATCCGTGGACTGGATACACTACAAGAGAAATAAATTTATCAGGTAAGCATAAATTATGTTTTTTGCCTCCTTCTTGTGGACTGGAGTATAATCTCATTTTTGATGACTCTTATACTCTCACCATCAAGAAAGAAATGAATTAATCAGGTTAGCATACATTTTTGTTTTTTTTTCTTGGCAGTGGGTTTCCATTTGTAGTTTTTATGTAGAAATTTTCAAGATTGTTTGTTGTCACCTTTTGCATGTCCTTTATTGATGTTTTTAATTTTTAAAATGGGGAGAGTTCACAGCTGCATTCATTACTTTTGGGAAATACAGAACCCGGCCACCAGGAGGTGGCAAAGACACCCCAGCCAAAGGCTCAAATACCTCCCCCACTTCCCTCATCCCCAGTCATTCTTTGCCTTTCGTCACAGGAGGTTGGCAGAGAATTGTCAGAAGATTACAGAATAGTCTCTTATGGAGGGTAGTACTCTTCGAGATGGGACTGGAGTTTTAAGTAGTCCTGTCAGCCTCTCAGTGAGAGCATAGATGAAAGTTGGAGTCCGGAGATGCAGGGAGAGTCTTTCTGCGAAACCATCCCGACTCATATTAACAGCGACATAAGCAATCAGTGTTGATGAGTTTCACTGCCTGCTTTCTTCACTCAAGTCCATGTCAGAAGCGACGCTACGATTTGTCAAACTTGAAGGACCGTGTTACTGTTCCACGGCATAGATTCCGGTAAGATTGTTTCAATTTCTTTTCACTTTGGGAATATAATGTAATGATAGAAGACAGGGTCTCAGTGGGACTCCTTTATCTTTTTGGAATCTAGGGTTATTGAACAGTGTGGGACTTTAATCATGTTTGTTATGTGATTCTGTCTGCTTATGTGTAGTGATGTTGGGGCTCATGGCTTTTACGGAACGTACAGGTTTTTCGAGCTGTGCAGTTCTTTATGGGACTGGCGCGCTTTCCCTTTGCCTGTGGGTTGCACTTCGTGACCGGGCGTGGTCACGTTTTCTTTCTCCATTTCCGTATTCATGACCGAGTGTTGGTGGAGAGGGTCTGTTCTCTTCTTGTCTGGGTCATAGGAGGTGGTGAGTGCCCCAGCCATTGGTGTGTGAGGTGCCAGTTATTTTTGTCCATAATTTCTTCGGTCAAGTTTATGGAGGATTCAGATTTTTCAGAGGAGGATTTCTCTGATTCAGATTCTGTTACCTGCTTAGATTGTATAGAGGCCTGGGTAATCCAGCACAATCAATTATGTTCAGTATGCCGTAATAGTGTTGTTTTCTCCCACTGGGGAGAGATTAGAGGCAGCTGAGCCGTCCGCCTCTGAGGATTCTGTGTCCCGTGAGGTGCGTTCCCTGGAATCTTCTGTTCCTACACAGGCAGTTGTCCCAAGTACTGTTACCCCTTCTCAGGAAGGAGGTTTATTTCCATCAGAGTTGTGCATGGCCATATTTTTTGGCGTTGGCGCATTTACATCTTCCTGATTGCAAGCAAAGAGCGTATCCGTGTCCTCTTAACCTGGGGGCGTCAAGTGTGATGGGTCTTTCCTCTGGGGAAGCGGTTCCCTCTGAGGCCCCGCCGGAGATGAGTTTTGCCTTTAGATTCAGACTGACGCGCATGCGTGTACTGCTGAGGCAGGTGTTGGAGGCTGTGACAGACCCTTCTGTCAGGACTGAAGGAGTTAACTGTGTTTAGCTTTAAGAAGCTAATTTCTAAAGACAGGTTTGCTGGCCTCAGCTATTGTGTGCTATAATTACGTTTAAGTAATAAACATTCCATTGTTTAATCACATCTAGAGAGCAGACGCCTCAGTGATAAGAGAAGCCAAGTGTGTGTCTTGTGTTCAAGTTGTTATCAGCTTGAGCAAGGTATTCTATTGTATCATGTCAAAGGGCGTGTTCCCTCCATCTAATGTACAACAGTCTTTCAACCCCCCCATCTGGGGTCAAACCTGTATAAATACTAGGCATCTAGCCTTTAATAAATGTCATTCTGTTTTAAACCTGATGTGAAGCCTGGTCTCATGTTTGAGGGGGAAAACTGGCTGGGTTGTGAGTTGCTGATTCCCTATGCAGGACATTGTTCATCTGGTGTTAACCCTTGGTATCCTGTTGGTACCGTAACAATTGGTGGCAAGCGACGGAATGAACCTTATCGCCCAGAAGAGCAACTACACAAGCCAGTAACCTCAGGAAGAGGGGGATTATTACAATACTTACTAAGATGGAAAAGAGAAAAGTTAATTTTGCAGCTTTTAAAAACTTCCTGGAAACAGAAGGAGAGATTGATGGGTACCTTGCGGATTTTGAGAGGCAATGTGCACTACACAAGGTACCCGCAGAGGACTGGGTCACGATATTATCTGGAAAATTATCCGGCCGGGCCAGTGAGGCTTTTCGGGCCATTCCAGATGAGGAAGTCGGGGATTATAATACTGTAAAAGAGGCTCTGCTCTCCAGGTATGCGGTTATACCGGAGGCATACCGGAGGCGGTTCAGAGACACTGTTAAATTAGCTGGAGATTCCTACCTTGAGTGGGCATGTAAGGTGCACCGCACAGCAGCTCACTGGATAGCGGGGTGCCAAGCCGTATCTGGGGAAGAGGTGCTGCAGCTATTCCTGTTGGAACATTGCTTCGACAAGTTACCCGCAGGAGTTCGAGAGTGGGTTCGGAACCGTAAACCCTGCAGGAAGCGGCTCGCTTGGCAGGTGAGTATACGGATGCCCGCAAACTGGACACTGCTGCCACTAAGCCCCCTGCTAGAGTGGAGTACAGACCCCCAGTCACCCCAGCAGCTGCCAGTTACCAAACCCCGGCGCACCGCTATACCACACGGCCTCCGGCCACGAACTACCCTCAGAGAGCCCGGTTCAATTCGCGGTGCTACTCACAACCTATTCGGTGCTTTAGATGTAAGCAACTAGGGCACAAAAGACCAGAGTGTCCCCTAAACGCAGCGAACCAAGCACAGTCCTGGAGAAGACCCGCCGGCGGAATCCCACGTAATCCTCAGCCTGCGGCCCGCTACGTAGAGGCGCATCCTACATGAGGCAGACCTTGTGCAAGCTGCCCACCGGAATAACCGGCAACTGGTTAAAGTGAATGGGAAGGAGGTCAGTGGTCTACTGGATACTGGTGCTACCATGACCTTGCTTCAAAAGAACTTGGTGTCTGAGAAACAGCACACTGGAGACACTGTGGCTGTAAGGGTAGCAGGGGGCGATGTGTTCCGCCTACCTGTTGCCAGGGTACATTTGAATTGGGGAGTGGGCGCTAGACCTGTGAATGTGGGGGTCAAGAAGGACTTACCTGCTGATGTTCTTCTTGGAAATGACTTGGCCCCCCTTGTTTCTGCCTATGCTCCCATGGGTCCCGCTGATGTTAACCCTGTGACTACCCGTGCCCAGACCCGTGCCATTGAGACCGACCCACCTGCTGCTGAGACCCAGGTAAGACTCTCTCCCCCGACTTGTACCCTAGACCAGACCCCCTTAAGCTGGGATACCCCAGAGACATACGGGAGGGAAACCCGGGAGGATCCGACCCTTCAGAAATACAGGGCTAGGGCAGATGCTGGAGAAGAGGGGGTAGATGGGGAACGTTATGAGTGGGTGGGGGATCGGCTATATAGAATCCCCAAACCTGCCCAGAAAAGTACTGCCCCTCCATAGAATCGGCAGCTGGTGGTGCCTGCGAAATACCGGCAAGAGATTCTGCGGATTGGGCACGATGTACCATTAGCTGGACATCTAGGGTCCCGCCGCACCGCTCATAGGATCACCCAGAATTTCTTCTGGCCCAATTTTAACCGAGATGTGCGGGTATATTGTAGTACTTGTGACACCTGTCAACGGTTGGGTAAGCGGGGGGATCACCCAAAAGCTAGGCTTATGTCTATGCCTGTCATTGGGGAACCCTTTTCCTGCATAGCCGTTGACATTGTGGGTCCACTGGCCAGGGCTAGTCCATCAGGTAAGAAGTATATTCTCACTGTGGTGGACTATGCCACTCGTTACCCAGAGGCAGTAGCACTGTCGAATATAGAGGCAGAGACAGTCGCTGATGCCCTAGTTAAGGTTTTTACTAGGGTCGGGTTCCCTAAGGAGATTCTCTCTGATCAGGGGACCCAGTTTACCGCTGTGCTCACCCAGCAGCTGTGGAAGGTGTGCGGCATTAAACCGTTGCTCAGTTCGCCTTATCACCCACAGACTAACGGTCTCTGCGAGCGCTTTAATGGCACCCTCAAGCAGATGCTGAGGACCTTCACGGACACTTGCAGAGACTGGGAACGATTCCTGCCTCATCTGCTATTTGCGTACAGAGAGGTGCCCCAGGAATCTACTGGGTTCTCTCCCTTTGAGTTACTCTATGGGAGAAGGGTCCGCGGCCCCCTGGATCTCATTAGAGGACACTGGGAGGGAGAGAGAGAGCAGGAGGGAACCCCCATCGTGCCATATGTTCTGGAACTCCGGGACCGCATGGAGAAACTGTCTCTGATGGTAAGAGAGAATCTCCAGGTGGCCCAGGGGAGACAGAAGGGGTGGTACGATCAGGGTGCCCGGCAGCGGGTCTTCCAGGTTGGACAGAAGGTTTTCGTGCTCAAGCCTGTGAAGACCAACAAGATGCAAGCATCTTGGCAGGGCCCGTATAAGGTGTTATCTCAGGTGTGTGATACTACCTATATTATAGCCAGCTGTGCAGATGAGAGGATCCAGCGATCCTTTCATGTGAACATGCTGAAGGAGTATCAGGAGAGGCCAGAGGATGTAGCTGCAGTATGTGCCCCTGCTGCAGACGACCCAGAGAATTTACCCCTACCCGACTTATTAGAGAAGGACCCCCAGACTGACCTCACTAGTCTGTGCAGCTAGGGGACCGGTTAAACCCTACCGAGAGGGTACAGGCAAGACAGCTCCTGTGGGAGAAGCAGGCGACGTTCTCCCAAGAGCCCGTCTACACTACTCTAGCTGTACATAAGGTAGAGACACCTGGACAGAATCCCCTGCGACAGCCTCCCTACCGTATACCCGAAGCAGTCCGAGAAGGAATGCAGAAGGAGATACAGGAGATGGCTTGGATGGGAGTGATCGAGCACTCCGATAGTCCTTGGGCTTCACCTGTAGTCCTGGTACCTAAGAAAGATGGAACCACCCGGTTCTGTGTGGACTACAGGCGGCTCAACGAGAGGACCACCACTGACGCTTACCCGATGCCCCGGGTAGACGAATTACTAGACCGTATTGCTAGGGGACGCTATCTGACAACCATAGACCTGTGTAAAGGCTATTGGCAGATTCCCCTGGCCGAGGATGCTATCCCCAAGTCGGCATTCGTCACCCCATTCGGCCTGTACCAGTTTAAGGTCATGCCCTTTGGGATGAAGAATGCTCCGGCTACCTTCCAGCGTATGGTGGATAGACTCCTCGATGGCTTCCAGGAATTTGCTTGTGCATACCTGGACGACATTGCGGTTTACAGTGAGTCCTGGGAAGAACACCTTACCCATGTAGGGGTGGTTCTGGACAAGATTCGGGCTGCTGGCCTGACCTTGAAACCAGACAAGTGCCATCTAGGTATGGCTGAAGTACAGTACTTGGGTCACCGAGTGGGGTGTGGGAGACAGAGACCGGAGCCAGCCAAGGTAGAGGCTGTGGCTAACTGGCCCACACCTATCATTAAGACCCAAGTGCTAGCCTTCCTGGGGACGGCCGGGTATTACCGACGTTTTGTCCCAGACTACAGTACTATCGCCAAGCCCCTGACTGACCTGACTAAAAAGAACCTCCCCAAACAGGTCCTGTGGTCTCCAGCTTGTGAAGCCGCGTTTCAGGCACTGAAGCAGGCCCTTGTGAATGCCCCTGTCTTGGCTGCCCCAGTCCCTAACAAATGTTTTCTCATTCATACAGATGCTTCCATGTATGGACTGGGGGCTGTACTGAGTCAAGTCGGGGAGGATGGAGGAGAGCACCCTGTCGCATACCTAAGCAGAAAGTTGTTACCTCGGGAAGTGAGTTATGCGGCAGTAGAGAAGGAATGTTTAGCCCTGGTCTGGGCACTGAAGAAGTTGAACCCTTATCTATACGGACAGGAATTTTCCCTCATAACGGACCACAATCCCTTAGTCTGGCTTAACCGGGTCTCAGGAGACAATGGTAGATTGCTGAGGTGGAGTTTAGCCCTCCAGCCCTATAACTTCACCATCGGCTACCGGCCCGGTAAGCTAAACGGGAATGCAGATGGATTGTCCCGGCAAACTGACATGCCTACCACCTCCTAGTCCGGTCATCCCCAGGTTGACCCGCCAAAGGGTCAAGCCGGGTCTGCCGGAGTGTTCCACAAGGGGGGAGCTAGGCAATTGTTACGGTACCAACAGGATACTAAGGGTTAACACCAGATGAACAATGTCCTGCATAGGGAATCAGCAACTCACAACCCAGCCAGTTTTTCCCCTCAAACATGAGACCAGGCTTTACATCAGGTTTAAAACAGAATGACATTTATTAAAGGCTAGATGCCTAGTATTTATACAGGTTTGACCCCAGATGGGGGGGTTGAAAGACTGTTGTACATTAGATGGAGGGAACACGCCCTTTGACATGATACAATAGAATACATTGCTCAAGCTGATAACAACTTGAACACAAGACACACACTTGGCTTCTCTTATCACTGATGCGTCTGCTCTCTAGATGTGATTAAACAATGGAATGTTTATTACTTAAACGTAATTATAGCACACAATAGCTGAGGCCAGCAAACCTGTCTTTAGAAATTAGCTTCTTAAAGCTAAACACAGTTAACTCCTTCAGTCCTGACAGAAGGGTCTGTCACAGAGGCTTTGAAGGATTTTTGATTTGCCACCGGATCCTCAGTCTTCTGCATCAGATGGCGAACAGCGCTAGATGAGTGGAGGTATGTGGATCCTACTCCTGATGGTCTTTTGTTTGTGTATCTAATCCCCTTTCTGAGCTCTTGAGGAATCAGGTCTCTGACAGGCTGGCTGTTTCCATTCCTTTTTGTCGTTCGCCTGCTGCCTACTTTCTTTTGATCTTGTTAGGATGTGTTTTCTTTTATTTCCGGAGCTCGAGACTGTTGTAGACCTTTCCTTTTAGGAAACTTTTTTTTCTTCTCTGGGATTTTGATACTAGCGATTTTATGGTCGCGATGGTTGTTCCTTCCAGCGGAAGTCACAAAAAAATAGAAAGAAGAAAAAAAAAAAAAAAAGAAAAATGTTGAGACAATGTTTAAGCTTCAGAGGGGGTGATCAGATGACTGCATGGAGATCTTCGGTAGCTGATGTGGGGGGTGATTACTCCTTTGTGGATTGAATTATCCTATTTTGGTTCAGATCTCCTTTGCCAGTGCTTCTCTCCTCCTTTTTCGAGGATTGCTGTATTTTTCGCCTCCCCTTGCCTTTGGGGTGGGACATTTTGTCATCTGGTTGAGGAGACCCGGTTCTTAGGGACAGTTTTCTTTTGCAGTATCCTACTTTTGATCCTATATTCTGGGGGATTGTTTGACAATCTCTTTGCCGTCGCCTAAGAGAAGTGTTCGGATGCCCGTTCATTCCTTGATCTGTAGTTCCGAGGTTGTTCCAGACTTGATCTTTAGAGACTGTCATATTCTTTTAAACAATCTCTAGGGTTTGAGTTCTTATCTCTTTTAGGTTACTGCCTTTAGCTTCGGACTTTGTGGGTGTTTGCCTAGAGTGGTCAGTCACTGGGATACTTTTTGAGAGATCAGAGTTCAAGACCCCATGGGGGCGCGGCAGTGTTTGCATCAGCTCTTGTGCAATTTGATTTCCAGAAAGGGTAACTTTGTGGGGGTTCCGCAAAGGTTTCTTGGTTTTGATCCTGCTTCTGGGTGTCCGGGTTTTTAACCTAGTCCTTGTCTTTGACTTGGCATTTTGGTTAATCTGTTTTTCAGATTTTCAGAGTCTGTTTGACGTCCAGTAACAGGCTTGGTTTCCCGGTCCTAGGGATATCTCCTTGTTCCTACTGGGGTGGTTCTCTTTCTCTATTCTTGAAAGGTAGAGGAAGTTTTTCCTGGAAATTTCTCTACTGGAGTATTCCTGGGTTTCTTTATTTTCCTTATATTTTGAAGACTCTGGTCAACTGTCCAGTTGTCTCCTCCTGAGATTTTTTTCCTCTTCTCTCTCTAGGAGATCAACGGTTCGAGGGTTTCTCTTGTCTGAGTGTACCCTCCCTTCGGGTTTCTGAGGGGAAATGAGGATAGGTTTCCTGAAACCCAAGCTAGTCTCTCTGGGTGTCGGTGCCTCTTTCCTGCTTTTTTTTCCTTAAGAAATTGTGGCTGGAGATTCGTTATCTGATCTCCGGGCCTTGTCGTTACTGGGATTTGTTAATCTTTCTTGTCCTTTTGGACTTTGCATGTCGATTCTGTGATAGGACAGCTCGATTGGAGTAGGGGTCAGGACTTCTGCTTGCTCTGTTTTGGCATCGATCACGTATCTTGAACCCTGAGTGCTCCTTCCTTTAGTTGGGAGGCCTTGAGTTGGTTCGGGAACCTTCCCTTAGCGGGTAGCTGGTTCTTCATTATTGGTCAGGGTGTTTTCCTCCCTTACCCCGTTTTTAGTAGGGGGGAGTTGGTCCGCCCTGCTTTCTGAGTTTTTTTTCTCTTGTTTCTTTCCAGGTATGTCCTGGTGTAAATTTGCTAACTAATCGATTGGCTAGTTATTATGGGACTGCCTATCGATGGAAGCCCTGTGGCTTTCGTTTCTGGCGTAATAGGATATTACTATTCTGTTCCTGTTCCTCTCCCGGGGGTTTTCTGACCTACGGGTGTTCAGTTTCTCTGTCTGTGGTAAGGTAATTTTGTTCAACCTTTTGTCCTTCTAGGACTTCGGTTCTGGTTAAGGCTTTACATTGCTTCCCTTTTGATCCATGTAGGAGGTGGTCTGGAATTTTTTCCTTTCTTTGCTCTCCTCCGTTGGTTGAGTATTCTCTATGGGACTTTGTACTCTTGCAGCCTGGTAGTCCGCTCCTTTTTGAGTTATGCTAGGGACCTTTCCCTCTGTTTTGTTCTTGAGTCTTCAGGGATTGTTTCTGGAGGTTCTTTCGGACCTTATCTGATTCTTCTTTTCTTTTAGTTTAGGAGAATGGGGGAGTTTATTTCCCTTGCCATTGATTATGGAGAGGGTTTAGTTTTTGGGTGCTTATAGACAGGGGGACTTTTGTCTCCTCAGAGGTTTTTGTGCTCAGTGGAGTCCAGACCTTATGAGTGGTCTCTAACAGGGATCCTTGTGGTTCTAATTGTTGGACAGTTACCTTGTCCTCTTGCCTTTTTTTTTTATGTTCCTCCTGCTTCTGTTGAAGTAGTTTTTTATCGGGAATCTAGGTTGTGACAGGCTGTGGTGCCTTCAGAATGGGCTGCCTTTTTGTTCCCGCTTGTTTGTATTCAGTGTCCTCTATAAGCTTGGGTATTGATTTCCCAAAAGTACTGAATGCAGCTGTGGACTCTCCCCGTTTTAAGAAGAAAAACTTAAATTATACTTACCAGATAATTTTCTTTTCTTCTGTACGGGGAAGAGTCCACAGATCCCCGCCCGTTATTTTTCTGTGGGCGGCCTCAAATTATTTTTTATCGTTCTTATGGCACCTTTTTCACCCTGATATTTCTCATACTGTTCCTTGTTCCATTGGCAGAATAGCTGGGGGATGAGGGAAGTGGGGGAGGTATTTGAGCCTTTGGCTGGGGTGTCTGCCTCCTCCTGGTGGCCGGGTTCTGTATTTCCCAAAAGTAATGAATGCAGCTGTGGACTCTCCCCGTATAGAAGAAAAGAAAATGATCTGGTAAGCATAATATAATTTTTTTTATGTTGTGTACATATATATATTTTTTTTATTGATAAAAGGTACATTTATGCTGTCTGAAAAATACATATTTAAATTATGTTTGCAGTATATGCTCTTCAATGTCACAAAAACAAACGTGAATATAGTGAACTTCAAAATACCCTAAATGAAGCAAGATTAGATATGGGCTGCGAGCTACAATCTTCATGGCAGTTTGGAGAGACAAAGATGGTTATCAACCGCGATTTGGAAAAGAAATTTGTTTCTAAAAGGTAAACAATGTATTAATATCTGATAATTCATGATATTCAAATCAAGGGCCCATTTATCAGAAGCTCTATAAGGTCCTTTACATTTTTTTAGACAGGCAAATTTTAGCTTGAGAGTTTTTTTTTTTTTTTTTTTTTTTTTTTTTTTTTTTATTAAACATTTTTATTATAAGCATAAGTTATCACAACTCTTTCAAATATTACAAATATTGAGTAAACACAAAAATTACAGGAGTTACATCTCGCATTATGTTAAAGTGACAGGAATATCGCATAACATAACCAGGCTTTCACCTCCATTCCTTACAATTCTAAGGGTCAAACTATTCCTGAGTGAGAGGTGAGATGAGGAGTGTTCAGGTGCGTTCACAGGTAGGGAGAGTCGTTATCAGCAGGTAGGTTAAGATTGTGGCGTTTTCCGCCTTTTGTTCTGCTTTTTAAAATTGAAATTACGCTAGTAGTCGATTATAGTGTTGGTACTGCCTGCAAAAGTAGCTGAGCGAGAGCGCGGGGGCCGACAAGGGCCACCGCCCCCAGTGAGTGAAACCTAAATTCAGCCATCTTTGCACTGTCGTGGGCTAAAGCACCCCCTCAGGGGGGGAAGGAGGTATTCTTTAGGGAGTTGTAATGTGGATTAGGTGGGGAGGGGAAGGGCCCATTGAGTGGAGGGGAAGGGGGGGGTAAAGGGGAGCGCAGAGACCGTCCTGGTCCCGTATCAGGAGCCAGTGACGCTGAGGGTCAGAGAATCCTAACGTTTAGTTCTGAGGCTCTGTAGGTAAGCTTCCCAGGGTTCCCAGACAAGACAGAAAGTTTCCGACTGGCGCCGGACTCTGTAGGCAAAGTCTTCCATGGACTTGACATAGTTTAGGTACTCCACTACACTCTGCCATTTCGGAGGGTGCACTTTTCTCCAACATAGGTGTGTCCGGTCCACGGCGTCATCCTTACTTGTGGGATATTCTCTTCCCCAACAGGAAATGGCAAAGAGCCCAGCAAAGCTGGTCACATGATCCCTCCTAGGCTCCGCCTACCCCAGTCATTCTCTTTGCCGTTGTACAGGCAACATCTCCACGGAGATGGCTTAGAGTTTTTTAGTGTTTAACTGTAGTTTTTCATTATTCAATCAAGAGTTTGTTATTTTCAAATAGTGCTGGTACGTACTATTTACTCAGAAACAGAAAAGAGATGAAGAATTCTGTTTGTATGAGGAAAATGATTTTAGCAACCGTAACTAAAATCCATGGCTGTTCCACACAGGACTGTTGAGAGCAATTAACTTCAGTTGGGGGAACAGTTTGCAGTCCTTTGCTGCTTGAGGTATGACACATTCTAACAAGACGATGTAATGCTGGAAGCTGTCATTTTCCCTATGGGATCCGGTAAGCCATGTTTATTACGATTGTAAATAAGGGCTTCACAAGGGCTTATTTAGACTGTAGACCTTTTTTGGGCTAAATCGATTGATATTAACACTTATTTAGCCTTGAGGAATCATTTATTCTGGGTATTTTGATATAATAATATCGGCAGGCACTGTTTTAGACACCTTATTCTTTAGGGGCTTTCCCAAAGCATAGGCAGAGTCTCATTTTCGCGCCGGTGTTGCGCACTTGTTTTTGAGAGGCATGGCATGCAGTCGCATGTGAGAGGAGCTCTGATACTTATAAAAGACTTCTGAAGGCGTCATTTGGTATCGTATTCCCCTTGGGTTTGGTTGGGTCTCAGCAAAGCAGATACCAGGGACTGTAAAGGGGTTAAAGCTTAAAACGGCTCCGGTTCCGTTATTTTAAGGGTTAAAGCTTCCAAAATTGGTGTGCAATATTTTCAAGGCTTTAAGACACTGTGGTGAAAGTTTGGTGAATTTTGAACAATTCCTTCATGTTTTTTCGCAATTGCAGTAATAAAGTGTGTTCAGTTTAAAATTTAAAGTGACAGTAACGGTTTTATTTCAAAACGTTTTTTGTACTTTCTTATCAAGTTTATGCCTGTTTAACATGTCTGAACTACCAGATAGACTGTGTTCTGAATGTGGGGAAGCCAGAATTCCTATTCATTTAAATAAATGTGATTTATGTGATAATGACAATGATGCCCAAGATGATTCCTCAAGTGAGGGGAGTAAGCATGGTACTGCATCATTCCCTCCTTCGTCTACACGAGTCTTGCCCACTCAGGAGGCCCCTAGTACATCTAGCGCGCCAATACTCCTTACTATGCAACAATTAACGGCTGTAATGGATAATTCTGTCAAAAACATTTTAGCCAAAATGAACCCTTGTCAGCGTAAGCGTGGATGCTCTGTTTTAGTTACTGAAGAGCATGACGACGCTGATATTAATATCTCTGAAGGGCCCCTAACCCAATCTGAGGGGGTCAGGGAGGTTTTGTCTGAGGGAGAAATTACTGATTTAGGGAACATTTCTCAGCAGGCTGAATCTGATGTGATTACTTTTAAATTTAAATTGGAACATCTCCGCATTTTGCTTAAGGAGGTATTATCCACTCTGGATGATTGTGAAAATTTGGTCATCCCAGAGAAACTATGTAAAATGGACAAGTTCCTAGAGGTGCCGGGGCTCCCAGAAGCTTTTCCTATACCCAAGCGGGTGGCGGACATTGTTAATAAAGAATGGGAAAGGCCCGGTATTCCTTTCGTCCCTCCCCCCATATTTAAAAAATTGTTTCCTATGGTCGACCCCAGAAAGGACTTATGGCAGTCAGTCCCCAAGGTCGAGGGAGCGGTTTCTACTTTAAACAAACGCACCACTATTCCCATAGAGGATAGTTGTGCTTTCAAAGATCCTATGGATAAAAAATTAGAAGGTTTGCTTAAAAAGATGTTTGTTCAGCAGGGTTACCTTCTACAACCCATTTCATGCATTGTCCCTGTCACTACAGCCGCATATTTCTGGTTTGATGAACTGATTAAGGTGCTCGATAGTGACTCTCCTCCTTATGAGGAGATTATGGACAGAGTCAATGCTCTCAAATTGGCTAATTCTTTCACTCTAGACGCCTCTTTGCAATTGGCTAAGTTAGCGGCTAAGAATTCTGGGTTTGCTATTGTGGCGCGCAGAGCGCTTTGGTTGAAATCTTGGTCGGCTGATGCGTCTTCCAAGAACAAGCTACTAAACATTCCTTTCAAGGGGAAAACGCTGTTTGGTCCTGACTTGAAAGAGATTATCTCTGATATCACTGGGGGTAAGGGCCATGCCCTTCCTCAGGATCGGCCTTTCAAGGCAAAAAATAGACCTAATTTTCGTCCCTTTCGTAAAAACGGACCAGCCCAAGGTGCTACGTCCTCTAAGCAAGAGGGTAATACTTCTCAGGCCAAGCCAGCTTGGAGACCAATGCAAGGCTGGAACAAGGGAAAGCAGGCCAAGAAACCTGCCACTGCTACCAAGACAGCATGAAATATTGGCCCCCGATCCGGGACCGGATCTGGTGGGGGGCAGACTCTCTCTCTTCGCTCAGGCTTGGGCAAGAGATGTTCTGGATCCTTGGGCGCTAGAAATAGTCTCCCAGGGTTATCTTCTGGAATTCAAGGGACTTCCCCCAAGGGGGAGGTTCCACAGGTCTCAGTTGTCTTCAGACCACATAAAAAGACAGGCGTTCTTACATTGTGTAGAAGACCTGTTAAAAATGGGAGTGATTCATCCTGTTCCATTGAGAGAACAAGGGATGGGGTTCTACTCCAATCTGTTCATAGTTCCCAAAAAAGAGGGAACGTTCAGACCAATCCTAGATCTCAAGATCTTAAACAAATTTCTCAAGGTCCCATCGTTCAAGATGGAAACCATTCGAACTATCCTTCCTTCCATCCAGGAAGGTCAATTCATGTCCACGGTGGATTTAAAGGATGCGTATCTACATATTCCTATCCACAAGGAACATCATCGGTTCCTAAGGTTTGCATTCCTAGACAAACATTACCAGTTCGTGGCGCTTCCTTTCGGATTAGCCACTGCTCCAAGGATTTTCACAAAGGTACTAGGGTCCCTTCTAGCGGTGCTAAGACCAAGGGGCATTGCAGTAGTACCTTACCTGGACGACATTCTGATTCAAGCGTCGTCCCTCCCTCGAGCAAAGGCTCACACGGACATCGTCCTGGCCTTTCTCAGATCTCACGGCTGGAAAGTGAACGTGGAAAAGAGTTCTCTATCCCCGTCAACAAGGGTTCCCTTCTTGGGAACAATTATAGACTCCTCAGAAATGAGGATTTTTCTAACAGAGGCCAGAAAGACAAAACTTCTGGACTCTTGTCGAATTCTTCATTCCGTTCCTCTTCCTTCCGTAGCTCAGTGCATGGAAGTGATCGGGTTGATGGTAGCGGCAATGGACATAGTTCCTTTTGCGCGCATTCATCTAAGACCATTACAACTGTGCATGCTCAGTCAGTGGAATGGGGACTATACAGACTTGTCTCCAAAGATACAAGTAAATCAGAGGACCAGAGACTCACTCCGTTGGTGGTTGTCCCTGGACAACCTGTCACGAGGGATGACATTCCGCAGACCAGAGTGGGTCATTGTCACGACCGACGCCAGTCTGATGGGCTGGGGCGCGGTCTGGGGATCCCTGAAAGCTCAGGGTCTTTGGTCTCGGGAAGAATCTCTTCTACCGATAAATATTCTGGAACTGAGAGCGATATTCAATGCTCTCAAGGCTTGGCCTCAGCTAGCGAGGACCAAGTTCATACGGTTTCAATCAGACAACATGACGACTGTTGCGTACATCAACCATCAGGGGGGAACAAGGAGTTCCCTAGCGATGGAAGAAGTGACCAAGATCATTCTATGGGCGGAGTCTCACTCCTGCCACCTGTCTGCTATCCACATCCCGGGAGTGGAAAATTGGGAAGCGGATTTTCTGAGTCGTCAGACATTGCATCCGGGGGAGTGGGAACTCCATCCGGAAATCTTTGCCCAAGTCACTCAACTATGGGGCATTCCAGACATGGATCTGATGGCCTCTCGTCAGAACTTCAAAGTTCC
Organism: Bombina bombina; assembly: GCF_027579735.1. Taxonomy (NCBI): domain Eukaryota; kingdom Metazoa; phylum Chordata; class Amphibia; order Anura; family Bombinatoridae; genus Bombina; species Bombina bombina. The sequence goes on from NC_069500.1 coordinate 884,289,613, forward strand.
TTGCTACGGGTCCAGATCCAGGGATCCCAAGGCGGCTCTAGTGGATGCACTAGTAGCACCTTGGACCTTCAAACTAGCTTATGTGTTCCCGCCGTTTCCTCTCATCCCCAGGCTGGTAGCCAGGATCAATCAGGAGAGGGCGTCGGTGATCTTGATAGCTCCTGCGTGGCCACGCAGGACTTGGTATGCAGATCTGGTGAATATGTCATCGGCTCCACCTTGGAAGCTACCTTTGAGACGAGACCTTCTTGTTCAGGGTCCGTTCGAACATCCGAATCTGGTTTCACTCCAGCTGACTGCTTGGAGATTGAACGCTTGATTTTATCGAAGCGAGGTTTCTCAGATTCTGTTATCGATACTCTTGTTCAGGCCAGAAAGCCTGTAACTAGAAAGATTTACCACAAAATTTGGAAAAAATATATCTGTTGGTGTGAATCTAAAGGATTCCCTTGGGACAAGGTTAAGATTCCTAGGATTCTATCCTTCCTTCAAGAAGGATTGGAAAAAGGATTATCGGCAAGTTCCCTGAAGGGACAGATTTCTGTCTTGTCGGTGTTACTTCACAAAAAACTGGCAGCTGTGCCAGATGTTCAAGCCTTTGTTCAGGCTCTGGTTAGAATCAAGCCTGTTTACAAACCTTTGACTCCTCCTTGGAGTCTCAATTTAGTTCTTTCAGTTCTTCAGGGGGTTCCGTTTGAACCCTTACATTCCGTTGATATTAAGTTATTATCTTGGAAAGTTTTGTTTTTAGTTGCAATTTCTTCTGCTAGAAGAGTTTCAGAATTATCTGCTCTGCAGTGTTCTCCTCCTTATCTGGTGTTCCATGCAGATAAGGTGGTTTTACGTACTAAACCTGGTTTTCTTCCAAAAGTTGTTTCTAACAAAAACATTAACCAGGAGATTATCGTACCTTCTCTGTGTCCGAAACCAGTTTCAAAGAAGGAACGCTTGTTGCACAATTTGGATGTTGTTCGCGCTCTAAAATTCTATTTAGATGCTACAAAGGATTTTAGACAAACATCTTCCTTGTTTGTTGTTTATTCAGGTAAAAGGAGAGGTCAAAAAGCAACTTCTACCTCTCTCTCTTTTTGGATTAAAAGCATCATCAGATTGGCTTACGAGACTGCCGGACGGCAGCCTCCCGAAAGAATCACAGCTCATTCCACTAGGGCTGTGGCTTCCACATGGGCCTTCAAGAACGAGGCTTCTGTTGATCAGATATGTAGGGCAGCGACTTGGTCTTCACTGCACACTTTTACCAAATTTTACAAGTTTGATACTTTTGCTTCTTCTGAGGCTATTTTTGGGAGAAAGGTTTTGCAAGCCGTGGTGCCTTCCATTTAGGTGACCTGATTTGCTCCCTCCCTTCATCCGTGTCCTCAAGCTTTGGTATTGGTTCCCACAAGTAAGGATGACGCCGTGGACCGGACACACCTATGTTGGAGAAAACAGAATTTATGTTTACCTGATAAATTTCTTTCTCCAACGGTGTGTCCGGTCCACGGCCCGCCCTGGTTTTTTAATCAGGTCTGATAATTTATTTTCTTTAACTACAGTCACCACGGTACCATATGGTTTCTCCTATGCTATTATTCCTCCTTAACGTCGGTCGAATGACTGGGGTAGGCGGAGCCTAGGAGGGATCATGTGACCAGCTTTGCTGGGCTCTTTGCCATTTCCTGTTGGGGAAGAGAATATCCCACAAGTAAGGATGACGCCGTGGACCGGACACACCGTTGGAGAAAGAAATTTATCAGGTAAACATAAATTCTGTTTTTTCCAGGTCCTGGCAATTGCCATTTTAACTGAGGTAAGTATGTATATAAGAAGGGTTCTCTTGTGCGGGGGCACTTTCTCCAAACCCAAGTGCAGGAGAGCCATTCCTGGATCCACTATCTCTGGAAGACCCATCAAGCTACAGACCCTACTGGTCTTACTCCAGAGTGACTTTAGGTTGGGGCAAGTCCACCACGTGTGTAGTGGGGCGCCAATGCCACCACAGTTTCTCCAACAAGAGGGGGAGTGATTAGGATAGAGGGTCTGCAGTCTGGTCGGGACCAGGTGCCACCTGGTAAGCATTTTAAAGTAAAGCTCGTACATCGTGGTGCAATGTAGAGCAGCCTTGGTCTTGGCGATGGCCAATGTCCATTTCTTAGGGGAGTATGTCGTTTTTAGTTCAGCCTCCCAGGAGAGCATATGCCTCATCTTTGGAATTGTAGGGGGAACCAGTAGGCATCTATAGTGTGCCGTGAGGGGTTTATGGGTCTGGAGGCCCGTTTTCCATCTAGATTCCCAAGCCGTAGGGGGCCTTGGGGTATCTCCCAGAAACCCCCACGCTTTTAGCAGAGATCTTAATCTTAGGAGTTCGAATTCCAAATGCCGCGGGACCTCAAAGTTTGTCACCATCTCGTCCTGCGTTAGAAGACGGTCTCCTTCATAAAAGTCACCTACTGTCAAAATCTCCACCTGACGCCACCAGTTCAGTCTCATGTTAGGGAGGGTCTGAAGTATGGGGAGTATAGGCTGGATAGGAGAAGGGTGGGGGGCGATCTGGGCGTGGTGTCGCAATTTATACCATAATATTTGGCATCCTCTCACTATTGAGTTAGAGATAGTGTGAATGGTGGCAAGATGTGGGGGGAACCACAACAAATCAGATCAATATAAGCAGGTAGTGACGCCTGTTCCAGTTCCCTCCATCTCGTGGGAGGGAGGTCTCGTCCCCAGGCTGAGACATGAGAGATCATTGCCGCTTCATAGTACATCTTCACGCTTGGCAAGCCTAGCCCTCCCTGATCCAGGGGGGACTGTAAGATTGTAGCAGCGACTCTAGGTCTCTTGTTATTCCAGATATACCCATTGAAAAGGGTCTGGAAGTTTTTCAGCAGCTTTTCTGGAACTGGGAGGGGAATACATTGCATAATGTACGTTAGCTTGGGTAACAGCATCATCTTCAGGGCTGCAATTCTACCCATCCAAGAGAGTTCGTCGTATTTCTTGGCTCTCAGGTGGTTGTCAACTTCCTTCAGCAAGGTCTGGTAGTTCTCCTGGAGGACCATCTCCTTGTCATGAGACAAGAAGACCCCAAGGTGCCGGATACCTCTAGTAGACGATTTGAAGGAGTATTGCTGTCGCAAAGCTCTCTGTTCTTGGTGGTCAAGATGGATCATGTACGCCTCCGTCTTGGTTACATTTATTTTGTAATTAGAGAGTTTACCGAATCTTTCAATGAGAGCCATCAACGGTGGGAGCGATAGGGTCGGTTCAACAATGAAAAGTGTAAGGTCATCAGCGAATAGTGCCACCTTTTGCACTGAGTCATGTAACAACAGGCCCTGGATTTGGGTGTCTTGCCTAATGGTCTCCGCTAATGGTTCCATAACCTTCGCAAAGAGGAGCGGCGACAGGGGACATCCCTGCCTCGCTCCATTCCGTATGTGTATCCTAGGGGAGCAAAAACTCAGCCCTTTAACCACTGCTGTGGCAAGGGTATATAGGGCCTCCACTGCTTTACAAAATGAGTGCGGGATCCCAAACGTTCTCAAGGTTTCAAACATATATTCCCATCTCACCCTGTCGAATGCCTTTTCGGCATCTAATGACAGGGTGAGAAGGGGCAAGCCCATATCATGCGATTCTGCAAAGATGTTCAACAGTCTACGGGTATTGTCAGTACCCTGTCTGCCTTGGACAAACCCAACTTGGTCTAGGTGGATTATAGAAGGGAGGTGCTTCCCTAGTCGTGTCGCAAGAACTTTAGAATATATCTTGATGTCCACATTGATAAGGGAGATAGGTCTATAGCTCCCACATTCCTTGGGGTCCTTCCCTTCTTTAGGGATGGTCATAATGTTGGCCTCCAAGAATTCCTTTAACATCTTGCCTACTTTAGCCACACCGTTAAACAGTCGGAGTAGGAGAGGAGAAAGGAGAGAGGCGAAAGTTCTGTAAAAGAGAGAGGAGAAGCCATCCGGACCAGGGGCCTTGTGAGGCTTAAGGGACAGGATGGCCGCCTTCACTTCTTCCAAGGAAAATGGTCTGTCAAGTTCTTCAGCAGACTCCTCGCTCAACTTTGGTAAACGCAACTTGGTTAAGAACAGCCCCAACTCCGTACCACTCGACGGTGGGTCGTTAGAGCCGCTGTCTAGATCATAAAGGGCAGCATAGTAGTCTGAGAAAGCTTTACCGATCTCCTTGGGGGAGCGGACTATGCCACGGGCAGAGTTGATGGCCGGAATCCTACTGACAACCGCCCTATTTCGAAGTTTGCGGGCCAAAAGCCTATCGGCTTTGTTCCCTTTGCTATAATATATTTGTTTTAGTTTAAATAGGTTGGTTTGTACTTTTAGAAGCTCTTGTTTGTTGATCTCAGACCTTATTATACCCACCTGGGTGGCAAGAGCGGGGTCCAGGGCATTTTTGTTGGCCATCTCTAGGGGTCTCAGTTCAGCGTACAATTTCGATAAGGGAATCTTATGAGCCGCTTTCCATTGGGCCTTTTTCTTTATGAAATGTCCTCTCAGGTATGCTTTGAGGGCGGCCCATACCATTTCGAGGCTCGTGTCCCCAGTGTAGTTATGCGCCAAAAAATCTAGGATGATTTCGTTTAGGCGCGGAATCTCTATTTCCGCGAGGCACTGGTCCGGGAGTTTCCAGGACGGTCTACAGTCAGGGTATTGTAGGGTTGAGAGATGGGCACTAACCATATCATGGTCTGACCACGGACAGGGCTTGATCTTTGACATAGCAAATTTGTCTAGTGTCCATGAATCACAGAGCAGATAATCCAACCGCGAGTATGAATTGTGAGGTACCGAATGGTGTGTGTAGTCTAGTTCGGTCGGGGCTAAGCACCTCCAAACATCAAACAGTCCAAATTAATACATTAGCCTACGAAAGGCCAGCGACAGTGAAATTAGATTGCGGTCAGTTGGGTGGCTTGTGTTCTTTTTCTTATCAAGCACTGGGTCCCAGACCAGATTCAGATCGCCCCCCACCAAGAGATGTCCTCTTTTGATGAGATCTAGCTTGTTTAAAAATTTTCGAAGAAAGGGGACCTGTCCCTTATTCGGGGCATAAATGGATGCCAACGTATAGAGGGCCCCGTTTAGGGCACAAACTAGGATAAGGAATCTACCCTCAGGGTCTCGTTCAATATGGTCTATCCTACAACTGACATCTCGGTGAATCACTATGGCTACTCCTCTCTTCTTTTTCGTATAAGAGGCAGTCACAGATCGGGTACAGGGGGGAACTCCTGTGCTGTTTAGAGCCCCTTTCCCAATGGGTCTCCTGCAGAAACATTAAGTGTATTTTTTGGGTGAATAGGTAGTTATACAGAAGACTCCTTTTAGTAGGCGAGTTAAGCCCCTGGACGTTCAGGGTGGCAGCCGAAACGGGAGCCATGCTGTGAGCGGATGCCTTCTAGGTAACAGATGAAGATCTCAGTTCTGGGCAAGGACATAGACTTTAGGAAGAGTGGTGCAGGTAAGCGGGGTTAAGGGGATATGGGTGGGGAAAGGAGGAAAGCGGTTTTTGGGAGCACTTCAGTCCACGAACAGAATGTCTTGAATTTCAGACGTTACTAGCGTATGTCGATGTGTATATATACACTATCACAATGAGTGAACTCACAACTAACAGTAGGAGAGCACAACTATAAATGTGTGGGGGGGAGAGGCCAGCAGAAATAGCCGAGCCCCAGTCAGTTAGTTTAAAACATGCAAAAAATAAAAAGAGAGGGAGAGAAAAAAAACACACAAAAAAAACTTAAAAAGAAAATGTTTCTTTCCTTTTCTCCCCCCCTCTTTCTCTTGTTTTTAGTCCTTATTGTAATTTTCTCGCTGTAAGTGAGAGTCTTATATTATATTACTGTAATGCATTCGTACTGTTATCTCTGGCATAAGGCTGAGACAAAAATTGGGGTAAGGAAAGTCTAATCTCGACTCTTCTAGGATGAAGGTCGAGGGAGAAAGAGAGAGACTCGTGTGTGGGTCTGTAGTTAAGTTTCTCTGTCAATGGTATCCCTCCGAGGGTGGTTGTGTGCATACAAGGTATTCTTGCAGGGCAAGGTTTCCCAAGCCCTATATTCCTGCAGTTATGGACATAGACATTGGGATGGACAGCCCAAAACAACAAAAAAAGAAAAACAACCATAAACAACAACATCCTTATAAACAAATGATATATGATGACTACCATCAGTTCGCAAGGGCTAAGCTAGGGAGGGGCGTCGACCTTGAACCTCAGGGCTATTTTCTCATGGAAACCTGGTGACCGCCAGGTTGACCACTAATCTAATTCCTGATTGGTCAGGTATAAGCGGGGGTGGCAGTTAATATAAGTGGAACATAATGGGATAAGATTTTTCAGTCGTTCATAAGGTCATCTTAATCAAGGGGGCATATACCCGAAGGCTATAGTGAAAAGCTATAAATGGTGTACTTAACATTAGGGTTATTGGTCACAAGTGGGAGTTGAAGTGTGCGCAACTCTGGATGATAGTCATCTAAACATTGGGCAAAAGCATAGTAAACCACAGGCTATAGCGTCTCTTGCCAAGTATTGGTTCCTGTACATCTTATATACCCTGAGTTATATACATAAATATTAGTGAGAACAGCAACAAAGTAAACAGTAACAACATGAATAAGAATAACAACACACAATGATAACCATCAGTCCAAAAGGACAAAGTTGGGGATTGTATAATTCTGGGACCTCAAGGCTGCTTTTTCATGGGAGTTGAATGCCTAATAGATTTTCAAGTGATCCAACTCCTGCCTATCCCAATAGGGAGAGAGATGGCTGCTTCAGTGATTGTAACTTAGAGGGATAGGGGTTTTCAACTGTGTGAAGCATTTATTAATTCTAAGGGGTATGTAACCTAAGGCAAAAGTGTAGAGCTATTTACGGCGCACATTACTTCTTAGTTATTTCTCTTAAATGGAGATTAAGGCAAGCGCAGCTCTGGATAGTGCTCATCTAAGTATTGGGGCAAAGAGGGGTAGGGGTTTACTATTTTTCGCAGCACTCATTAGTCTAAAAGGAGTAGGCAGTCTTAGAGTAGGAGTGTAGAGCTATTGTTAATGCGCTTTTCCACCCTGGGATTTCTTTTTAGTGCAACCAGGACATGCGCCCCTCTAGGCAGTGGTCATCTAGGTAATGCGTTAGAACATAGCTGTAACATCTCTTAACTGTCCTTGATAAGCTTGATAAATACAATTACAAATAATTATAGGCACAAGGAGGTAGAGCGAGAAAAGGAGGGGAGGAGGGAGGAGGGAGGAGGGAAGGAGAGTAGTGTAGAGAGGAAAGAAAAAAGAAACAGGGAGGGAGTGGAGACAAGAAGGAGAGACAGCCAAAAAACATTAATGTAGAAAACATCCACTATGCCATAGCAGTCTCACCAATCTTCGTGTACCCTCGGTACACACGAGTCAGTCTCTGTAGTAGTAAAGAGTCTCAATTATAAGTCCCCAGTTTGGAGAGATAACAATCTGCATATCAGAGCAGTGACCAGAATGAATTGTCTCATGTGGGAGCGTCTCTAGTCCTGGATATTGAGGTATTCCTCTGGTCACTGCTGGGTCTCTGAGGACGGGCGCCCCACTCAGGGGCGGATGCTCTCAAACCTCTACCTGGTACAATTGCTTGGGGAGGCACAGGTGGGTCCTGTGGCAGTAGACCCCATCTTTGGAGTAAGTCTCTTGCCTGTTGAGGTGAGGAGGCCGCATATTGCTGTCCATCTTTATTGATGTAGAGCTTAACAGGGAAGCCCCACCTGTATTTAATGGCTTTGTCCCTCAAGATTTTAGTGTAGGGTTGATAGTGTCTTCTTATCTGGAGGGTGTGGGGAGAGAGATCTTGGAATACCTGAATATCAGCATACTGCTCCGGGAGCGACTTGTCACCTGCCAGGGTTCTCAGGAGTTTCTCTCGAAAGGTGTAATAATGCAGACGGGCAACAACATCCCTTGGCTTATCGCCTTCAGCCGTCCTCGGCCTCAGGGCTCTATGGGCTCTGTCAAGGAGCATCTCTTTCTCGATCCCAGGACTAAGGACTGCCACAAAAAAATCTTGCAGGAATTTTTCAAGCTCCTGTGGGGGCACAGATTCAGGAATACCCTTCACCCTAATATTGTTACGACGAGTCCTGTCCTCGAGGTCTGCAAGTTTGAGCTCCAGGTCAGTGATCTGTTCTGCAAGTCCCTGCGAGTAGTCTAAGAGGTTGACATGATCTACCCTGAGATCTTCCTGCTTGCGTTCCAGCGCATCTGTTCTTTCTCCTATAAGGGCTATGTCCCTTTTCAGATCAGCATGGCCCTTATCAAACTTCTTAGAGAGGGAGTCGTGATGCGAGGCCAGAAGCGACCTGATAGAGTCCATAATATTGTTATCAGTATCAGCGTCTTGATGTTGAAGACGGCTTGTGGCCTGGGTTAATGTTGTTCTGATGCGAGCATCGTTAAGGCTGCTTGTGTCCGAGGCATCATCTTCCGAGCCAGATTGCTGTCTAGGTGTATGCTGGCTAAAGTGGTCGGCGACTGTTCTCTTCAGAGTGTTGTGTGACTTTTGTTTTCTTTTAAAGGATTGCGGCATCTTGTACTTCTGCAATTGTAGTGGCATGAGATATAGAAGGCAAATAATGAGAAAAAGAAAAGACTGTTTTGCACTATAAAGATATCTGTTATAGGACTGACTGGGGCTATGGCATCGGTGCGTAGAGCTATTACATTGTCTTCACAATTCCATCTCACAGAAATTGGAACTGAGCTAGCTAAGAGCTGTGCCTTGAGGCCCGAGAGCAGAAATAGTTTTCACTGAGGCGTATAGTCTCTCCCCTGGGGGGTTGTCCCCTTAGGACGATGTGGGGTAAGGTATGGGGGTATGACCCGCAGGCAATCAGGGCCGGCGGGAAAGGGAGGGGAGAGACCGGTGAGGGAGCTGTGGTTAGAAGATAGAGTCTATATCTTAACTGGCTTCCTGGGGAGTTAACACAGCGGTAGGTTTGGTCTGAGGGTGCAGGTGATTGTTCAATAGGTTTCAGTGTGTTATCAGGTACAGTATTCTGTGGTAGCTGGGTTGTATCTTCAGCTTCTAGGTCTTTCTGGCCTGTTGCTGCTCACTTATCTTGGTCTGACTAACCCACAGTTGACACGTTCCAGGGTCTCAGTTCCTTGTATTATAGCTTAGATTAGAATCTCTGAGAGCTGTACCCCTTAATGTAGACAGTGCGTATAAATGGGTTTTATTGTGGTGTTGTTTTCACCCTTCCCTTACAATCCCTTCAGATCGCTTGTTCAGTTTTAGGAAGCAGGCTGCAGCTTTTAGTGCACAAGAAAGTTGCGATAATGGCCTCTTTATATGTCCCTATTTCTTCAGATGTTGTGTGGGTATAAATGGGACTGTTTTTGAATATAGAACTGACACAATGCGGTGAGGCCTCAGCCAGAAATAGCAGGCAGAAGGGTATTACTGTACACTTGACAGTGACGGCTTATCAGGAGTGCTGTGGACTGCTAGGCCCTAGACGCCACGTGGGGTATGAGTTAACGGCTGTGCTTGTGTGCAAGTAATGAGATGCGAGAGGGAATGGCAGTGATGTATATAGTATTGGGTGTCTTACCAGCGTGCTAAGCAGCAAGTACATCAAAGGCTCTCCTCTGTAACCGCTTTATATCCTCTCTCTGACCTGGCTTGTGCTTCTGTCAGGGGAGCGGTATCCAAGATGGCGGGCTTTCGCGCCCTAGGTAAGTTGACAAAAATGGGCCCAGTGCTGTTATGTCTCCTTATTGACTGTGTCCCTGTGGTATCGGGGCTTCGGGATGTAAATCCCCTGTGTATTGTGGGCACAAGCGCCCTGTAGTCCTCTCTCGTTGCTCCTGTAGCCGTTAACTCCCGCTGCCGCGCCCCTTACGATGGCGCCCTGCTGTAGGATACACTCGTGGGCTAAGGACCCCTGGGCAGTGCACCGCAATACTCCGGAGCGGATCCCCGACCCTCCGGAGTACAATAGGCTGGTGGTTTGGAGTTCCGGTGCTGGGGTTTAGGTCCCGGACTGATGCGGCCACAGTGTTCCTGGGCTGGTGGTCTTTAGCGCCGTACAGGGTCAGCAAAATGTGCAGAGTTCACTGCTTTAGTAGTCCCAATTCAGTCAGGGGTCTTCTTCCAGGAATATCAAAGTCCAAATTTGGGATAAAGTTGATATAATTTCAATTTTTAAGATAAATCTGTGAAGAGCTCTGTTAGTGCACGTCCTCACTGCTTGGCGGCTAACTCCGCCCCCTTCAGCTTGAGAGCTTTTTATCTCTCCATGCAGGTTTCTGGATGTGAAGGAGAGACACATAGATTATCATGCTGTTTTTACATGCTAGTGAACTTTTTATCAGGCCATGAAATATCTCCTGTTAGTGATTGGATAAACAGGAACTAAACATTCCACCTGAGAATGTCTGTTTTTTAGCGGAAGGGCACTAAGTACATCTTTTTTTTGTGTGTGTGTATAAATTGTGCTTTGTCCCACGCACCCTAAAATGGCCAAAAAGAAAAATCTGTAATCTGTAACCTAGGTTTTCAAAATGCTGCAAATTGCTTGAACCAGCTGTTGGATTTGCAGGTTAGATATTTGCTTTTTGGTCTCTCTAGAGGGCATGAGACAAAGCTATTTTTTTTTTTTTTACATGAAATCAAGAGGTGTTTTAATGTCCTTTTAATTCTGTTTCATTGTTGTAATGAAAAAGGAAAAAGTAGTTGCTTTTAATTAAAGGGACAATCTACTCCAGAATTGTTATTGTTTAAAAAGATAGTTAATCCATTTATTACCCATTCCCCTGTTTTGCATAACCGACAGGGTTTCTGTGATTACTTTGTATCTAAGCCTTTGCAGACTGCCCCCTTATTTCAGTTCTTTTGACAGACTTGCATTTTAGCCAATCAGTGCCCTCTCATTTGTAACTTTACGGGCGTGGTCACAATCCCCAAGGCAGAACATAGTGCGATCTGCGATATTGTCGCAGAAAGTGGAGCCTGCCTGCAGAAAGAACGGCCAGGTCTGTTAAGCAGAGAATTTTCTTCAACATGAATTATTTTTTTTTTTGCTGGCCAGTGAGGTGCTTTCAAATGGACAACCGGCACATTTTTAGTGCAGTATGCAGTACTTTGATAATATTGGCTAATGGCTGCTCTGCTCCTGAAAATGATACTTTTTTAGATGCAATATCATTATTGTTACTTTTACCTGCCAGAACGGCTTCTGCGACTGCGAGGTAAGTGCAGGGATGCACATTTCCTATCGCCTGACACCCAGGACATGCAGTTTTGGGCGCAGGGCATGTGGTTTTAGTGTGAGAACTTAAGAGGGCTGAGTGAGAGCAGGAAAAGAAGCTAGCGCACAACAAATGTTTACAGCCTGGGCGCCGGCTTCAGTAGAGAGGGGGGACCGCCTCAGTTTTAAGGACTGCGTCAATTATTTGCTGCCTGAGCCATACGACTGGAGAAAGACAGGGAGAGGATGCAGATGATGTGAAAACAGTGCAATTATTTTAGTCTAATAACAACCATAATATTGGCTCTGAAATCAACTACACATCTGAAGAATCTACAGGTGTCAGCAGTAAGGGGAAACCACACAGGAGACGTAGAAACACAAAGGAACATTACCAAACGAAAGTGTAATTTTCTGATCCAGAGGTTACTGATGAGGAATTTTCCTCTCAAAATCTCTCTTCATCAGGTGATGAAGCATGCTCTTTAACCACTGAACAGAATATTACACTTATATCCACCACTTCAAACTCAGCTGATACCATTATGAGCAATACACCTTTAGTTGATTTGGGAGCCACGCCAAAAGAACAGTCAGTGACCAATAAATCTCAAGTAGAAAAAACTAACTCACTGCCCTCTATTGATATCTGTAAACAACAGACTGTAAAGACTCAGGTTTTTCGGTCGGTACTGAAACAAACAGAAGGGAAAGGCACACAGCCCAAAACAAAGGTAAACCACAGATATGCTCTGAGGGAAAAACCAGATAATTAGGTGTAAACACCAATGTAATCAATCTTTCTGATCACGTATTGACTGATACAGAGGAAAGAGTTTTAAGCTACTAGCTGGGTTTTTGCCCTACACGCAGCTTTAATCTCTTCAATACTATTTTGGATGTTAACAAGTTCATAAGGTAACTGACTCTAAGAAAACATTTCTCTGATGAGAACATTGATACAATTAAAACACAGAATCAGCACTCAGTAAGAAAACATGAACACTATTTCCAAGAAATATGTGATATAGCTATGTTAGAGGAATTGGAAAGAGAGTCACAATATCAGGGGGAACTTACTCAAAATAGAGGCTACCCCAAGTTTAAACAAGACTCCAATTTCTATCCCATACAAAGCAGGGGGAATGCCCTTGTGCTTTATCACAAAAGAGTAGTTGAGGACTTAACAACTCAACATTATAAAACTACACCTCCCAAGACTGATTTAACATTTAAAGAGAATCTGGCTATTAAACGGAGTAATAATGACCATTTAGTTATTTGCCAGTCAGACAATGGAGGAAGTATAGTGGTTATGAATCGCGACACCTATATAGCTGAGGCTAACAGACAGTTGGGCGACTCACACGGTTGATGATGGAGTAAGTTTGGGGATCCTGGATAGGAATACCTCCAAATTTTTGGTGGTCAAAAATCCAGTGGTCCCCATATTCCATCATCTGCCAAAAGTACTTAAGTCTTTGGACAACATGAGGGGTCGCCCCATTGTCTCGGGTATAGGGTCACTCTTCAGTCCCTTGTCTGAATGGTTGGATTCAATTCTACAGAGAACAGTAAAATCACTTCACAGTTACCTAAGAGATACTACCCATGTCCTGTCCATGCTCAGAGATTTCCAGTGGCTGGAGGGATATAGCTGGCTGACAACTGATGTCATATCATTGTATTCTAGCATCCCACATGACAAGGGACTTCAGGCCATTGGTTATTTCTCTTGTAAAGATTTATCCAGTCCACGGGTTCATCCATTACTTGTGGGATATTCTCCTTCCCAACAGGAAGCTGCAAGAAGACACCCACAGCAGAGCTGTCTATATAGCTCCTCCCCTAACTGCCACCCCCAGTCATTCTCTTGCAGCTCTCGACAAGAAAGGAAGTATCAAGAGAGATGTGGTGAATTAGTGTAGTTTTTTGCCTTCAATCAAAAGTTTGTTATTTTTAAACGGTACCGGCGTTGTACTGTTTTTACTCTTAGGCAGAAATTGAAAGAAGAATTCTGCCTGGAGGTTTGATGACTAAGGTCCATTGCTGTTCTCGCACATAACTGAAGAGTATGGAAAGAAAACTTCAATTGGGGGGGGGGGGGCGGTCTGCAGATTGCTTGCTTTGAGGTATATTCAGTATATTTTTTTCTAGAGAGATAAGGTCTAGAAAATGCTGACAGTGCCTGGTATATTTGAGGTAAGCCTGATACAGTGATTTAACAGCAACTGGGATCATGCTTGCAAAAAAAGGGTAATATTCATGTTAATACTCATATTACTTAGTGTAAAAACGTTTGCATGTTTTATAGTAAAAACGTTTTTTCTCTGAGGGTGATACATCTTTATTTTGGGGCCTAGTTTTCCACATGGCTTGTTAGATCACTCCTAAAAAAGGCCCTCTGACATTCAGTGCATGGTGGGAGGGGCCTATTTTCGCGCACTTTATGCGCAGTTGATCTTCAGACTGAGACATACAGCTTCCCTAAAGGAGTCCTCTGGCATCTAGGACCACTATAGAGGGTGTTTTTCCTGCTAAAAATCGTGTTTAAGGGAAGGTAGGGCCACAGCAGAGCTGTGACAGTGTGTTTGACTGTTTTTTAACGTTTTTAACGTTTGTCTAATCCGTTTTGGGGCCTAAGGGGTTAATCATCCATTTGCAAGTGGGTGCAATGCTGCTTTAGTCTCTTATACACACTGTAAAAATTTCGTATAGTTTACTACTTTTTATCACTGTTTTGCAGTTTATGAGGTAGTTTTTTTTTCTCTTAAAGGCACAGTACCGTTTTTATTTAATTGCTTTTTCACATTTATTAAAGTGTTTTCCAAGCTTGCTGGTCTCATTACTAGTCTGTTAAACATGTCTGACATAGAAGAAACTCCTTGTTCATTATGTTTAGAAGCCATTGTGGAACCCCCTCTTAGAATGTGTGCCAAATTCACTGAACTTTCTATAAGTTATAAAGACCATATTATGGGTTTTAAGGATTTATCACCAGAGGTTTCTCAGACTGACAAAAGGGAGGTTAAACCACCTAGCTCTCCCAATGTGTCAGAACCTATATCTCCCGCGCAAGTGACGCCAAGTACATCTGGCGCGTCCAATGCGTTTACCTTACAAGACATGGCGGCAGTTATGAATCATACCCTCACAGAGGTATTGTCCAAACTGCCAGGGTTACAAGGAAAGCGAGACAGCTCTGGGGCTAGAACAAATACAGAGCTTTCTGACGCTTTAGTAGCTATGTCTGATATACCCTCACAATGTACAGAAGCCGAAGCAGGAGAGCTTCTATCTGTGGGTGACATTTCTGATTCAGGTAAAGCGTTACTCCAGTCTGACTCTGAAATGACAGTATTTAAATTTAAGCTTGAACACCTCCGCTTGTTGCTCAAGGAGGTTTTAGCAACTCTGGACGACTGTGACACCATTGTAGTCCCAGAGAAATTGTGTAAAATGGACAAATACTTTGCAGTGCCTGTTTACACTGATGTTTTTCCAATCCCTAAGAGGTTTTCAGAAATGATTACGAAGGAATGGGATAGACCAGGTGTACCGTTCTCTCCCCCTCCTGCGTTTAAAAGGATGTTTCCCATAGATGCCTCTACACGGGACTCGTGGCAGACGGTCCCTAAGGTGGAGGGAGCAGTATCTACCCTAGCTAAGCGTACAACTATCCCCGTCGAGGACAGTTGTGCTTTCCTAGATCCAATGGATAAAAAAATTAGAGGTTTTCCTTAAGAATATCTTTATACAACAAGGTTTTATTCTCCAGCCTCTTGCATGCATTGCCCCAGTCACTGCTGCAGCGGCTTTCTGGTTTGAGTCTCTTGAAGAGGCTCTTCAGGTGGAGACCCCGTTGGATGATATCCTAGACAGGCTTAAAGCTCTTAAGTTAGCCAATTCATTTATTTCTGACGTCGTTTTTCATTTAACTAAGCTAACGGCTAAGAATTCAGGTTTTGCCATTCAGGCGCGTAGGGCGCTATGGCTTAAACATTCCCTTCAAGGGGCAGACCCTATTCGGGCCTGGAGTGAAGGAGATCATTTCTGATATTACTGGAGGGAAAGGCCACGCCCTTCCCCAGGATAGGTCCAACAAATTAAGGACCAAACGGACTAATTTTCGTTCCTTTTGGAACTTCAAGAGTGGCGCAGCTTCAACTTCCTTTACTACAAAACAAGAAGGAAATTTTGCCCAGTCCAAGCCAGTCTGGAGACCTAACCAGGCTTGGAGCAAGGGAAAGCAGGCCAAAACACCTGCTGCTGCCTCTAAGACAGCATGAAGGAGTAGCCCCCGATCCGGGACCGGATCTAGTTGGGGGAAGACTTTCTCTCTTCGCCCAGGCCTGGGCAAGAGACGTCCAGGATCCCTGGGCTCTGGAGATTGTTTCCCAGGGATATCTTCTGGATTTCAAAGCCTCATCTCCAAAAGGGAGATTTCATCTCTCACAATTATCTGCAAACCAGATAAAGAGAGAGGCATTCTTACGTTGTGTTCAAGACCTTCTGGTTATGGGAGTGATCCACCCAGTTCCAAGGGAGAAACAGGGGCAAGGATTCTATTCAAATCTGTTTATAGTTCCCAAAAAAGAGGGAACTTTCAGACCAATCTTGGATCTCAAGATCCTAAACAAATTTCTCAGGGTCCCATCTTTCAAGATGGAGACTATTCGAACCATCCTACCTTTGATCCAGGAGGGTCAATATATGACTACCGTGGACTTAAAGGATGCTTATCTCCACATTCCAATACACAGAAATCATCATCAGTTTCTCAGGTTTGCCTTCCTAGACAGGCATTACCAGTTTGTGGCTCTTCCCTTCGGGTTAGCCACGGCACCAAGAATCTTTACGAAGGTTCTAGGGTCCCTACTGGCGGTTCTAAGGCCACGGGGCATAGCGGTGGCCCCTTACCTAGACGACATTCTGATACAGGCGTCGACTTTTCAAATCGCCAAGTCCCATACGGACATTGTTCTGGACTTTCTGAGGTCTCACGGGTGGAAGGTGAACGAAGAAAAGAGTTCTCTCTCCCCTCTCACAAGAGTTTCCTTCCTAGGAACTCTGATAGATTCAGTAGAAATGAAGATTTTTCTGACAGAGGTCAGGTTGTCAAAGCTTCTAACTTCGTGCCATGCTCTTTATTCCACTTCTCAGCCGTCAGTGGCTCAGTGTATGGAAGTAATCGGCTTAATGGTAGCGGCAATGGACATAGTTCCGTTTGCCCGCCTACATCTCAGACCACTGCAACTTTGCATGCTCAATCAGTGGGATGGGGATTACACAGTTTTGTCCCCTCTGCTTAATCTGGATCAAGAGAACAGAGATTCTCTTCTCTGGTGGCTATCTCGGGTCCATCTGTCCAGGGGAATGAGCTTCCACAGGCCAGAATGGACTATAGTGACGACAGATGCCAGCCTTCTGAGCTGTGGCGCAGTCTGGAACTCCCTGAAGGCTCAGGGTTCGTGGACTCAGGAGGAAGCCCTCCTTCCGATAGACATTCTGGAACTAAGAGCGATATTCAATGCTCTTCAGGCTTGGCCTCAGCTAGCTGCGGTCAGGTTCATCATTTTTCAGTCAGACAACATCACAACTGTAGCCTATATCAACCATCAGGGGGGTACAAAGAGCCCCCTGGAGAAGTTGGAGGTTTCAAAGATAATTCTATGGGCAGAGGTTCACTCTTGCCATCTCTCAGCTATCCATATCCCAGGAGTAGAGAACTGGGAGGCGGATTTTTTAAGTCGGCAGACTTTTCATCCGGGGGAGTGGGAACTCCATCCGGAGGTATTTGCCCAGTTGATTCATCTATGGGGCAAACCAGAACTGGATCTTATGGCGTCTCGTCAGAACGCCAAGCTTCCTTGTTACGGGTCCAGGTCCAGTCATCCCAAGGCAGCGCTGATAGATGCTCTAGCAGCGCCCTGGTCCTTATGTGTTTCCACCGTTTCCTCTGCTCCCTCGTCTGATTGCCAAGATCAAGTAGGAGAGAGAGCTTTGGTGATTTTATAGCTCCTGCGTGGCCACGCAGGACTTGGTATGCAGATCTGGTGGACATGTCATCCTTTCCACCATGGACTCTGCCGCTGAAACAGGACCTCCTACTTCAAGGTCCTTTCAAACATCCAAATCTATTTTCTCTGCGTCTGACTGCTTGGAGATTGAACGCTTGATTCTATCAAAGCATGGTTTTTCCGAGTCGGTCATTGATACCTTAATTCAGGCTCGAAAGCCTGTCACCAGGAAAATCTATCATAAGATATGGTGTAAATATCTAAATTGGTGTGAATCCAAGGGTTACTCATGGAGTAAAGTCAGGATTCTTAGAATATTATCTTTTCTCCAGGAGGGATTGGAGAAAGGATTGTCTGCTAGTTCCTTAAAGGGACAGATTTCTGCTCTGTCTATTCTTTTGCACAAACGTCTGGCTGAGGTTCCAGACGTTCAGGCGTTTTGTCAGGCTTTAGTTAGAATTAAGCCTGTGTTTAAACCTGTTGCTCCGCCATGGAGTTTAATTTTAGTTCTTAAGGTTCTTCAAGGGGTTCCGTTTGAACCTCTGCATTCCATAGATATTAAACTTTTATCTTGGAAAGTTCTGTTTCTAGTAGCTATCTCCTCGGCTTGAAGAGTTTCGGAGTTATCTGCTTTACAGTGTGATTCCCCTTATCTGATTTTCCATGCAGATAAGGTAGTTTTGCGTACCAAACCTGGGTTTCTTCCTAAGGTAGTATCTAATAAGAACATCAATCAGGAGATTGTTGTTCCTTCATTATGTCCTAATCCTTCCTCAAAGAAGGAACGTCTATTACACAATCTTGATGTGGTTCGTGCTTTAAAGTTTTATTTACAAGCTATGAAGGATTTTCGTCAAACATCTGCTTTGTTTGTTGTCTACTCTGGACAGAGGAGAGGCCAAAAGGCTTCGGCAACTTCTCTATCTTTTTGGCTAAGGAGTATAATACGCTTAGCTTATGAGACTGCTGGCCAGCAGCCTCCTGAAAGAATTACAGCTCATTCCACTAGAGCGGTGGCTTCCACATGGGCTTTTAAAAATGAGGCTTCAGTTGAACAGATTTGTAAGGCGGCGACTTGGTCTTCGCTTCATACTTTTTCTAAATTCTACAAATTTGATACTTTTGCTTCTTCGGAGGCTATTTTTGGGAGAAAGGTCTTACAGGCAGTGGTGCCTTCCGTTTAAGGGCCTGCCTTGTCCCTCCCTTCATCCGTGTCCTAAAGCTTTGGTATTGGTATCCCACAAGTAATGGATGAACCCGTGGGCTGGATACACCTTTACAAGAGAAAACAAAATTTATGCTTACCTGATAAATTTATTTCTCTTGTGGTGTATCCAGTCCACGGCCCGCCCTGTCATTTTTAGGCAGGTGTTTTTTATTTTAAACTACAGTCACCACTGCACCCTATAGTTTCTCCTTTTTTCTTGCTTGTCTTCGGTCGAATGACTGGGGGTGGCAGTTAGGGGAGGAGCTATATAGACAGCTCTGCTATGGGTGTCCTCTTGCAGCTTCCTGTTGGGAAGGAGAATATCCCACAAGTAATGGATGAACCCGTGGACTGGATACACCACAAGAGAAATAAATTTATCAGGTAAGCATAAATTTTGTTTTTTAATTTCTTCAAGCAAGAGTTTGTTATTTTAAATGGTACCGGTGTGTACTATTTACTTTCAGGCAGCAGATGGATGAAGACTGTTGCCTGGAGGATGATGATCGTAGCATTTGTAACTCAGATCCATTGCTGTTCCCACAGAGGCTGAGGAGTACAGGAAACTTCAGTGTGAGTAACGTTTTCACGCTATGCAGCAGTGAGGTATGTTAAGTCATATTTTTCTGGAGAGACTGTGTATTTCAGAAATACCCAGGAGAGTAAGGGTAAGCAGTAATCCTAGAGCTAATAAGAAGGGCATTACTAAGCTTGCATAAGGGGCCAATTACAAATATGGTTGACACTGACTTGTAAATATTTGTGGGCAAACGTTTTTATGATCTGGGAGTGCTTTAACGTTTTGTGGGCAATAACGTTTTGGGCAACTTTATTGAGGGCACACATGGCTTAATTTCTGGGTCTCAGAACCCACATGGCTAGTTATAACCGCTCTGGTGCTGTTCTTTGAGGCTGGAGACATCGAGTGAGATTGGCGGCGCCTATTTTCGCGCCTCAGATGCGCAGTTAGTTTCTCGCAGAAAGCTCTAACTCCTGAGGGCCCTGGTGGATGTTTTGGGCCAAATCGAAGTTTTAACCCCACATTTACTATCCTGAGGGCAGGTAGGGCCACAGCAGGGCTGTGACAAGGTGCTAAGGGTGTTTTTTCCGTATCTGGGCCTATTTTCAATCCGGTTTGCACATTAAAGGGTTATTTGTTAAAATACCTTGTGGGGCAATCTTATCTACATATATTGTGTCTGCTTACAAAATTTTGAAAAATTAGGTGCATGTTTAGGCTGTTTTGCAGAACGTGTATGCTTTTTTTCTCTTAAAGGTGCAGAACCGTTTTTTAAGATAATTTTTTTCACTAAATAAAGTGTTTTCATGCTTGTTTGTAGTCATTACTAGCCTGTTCAACATGTCTGACATTGAGGAAATTCAATGTTCAATATGTTTAGAAGCCATTGTGGAACCTCCACTTAGAATGTGTCCCTCATGCACTGATAGGTCAATAAATTGTAAAGAACATATTTTAGCTACTAAAAGTATGTTGCAGGATGATTCTCAGTCAGGAAGGAATCGGGTTATGCCATCTAATTCTCCCCAAGTGTCACAACCATTAACGCCCGCACAAGCGACGCCAAGTACTTCTAGTGTGTCTAATTCTTTCACCCTGCAAGATATGGTCGCAGTTATGAGTACTACCCTCACAGAGGTTTTATCTAAGCTGCCTGGGTTGCAGGGGAAGCGCAGTAGGTCTGGTGTGAGAACAAACGCTGAGCCCTCTGACGCTTTATTAGCCATATCCGATGTACCCTCACAATGTTCTGAAGTGAGGGATTTGCTGGCTGAGGGAGAGATTTCTGATTCAGGAAATATGTTCCCTCAGACAGACTCAGATATGACAGCTTTTAAATTTAAACTAGAACACCTCCGCTTATTGCTCAGGGAGGTTTTAGCGACTCTGGATGATTGTGACCCTATTGTAGTTCCAGAGAAATTATGTAAAATGGACAGATTCCTAGAGGTTCCTGCCTACACTGATGTTTTTCCGGTCCCTAAGAGGATTTCGGAAATTGTTACTAAGGAGTGGGATAAACCAGGTATTCCGTTCGCTCCCCCTCCTACTTTTAAGAAAATGTTTCCTATATCAGACGCCGTGCGGGACTCGTGGCAGACAGTCCCTAAGGTGGAGGGAGCTATTTCTACCCTGGCTAAGCGTACAACTATACCTATTGAGGACAGTTGTGCTTTCAAAGATCCTATGGATAAAAAATTAGAGGGTCTCCTGAAGAAAATATTTGTTCATCAAGGTTTTCTACTCCAACCGATAGCGTTCATTGTTCCTGTAACTACTGCAGCGTCCTTTTGGTTCGAGACTCTGGAAGAGGCTCTTCAGGTTGAGACCCCATTAGATGATATTCTGGATAGAATTAGGACTCTCAAGCTAGCTAATTCTTTCATTACAGATACCGCTTTTCAACTGGCTAAATTAGCGGCGAAGAATTCAGGTTTTGCCATTTTAGCGTGTAGAGCGTTATGGCTTAAGTCCTGGTCTGCTTATGTGTCATCAAAGGCTAAGCTTTTAGCCATCCCTGTCAAGGGTAAGACTCTATTCGGGCCTGAACTGAACGAGATCATTTCAGACATCACTGGAGGGAAAGGCCATGCCCTTCCTCAGGATAAGACGAATAAGATGAGGACCAAACAAAATAATTTTCGTTCCTTTCGAAACTTCAAAGGTGGTCCCTCTACCTCCTCCCCTGTCGCAAAGCAGGAGGGGAATTTTGCTCAATCCAAGTCAGTCTGGAAACCTAACCAGACCTGGAATAAGGGTAAACAGGCCAAGAAGCCTGCTGCTGCCACCAAGACAGCTTGAAGGGGCAGCCCCTCATCCAGGACCGGATCTAGTAGGGGGCAGACTTTCTCTCTTTGCTCAGGCTTGGGCAAGAGACGTTCAGGACTCCTGGGCTTTAGAAATCGTGACCCAGGGGTATCTTCTGGATTTCAAAGATTCTCCCCCAAGGGGGAGATTCCATCATTCTCAATTGTCTGTAAACCAGACAAAAAGAGAGGCATTCTTACGATGTGTAGAAGACCTATATACCATGGGAGTGATCTGCCCAGTTCCGAAAACAGAACAGGGGCAAGGGTTCTACTCCAATCTGTTAGTGGTTCTCCTCCCGATAAATATTCTAGAACTGAGAGCGATATTCAACGCGCTTCAGGCGTGGCCTCAGCTGGCGTCGGCCAGATTCATAAGATTCCAGTCGGAAAATATCACGACTGTAGCATATATATCAATCATCAAGGGGGAACAAAGAGTTCTCTAGCGATGATAGAGGTTACCAAAATAATTCAATGGGCAGAGACTCACTCTTGCCATCTATCAGCAATCTATATCCCAGGGGTGGAGAACTGGGAAGCGGATTTTCAAAGTCGTCAGACTTTTCATCCGGGGGAGTGGGAACTCCATCTGGAGGTGTTTGCACAATTGATTCAGCAATGGGGTACACCAGAATTAGATCTGATGGCGTCTCGTCAGAACGCCAAACTTCCTTTTTACGGGTACAGGTTAAGGGACCCTTAGGCAGTACTGATAGATGCTCTAGCACTACCCTGGTCGTTCAATCTGGCTTATGTGTTTCCACCATTTCTTCTCCTTCCTCGTTTGATTGCCAGAATCATACAGGAGAGAGCTTCTGTGATTTTGATAACACCTGCGTGGCCACGCAGGACTTGGTATGCAGACCTGGTAGACATGTCATCTCTTCCACCATGGACTCTGCCACTGATACAGGACCTTCTGATTCAAGGTCCGTTCCAGCATCCAAATCTAGTTTCTCTGCGGCTGTCTGCTTGGAGATTGAACGATTGATCTTATCCAAGCGGGGTTTCTCTGAGTCGGTCACAGATACCTTGATTCAGGCTCGAAAGCCTGTCACCAGGAAAATGTATCATAAGATATGGTGTAAATATCTTTATTGGTGCGAATCCAAAGGCTACTCATGGAGTAAGATCAAGATTGCTAGGTTTTTGTCATTTCTCCAAGAAGGATTGGAGAATGGGCTATCAGCTAGTTCCTTAAAGGGACAGATATCTGCTTATCAATTCTACTGCACAAGCTTCTGGCAGATGTTCCAGACGTTCAGTCGTTCTGTCAGACTTTAGTTAGAATCAAGCCTGTGTTTAAACCTGTTGCTCCGCCATGGAGTTTGAATTTAGTTCTTAAAGTTCTTCAAGGGGTTCCGTTTGAACCTATGCATTCCATAGATATTAAGCTTCTATCTTGGAACGTTCTGTTTTTAGTTGCTATTTCTTCGGCTCGAAGAGTTTCTGAACTATCTGCATTGCAATGCGACTCGCCTTATCTTGTTTTCCATGCTGATAAGGTGGTTTTGCGTACCAAACCTGGATTCCTTCCTAAGGTTGTTACTAATAAGAATATTAATCAGGAAATTGTTGTTCCTTCTCTGTGTCCTAATCCTTCCTCTAAGAAGGAGTGTCTATTGCACAACTTGGACGTGGTTCATGCTTTAAAGTTTTACTTGCAAGCGACCAAAGATTTCTGTCAAACATCTTCTTTGTTTTTTGTCTATTCTGGAAAACGTAGAGGTCAAAAAGCTACGGCTACCTCTCTTGCCTTTTGGCTGAAAAGCATCATTCGTTTGGCATACGAGACTGCTGGACAGCAGCCTCCTGAAAGAATTACAGCTCACTCTACTAGAGCGGTGGCTTCCACATGGGCTTTTAAAGATGATGCTTCTGTTGAACAGATTTGTAAGGCTGCGACTTGATCTTCGCTTCATACCTTTTCCAAATTTTCCAAATTTGATACCTTTTGCTTCTTCGGAGGCCATTTTTGGGAGAAAAGTTCTTCAAGCAGTGGTGCCTTCTGTTTAACCATCTGTCTTGTCCCTCCCGTTCATCCGTGTCCTGTAGCTTTGGTATTGTATCCCACAAGTAAAGGATGAATCCGTGGACTCGTCTTACCTTTATAGAACAAAATAAATTTATGCTTACCTGATAAATTTTCTTCTATGGTAAGACGAGTCCACGGCCCGCCCTGTCATTTTAAGACAGATGATATTTTTTTGATTTAAACTTCAGTCACCTCTGCACCTTGCAGTTTCTCCTTTTTCTTCCTGTACCTTCGGTCGAATGACTTTGGGGTGGAGCTAAGGGAGGAGCTATATAGACAGCTCTGCTGTGGGGCTCTTTGCCACTTCCTGTTAGCAGGAGGATAATATCCCACAAGTAAAGGATGAATCCGTGGACTCGTCTTACCATAGAAGAAATTAATTTATCAGGTAAGCATAAATTTACTTTTTTTTCCATATTCCTTTCGGTAGAATGACTGGGGATTATGGGTAGGGAAGTGACACTTAACAGCTTTGCTGTGGTGCTATTTGCCGCCTCCTGCTGGCCCAGAGTGATATTCCCACTAGTAATTGATGATGTTGTGGACTCCTTATATCTGGAAATAAATAAATTTATCAGGTACTTATAAGTTTTGCTTCTTTCCTAAGATAGGGAGAGTCCACAGCTTCATTCCTTACTGTTGGGAAATACAACACCTGGCCACCAGGAGGAGGCAAAGACACCCCAGCCAAAGACTTAAATATCACTCACACTTCCTCATTACCCCAGTCTTTCTTTGCCTTTTGTCACGTTAGGAGGTGGCAGAGAAGTGTCAGATGATTCGGAGAGTCCTGAAAAAAGTTTTCTGCCCTTCGAGATAGGACTGGAGTTTTAAGTAGTCATGTCAACCTCTCAGTGAGAATATTGATGAAAGTTAGAGTCTGGAGATGTAGGGAAAGTTTTTCTGCGAAACCATCCAGACTACTGCTAACAGCTCCTAAGCAATCAGTGTTGATGAGTTTCACTGCTTGTTTTCTCTCACTCAAGTCCATGTCAGGAGCGCTGCTATAAGACTGTCACACTTGAGAGGCTGTGTTCTGTTCCACAGCATGGATCCTGGAGGTAAGATTGTTTCAATTTTTACACATAAAATGCTATAACAGGGTCACAGTGTGGCTTTTTTATTCCTTGATAGGATCCAGGGTTAATATCCTCTGAAGGGGGTTTATTGAACAGTTGGGTAATTCTTTTGTTTCTGATGCCATAGTTCATTTGACTAAACTAACGACTAAGAATTCTGGTTTTGCTATCCAGGCGCGCAGAGCGCTATGGCTTAAATCATGGTCAGCTGACGTTACTTCAAAGTCTAAGCTGCTTAACATTCCCTTCAAGGGGCAGACCCTATTCAGGCCTGGTTTGAAGGAGATTATTGCTGATATCACTGGAGGAAAAAGTCATGCCCTTCCTCAGAATAGGTCCAAATCAAGGGGCAAACAGTCTAATTTTTGTGCCTTTCGAAACTTCAAGGCAAGTGCGGCATCAACTTCCTCTAATGCAAAACAAGAGGGAACTTTTGCTCAGTCCAAGACGGTCTGGAGACCTAACCAGACCTGGAACAAGGGTAAGCATGCCAAAAAGCCTGCTGCTGCCTCTAAGACAGCATGAAGGAACGGCCCCCTATCCGGTAATGGATCTAGTAGGGGGCAGACTTTCACTCTTCGCCCAGGCGTGGGCAAGAGATGTCCAGGATCCCTGGGCGTTGGAAATTATATCCCAAGGATATTTTCTGGACTTCAAGGCTTCCTCCCCAAAAGGGAGATTTCACCTTTCACAATTATCTGCAAACCAGATAAAGAGAGAGGCATTCTTACACTGTGTACAAGACCTCCTAGTTATGAGAGTGATCCATCCAGTTCCAAAGGAGGAACAGGGACAGGGATTTTACTCAAATCTGTTTGTAGTTCCCAAAAAAGAGGGAACCTTCAGACCAATTTTGGATCTAAAGATCTTAAACAAATTCCTCAGAGTTCCATTATTCAAGATGGAGACTATTTGTACCATCCTACCTATGATCCAGGAGGGTCAATACATGACTACAGTGGATTTAAAGGATGCTTATCTTCACATTCCGATACACAAAGATCATCATCGGTTTCTCAGGTTTGCCTTCCTAGACAGGCATTACCAGTTTGTAGCTCTTCCCTTTGGGTTAGCTAAAGCCCCAAGAATTTTTACAAAGGTTCTGGGGTCGCTTCTGGCGGTCCTAAGGCCGCGGGGCATAGCAGTGGCCCCTTATTTAGACGACATCCTGTTGGCATTTCTGAGGTCGCATGGGTGGAAGGTGAACGAGGAAAATGGTTCTCTATTCCCCCTCACAAGAGTTTCCTTCCTAGGGACTCTGATAGATTCTGTAGAAATGAAAATTTACCTGACAGAGTCCAGGTTATCAAAACTTCTAAATTCCTGCCGTGTTCTTTATTCCATTCCTCGCCCTTCGGTGGCTCAGTGCATGGAAGTAATCGGCTTAATGGTAGCGGCAATGGACATAGTGCCGTTTGCACGCCTACATCTCAGACCGCTGCAACTCTGCATGCTCAGTCAGTGGAATGGGGATTACACAGATTTGTCCCCTCTACTAAATCTGGATCAAGAGACCAGGGATTCTCTTCTCTGGTGGCTATCTCGGGTCCATCTGACCAAAGATATGAACTTTCGCAGGCCAGATTGGACCATTGTGACGACAGATGCCAGCCTTCTAGGTTGGGGGGCAGTCTGGAACTTCCTGAAGGCTCAGGGATTGTGGACTCAGGAGGAGTCACTCCTTCCAATAAACATTCTGGAACTAAGAGCGATATTCAATGCTCTTCAGGCTTGGCCTCAGCTAGCGACAATGAGGTTCATCAGATTTCAGTCGGACAACATCACGACTGTGGCTTACATCAACCATCAAGGGGGAACAAGGAGTTCCCTAGCGATGTTGGAAGTCTCAAAGATAATTCGCTGGGCAGAGATTCACTCTTGCCACCTATCAGCTATCCATATCCCAGGTGTAGAGAACTGGGAGGCGAATTTCCTAAGTCGACGGACTTTTCATCCGGGGGAGTGGGAACTCCATCCGGAGGTGTTTGCACAATTGGTTCATCGTTGGGGCAAACCAGAACTGGATCTCATGGCGTCTCGCCAGAACGCCAAGCTTCCTTGTTACGGATCCAGGTCCAGGGACCCAAAGGCAACGCTGGTAGATGCTCTAGCAGCGCCCTGGTCCTTCAACCTGACTTATGTGTTTCCACCTTTTCCTCTGCTCCCTCGTCTGATTGCCAAGATCAAGCAGGAGAGAGCATCAGTGATCTTGATAGCGCCTGCGTGGCCACGCAGGACTTGGTATGCAGATCTAGTGGACATGTCATCTTTTCCACCATGGACTCTGCCGCTGAGACAGGACCTTCTACTTCAAGGTCCTTTCAACCATCCAAATCTAATTTCTCTGAGGCTGACTGCCTGGAGATTGAAGGCTTGATTTTATCAAAGCGTGGTTTCTCCGAGTCAGTCGTTGATACCTTAATTCAGGCACGAAAGCCTGTCACCAGGAAAATCTATCATAAGATATGGCGTAAATATCTTTATTGGTGTGAATCCAAGGGCTACTCATGGAGTAAGGTCAGGATTCCCAGGATATTATCTTTTCTCCAAGAAGGATTGGAGAAAGGATTGTCAGCTAGTTCCTTAAAGGGACAGATTTCTGCGCTATCTATTCTTTTGCACATGCGTCTGGCGGATGTCCCAGACTTTCAGGCATTTTGTCAGGCTTTAGTTAGAATCAAGCCTGTGTTTAAACCTGTTGCTCCACCTTGGAGCTTAAATTTGGTTCTTAAAGTTCTTCAGGGGGTTCTGTTTGAACCTCTTCATTCCATAGATATCAAACATTTATCTTGGAAAGTTCTTTTTTTGGTAGCTATTTCCTCGGCTCGTAGAGTTTCCGAGTTATCTGCCTTACAATGTGATTCTCCTTATCTGATCTTCCATGCAGATAAGGTAATTCTGCGTACCAAACCTGGTATCTAATAAGAATATCAATCAAGAGATTGTTGTTCCGTCTTTGTGTCCTAATCCTTCTTCAAAGAAGGAACGTCTATTACACAATCTGGACGTGGTTCGTGCTTTAAAGTTTTACTTACAAGCTACTAAAGATTTTCATCAAACATCTGCTTTGTTTGTTGTCTACTCTGGACATAGGAGAGGTCAAAAGGCTTCGGCAACCTCTCTTTCTTTTTGGCTAAGAAGCATAATCCGCTTAGCCTATGAGACTGCTGGCCAGCAGCCTCCAGAAAAGATTACAGCTCATTCTACTAGAGCTGTGGCTTCCACATGGGTCTTTAAAAATGAGGCTTCTGTTGAACAGATTTCCAAGGCGGCGACTTGGTCTTCGCTTCATACTTTTTCAAAATTCTACAAATTTGATACTTTTGCTTCTTCGGAGGCTATTTTTGGGAGAAAGGTTTTACAGGCAGTGGTACCTTCCGTTTAAGTACCTGCCTTGTCACTCCCTTCATCCGTGTACTTTAGCTTTGGTATTGGTATCCCAGAAGTAATGGATGATCTGTGGACTGGATACACCACAAGAGAAATAAATTTATCAGGTAAGCATAAATTATGTTTTGCCACGAGTCAGGTTTATGTATATTTCTTCTATAAGATACGACGAGTCCATGGATTCATCCTTTACTTGTGGGATATTATCCTCCTGCTAACAGGAAGTGGCAAAGAGCACCACAGCAGAGCTGTCTATATAGCTCCTCCCTTGACTCCACCCCCCAGTCATTCTCTTTGCCTACTCTAAGTACTAGGAAGGGTAAAGTGAAAGAGGTGATAAAATATTAGTTTTTATTTTCTTCAAGCAAGAGTTTTTTTATTTCTCCAACATTGGTGTGTCCGGTCCACGGCGTCATCCATTACTTGTGGGAATATTCTATTCCCCAACAGGAAATGGCAAAGAGCACAGCAAAAGCTGTCCATATAGCCCCTCCTCAGGCTCCGCCCCCCAGTCATTCTCTTTGCTGCTCTGAACAAGTAGCATCTCCACGGAGATGGTGAAGAGTATGTGGTGTTTAATTGTAGTTTTTTATTCTGCTATCAAGAGTTTGTTATTTTAAAATAGTGCCGGTTTGTACTATTTACTCTAAAAGAGAAAGGGATGAAGAGTTCTGTTTAAAAGAGGAGTATGATTTTAGCAGCAGTAACTAAAATCAATTGCTGTTCCCACGCAGGACTGTTGAGCCCAGAGAACTTCAGTTGGGGGGAACAGTTAGCAGACTTTTCTGCTCAAGGTATGACTAGTCCATTTTCTAACAAGACTGTGTAATGCTAGAAGACTGTAATTTTCTCTCTTGGGGATCGGTAAGCCATTGTCTTAGACTCTTAACAGAATGAAGGCTTATTATGGGCTATACACTGGTTGACACTCTTATGGGCTAAATCAATTGCTTTATTTAAGTTTTTTATGAAATCTAGAGGTGATTTATAAAACTTTTATTGTGGGGGAACGTTTCTCTTGTAAGGTGTATCCAGTCCACGGATCATCCATTACTTGTGGGATATTCTCATTCCCAACAGGAAGTTGCAAGAGGACACCCACAGCAGAGCTGTAATATAGCTCCTCCCCTAACTGTCATAGCCAGTCATTCTCTTGCAACTCTCAACAAGCTAGGATGTTGTAGGAGAGAGTGGTTAAATATAGTTAGTTTATTTTCTTCAATCAAAAGTTTGTTATTTTTAAATAGTACCGGAGTTGTGCTATTTTATCTCAGGCAGTAAATAGAAGAAGAATCTGCCTGAGGTTTCTATGATCTTAGCAGGTTGTAACTAAGATCCATTGCTATTCTCACATATGTCTGAGGGGATTACACAGATGAGGTAACTTCAGCGAGAGAATGGTGTGCAGTTTATTCTGCTATCAGGTATGTGCAGTTATAATTTTTTCTAGAGATGGAAAACACTAGAAAATGCTGCTGATACCGGATTAATGTAAATTAAGCCTGAATACAGTGATTTAATAACGACTGGTATCATGCTTACTCCCAGGGGTAATACCCTTATGATATTGCAATATAAACATTTGCTGGCATGTTTAATCGTTTTTATATATGCATTGGTGATGAAACTTTATTGGGGCCTAGTTTTTTCCACATGGCTGGCTTAAATTTTGACTAGAAACAGTTTTACTGAGGCTTTCCACTGTTATAGTATAAAAGTTACAGTTGGTGCAGTTAAAATTACAAACTGTGACATCCAGCTTCCCTCAGGAGTCCCCTGTATGCTATAGGACATCTCTAAAGGGCTCAAAGGCTTTCCAAAGTCGTTTATTGGGGAAGGTAGGACCACAGCTTGCTGTGGCAGTTGGTTGTGACTGTTAAAAAAAAAAAAAAAAAAGTCTATTTCGTTTTTTTGATCCGTTTTTTGAACTAAGGGGTTAAGTGGATGCAATGCTCTGCTAGCCTATTACATACACTGTAAAAATTTCGTTTGATTTACTGCATTTTTTCACTGTTTTTTCAAATTTGTTTCTCTTAAAGGCACAGTACCGTTTTTTATATTTGCTTGGTAACTTGATTTAAAGTGTTTTCCAAGCTTGCTAGTCTCATTGCTAGTCTGTATAAACATGTCTGACATAGAAGAAACTCCTTGTTCATTATGTTTAAAAGCCATGGTGGAACCCCCTCTTAGAATGTGTACCAAATGTACTGATTTCATTTTATGCAATAAAGATCATATTCTGTTTTTAAAAAAATTATCACCAGAGGAATCTGACGAGGGGAAAGTTATGCCGACTAACTCTCCCCACGTGTCAGACCCTTTGACTCCCGCCCAAGGGACTCACGCTCAAATGGTGGCAAGTACATCTAGGGCGCCCATAGCGTTTACTTTACAAGACATGGCGGCAGTCATGGATAATACACTGTCAGCGGTATTAGCCAGACTACCTGAACTTAGAGGTTAGCGAGATAGCTCTGGGGTGAGACAAAATGCAGAGCATACTGACGCTTTAAGAACCATGTCTGATACTGCCTCACAATATGCAGAAGCTGAGGAAGGAGAGCTTCAGTCAGTGGGTGATGTTAATGACTCAGGAAAGATACCTGATTCTAATATTTCTACATTTAAATTTAAGCTTGAACACCTCCGCGTGTTACTTAGGGAGGTTTTAGCTGCTCTGAATGACTGTGATACCATTGCAGTGCCAGAGAAATTGTGTAGACTGGATAAATGCTTTGCAGTGCCGGTGTGTACTGATGTTTTTCCAATACCTAAAAGGTTTACAGAAATTATTAATAAGGAATGGGATAGACCAGGTGTGCCGTTCTCTTCCCCTCCTATTTTTAGAAAAATGTTTTCCAATAGACGCCACCACACGGGACTTATGGCAGACAGTTCCTAAGGTGGAGGGAGCAGTTTCTACTCTAGCAAAGCGTACTACTATCCCTGTCGAGGACAGTTGTGCTTTTTTTAGAGCCAATGGATAAAAAATTAGGTTACCTTAAGAAAATATTTATTCAACAAGGTTTTATCCTACAGCCCATTGCATGCATTGCCCCTGTCACTGCTGCTGCTGCGTACTGGTTTGAGTCTCTGGAAGAGGCTTTACAGGTAGAGACTCCATTGGATGACATACTTGGCAAACTTAGAGCACTTAAGCTAGCCAATTTATTTTATTTCTGATGCCATTGTTCATTTGAATAGTAACGGTAAGAATTCTGGTTTTGCTATACAGGCGCGCAGAGCGCTATGGCTTAAATCATGGTCAGCTGACGTGACTTTAAAATCTAAGCTACTTAACATTCCCTTCAAGGGGCAGACCCTATTCGGGCCTGGTTTGAAGGAGTTTATTGCTGATATTACGGGAGGAAAAGGTTGTGCCCTTCCTCAGGACAGGTCCAAATCTAGGGCCAAACAGTCTAATTTTCGTGCCTTTCGAAACTTCAAGGCAGGTGCGGCATCAACTTCCTCTAATAATAAACAAGAGGGAACTTTTGCTCAATCCAAGACGGTCTGGAGACCAAACCAGACCTGGAAAAAAGGTAAGCAGGTCAAAAAGCCTGCTGCTGCCTCTAAGACAGCATGAAGGAACGACCCCCTATCCGGTAACGGATCTAGTAGGGGGCAGACTTTCACTCTTCGCCCAGGCGTGGGCAAGAGATGTTCAGGATCCCTGGGCGTTGGAAATTATATCCCAGGGATATCTTCTGGACTTCAAAGCTTCCCCCCCAAAAGGGAGATTTCACCTTTCACAATTATCTGCAAACCAGATAAAGAGTGAGGCATTCTTACACTGTGTACGAGACCTCCTAGTTATGGGAGTGATCCATCCAGTTCCAAAGGAGGAACAGGGTTTTTACTCAAATCTGTTTGTGGTTCCCAAAAAAGAGGGAACCTTCAGACCGATTTTGGATCTAAAGATCTTAAACAAATTTCTCAAAGTTCCGTCGTTCAAGATGAAAACTATTCGTACCATCCTACCACTGATCCAGGAGGGTCAATATATGACTACAGTGGATCTAAAGGATGCTTATCTTCACATTCCGATACACAAAGATCATCATCGGTTTCTCAGGTTTGCCTTTCAAGACAGGCATTACCAGTTGTAGCTCTTCCCTTTGGATTAGCTACAGCCCCAAGAATCTTTACAAAGGTTCTAGGGTCGCTTTTGGCGGTCCTAAGGCCGCGGGGCATAGCAGTAGCACCTTATTTAGACGACATCCTGATACAGGCGTCAAACTTCCAAATTGCCAAGTCTCATACGGACGTAGTACTGGCATTTCTGAGGTCGCATGGGTGGAAAGTGAACGAGGAAAAGTGTTCTCTATCCCCACTCACAAGAGTTTCCTTTCTAAGGACTCTGATAGATTATGTAGAAATGAAAATTTACCTTGACAGAGTCCAGGTTATCAAAGCTTCTAAATTCCTGTCGGGTTCTTCATTCCATTCCGCGCCCTTTGGTGGCTCAGTGTATGGAAGTAATCGGCTTAATGGTAGCGGCAATGGACATAGTGCCGTTTGCACGCTTACATCTCAGACCGCTGCAACTATGCAGGCTCAGTCAGTGGAGCGGGGATTACACAGATTTGGCCCCTCAACTGAATCTGGACCAAGAGACCAGGGATCCTCTTCCCTGGTGGCTATCTCGGGTCCATCTGTCCAAAGGTATGACCTTCGCAGGCCAGATTGGACTATTGTAACAACAAATGCCAGCCTTCTAGGTTGGGGTGCAGTCTGGAACTCCCTGAAGGCTCAGGGATCGTGGGCTTAGGAGGACTCTCTCTTTCCAATAAATATTCTGGAACTAAGAGCGATATTCAAGGCTCTTCAGGTTTGGCCTCAGTTAGCAACTCTGAGGTACATCAGATTTCAGTCGGTCAACATCACGACTGTAGCTTACATCAACCATCGAGGGGGAACAAGAAGTTCCCTAGAGATGTTAGAAGTTTCAAAAATAATTCACTGGGCAGAGATTCACTCTTGCCACCTATCAGCTATCCATATCCCAGGTGTAGAGCACTGGGAGGCGGATTTTCTAAGTCGTCAGACTTTTCATCCGGGAGAGTGGGAACTCCATCCGGAGGTATTTGCACAACTGATTCTCCGTTGGGGCAAACCAGAACTGGATCTCATGGCGTCTCGCCAGAACGCCAAGCTTCCGTGTTACGGATCCAGGTCCAGGGATCCCAAGGTGACACTGATAGATACTCTAGCAGCGCCCTGGTCTTTCAACCTGGCTTATGTGTTTCCACCGTTTCCTCTGCTCCCTCGACTGATTGCCAAGATCAAGCAGGAGAGAGCATCGGTGATTCTGATAGCACCTGCGTGGCCACGCAGGACCTGGTATGCAGATCTAGTGGACATGTCATCCTTTCCACCATGGTCTCTGCCTCTGAGACAGGACCTTCTACTTCAGGGTCCTTTCAACCATCCAAGTCTAATTTCTCTGAGGCTGACTGCCTGGAGATTGAATGCTTGATTTTATCAAAGCGTGGCTTCTCCGAGTCAGTTATTGATACCTTAATACAGGCACGAAAGCCTGTCACCAGGAAAATTTACCATAAGGTATGGCGTAGATATCTTTATTGGTGTGAATCCAAGGGTTACTCATGGAGTAAGGTCAGGATTCCTAGGATTTTATCTTTTCTCCAAGAAGGTTTGGAAAAAGGATTGTCAGCTAGTTTCTTAAAGGGACAGATTTTTGCTCTGTCTATTCTTTCGCACTAGCGTCTGGCAGATGTTCCAGACGTTCAGGCATTTTGTCAGGCTTTAGTTTGAATCAAGCCTGTGTTTAAACCTGTTGCTCCACCATGGAGCTTAAACTTGGTTCTTAAGGTTCTTCAAGGAGTTCCGTTTGAACCTCTTCATTCCATAGATATCAAACTTTTATCTTGGAAAGTTCTTTTTTTTTTTTTTGGTAGCTATTTCCTCGGCTCGTAGAGTCTCTGAGCTATCTGCCTTACAATGTGATTCTCCTTATCTGATTTTTCATACGGATAAGGTAGTCCTGCGTACCAAACCTGGGTTCTTACCTAAGGTGGTATCTAACAAGAATATCAATCAAGAGATTGTGGTTCCATCCTTGTGTTACACAATCTGGACGTGGTCTGTGCTTTAAAGTTTTACTTACAAGCTACTAAAGATTTTCGTCAAACATCTGCTTTGTTTGTTGTCTACTCTGGACAGAGGAGAGGTCAAAAGGCTTTGGCAACCTCTTTTTCTTTTTGGCTAAGAAGCTTAATCCGCTTAGCCTATGAGACTGCTGGACAGCAGCCTCCTGAAAGGATTACAGCTCATTCCACTAGAGCTGTGGCTTCCACTTGGGCCTTTAAAAATGAGGCTTCTGTTGAACAGATTTGCAAGGCGACGACTTGGTCTTCGCTTCATACTTTTTCAAAATTTTACAAATTTGATACTCTTGCTTCTTCGGAGGCTATATTTGGGAGAAAGGTTTTATAGGCAGTGGTTCCTTCCATTTAAGTTCCTGCCTTGTCCCTCCCTTCATCCGTGTACTTTAGCTTTGGTATTGGTATCCCACAAGTAATGGATGATCCGTGGACTGGATACACCTTACAAGAGAAAACACAATTTATGCTTACCTGATAAATTTATTTCTTTTGTGGTGTATCCAGTCCACGGCCCGCCCTGTCATTTTAAGGCAGGTAATTTTTAAATTTAAACTACAGTAACCACTACACCCTATGGTTCCTCCTTTCTCGGCTTGTTTTCGGTCGAATGACTGGCTATGACAGTTAGGGGAGGAGCTATATTACAGCTCTGCTGTGGGTGTCCTCTTGCAACTTCCTGTTGGGAATGAGAATATCCCACAAGTAATGGATGATCCGTGGACTGGATACACCACAAGAGAAATAAATTTATCAGGTAAGCATAAATTGTGTTTTTTAGGCGCCAGGCGATTGCTTAGACACCTTTCCAGTCAGGAAGGGCCTTTCACTATAGTAGGCAGACCCTCATTTTCGCGCCATAATTGCGCAGTTTCTTTTGGATGCAGTGCATGCAGCTGCATGTGAGAGGGTCGGGTGATCATTGAAAACGTTCCTGGAAGGCTTAATTTGGTATCGTATAACAACTAAGGACAGGTGAAGTCTCAGCAAACGCAGTGGCTGGGACTGTAGTGGGGTTAAAAATTGTTATTTGATTAAACGGCTCCGGTTTCCTCATTTAAGGGGTTAAAAGCTTGAAAATTGGGGTGCAATACTTTTAAGACATTAAGACATTGTGGTGAAAATTTGGTAAAGATTGGATATTTCCTTCATACTTTTTCACACATTCAGAAATAAAGTGTGCTCTGTTTAACATTTAAAGAGACAGTAACGGTTTTGTTTTAAATTGTTTTTTTTTGCATTATTAACCTGTTTAAGCCTGTCTAACATGTCTGTACCTTCAGATAGAACATGTTCTGTATGTATGGAGGCCAAGGTGGTCCCCCCTTCAAATGTATGTGATAATTGTGCCATAGCGTCCAGACAAAGTAAGGACAGTACTGTCACATTTAATAAGGTTGCCCAAGATGGTTCCTCAAATGAAGGTAGTGGGGATAGTTCTTCATCCTCTCCTTCTGTGTCAACACCAGTTATGCCCACGCAGGCGACCCCTAGTACATCTAGCGCGCCAATGCTTGTTACTATGCAACAATTAACGGCAGTAATGGATAATTCCATAGCTAATATTTTATCCAAAATGCCAGCATTTCAGAGAAAGCGGGATTGCTCAGTTTTAAATACAGTGGAGCAAGAAGGCGCTGACGATAGTTTATCTGTCATACCCTCACACCAGTCAGAAGTGGCAGTGAGGGAGGGTTTGTCGGATGGAGAACTTTCAGATTCAGGAAGGATCTCTCAACAGGCAGAACCTGACGTTGTGACATTTAAATTTAAGTTAGAACATCTCCGCGCATTACTTAAGGAGGTGCTATCTACTCTGGATGATTGTGATTCTTTGGTCATTCCAGAAAAATTGTGCAAGATGGACAAATTCTTAGAGGTCCCGGTGCACCCTGATGCCTTCCCGATCCCTAAAAGGGTGGCGGACATAGTGAATAAGGAGTGGGAGAGACCAGGCATACCCTTTGTCCCACCTCCTATATTTAAGAAATTGTTCCCCATGGTCGACCCAAGGAAGGACACATGGCAGACAGTCCCTAAGGTTGAAGGGGCAGTTTCTACCCTAGCCAAACGCACAACTATTCCCATTGAGGACAATTGTGCTTTCAAAGATCCTATGGATAAAAAATTGGAAAGTTTGCTTAAAAAGATTTT
Source organism: Bombina bombina (assembly GCF_027579735.1). NCBI lineage: Eukaryota > Metazoa > Chordata > Amphibia > Anura > Bombinatoridae > Bombina > Bombina bombina. The sequence goes on from NC_069500.1 coordinate 884,325,718, forward strand.
TGTTCAGCAAGGTTACCTCCTCCAACCAGTTTCGTGCATTATTCCTGTCACTACGGCGGCGTGTTTCTGGTTCGATGAACTAGAAAAGTCGCTTAACATGGAGACTCCATATGAGGAAGTCATGGACAGAATTCACGCACTTAAGTTAGCTAATTCCTTTATTTTAGATGCCGCTTTGCAATTAGCGAGATTAGCGGCGAGAAATCCAGGGTTTGCAATTGTGGCGCGCAGAGCGCTCTGGCTAAAGTCTTGGTCGGCGGATGTATCTTCCAAGACAAAATTGCTTAATATCCCTTTCAAAGGTAAGACCCTTTTTGGGCCGGAATTGAAAGAAATTATTTCAGACATCACTGGGGGATAGGGCCATGCCCTCCCACAGGATAGGCCTTTCAAGGCTAAGAATAAGTCCAATTTTCGTTCCTTTCGCAATTTCAGGAACGGACTGGCTTCTAACTCTGCAGCCTCTAGACAAGAGGGTAACGCTTCCCAGACTAAACCAGCTTGGAAACCAATGCAAGGCTGGAACAAGGGTGAACAGGCCAAGAAGCCTGCTGCTGCTACCTAGACAGCATGAAGGGGTAGTCCCCGATCCGGGACCGGATCTAGTAGGGGGCAGACTCTCTCTCTTTGCTCAGGCTTGGGCAAGAGATGTTCCAGATCCCTGGGCACTAGAAATAGTCTCTCAGGGTTATCTTCTAGAATTCAAGGAACTACCCCCAAGGGGAAGGTTCCACATGTCTCACTTATCTTCAAACCAAATAAAGAGACAGGCATTCTTACATTGTGTAGAAGACCTGTTAAAGATGGAAGTGATACACTCAGTTCCAGCTGTGGAACAAGGTCAGGGGTTTTACTCAAACCTGTTTGTAGTTCCCAAAAAAGAGGGAACTTTCAGACCAATTCTGGATTTAAAAATTCTAAACAAATTTCTCAGAGTTCCATTGTTCAAAATGGAAACCATTCGAACAATTTTACCTACAATCCAGGAGGGTCAATATATGACTACCGTGGATTTAAAGGATGCGTACCTACATATTCCTATCCACAAAGATCATCATCAGTTCCTAAGGTTCGCCTTTCTGGACAAACATTATCAGTTTGTGGCTCTTCCATTCGGTTTAGCCACTGCTCCCAGAATTTTCACAAAGGTGATAGGGTCCCTTCTGGCAGTTCTAAGACCATGGGGCATTGCAGTGGCACCTTATCTAGACGACATTCTAATTCAAGCGTCGTCTCTTTCCAAGGCAAAGGCTCATACAGACATTGTTCTAGCCTTTCTCAGATCTCACGGGTGGAAGGTGAACGTAGAAAAGAGTTCCCTGTCTCCGTCAACAAGAGTTCCCTTTTTGGGAACAATAATAGATTCTTTAGAAATGAAGATCTTCCTGACAGAAGTCAGAAAGTCAAAGCTTCTAAACGCTTGTCAAGTTCTTCACTCTATTCTGCAGCCTTCCATAGCTCAGTGCATGGAAGTAGTAGGGTTGATGGTTGCAGCAATGGACATAGTTCCTTTTGCTCGAATTAATCTAAGACCATTACAACTGTTTATGCTCAATCAGTGGAATGGGGACTATGCAGACTTGTCTCCAAAGATTCAAGTAGACCAGATGACCAGAGACTCACTCTGTTGGTGGTTGACCCAGGATCACCTGTCTCAGGGAATGAGTTTCCGCAGACCAGAGTGGGTCATTGTCACGACCGACGCCAGTCTATTAGGCTGGGGCGCGGTCTGGGATTCCCTGAAAGCTCAGGGTCTATGGTCTCGGGAAGAGTCTCTTCTCCCAATAAACATCCTGGAACTGAGAGCGATATTCAATGCTCTCCGGGCTTGGCCTCAACTAGCGAAGGCCTGATTCATAAGATTCCAGTCAGACAACATGACGACTGTAGCTTACATCAACCATCAGGGAGGAACAAAGAGTTCCTTGGCGATGAGAGAGGTATCCAAGATCATCAAATGGGCGGAGGATCACTCCTGCCATCTATCTGCAATTCACATCCCAGGGGTAGACAACTGGGAGGCGGATTATCTGAGTCGTCAGACTTTCCATCCGGGGGAGTGGGAACTCCACCCGGAGGTATTTGCCCAGTTGACACAATTATGGGGCATTCCAGACATGGATCTGATGGCGTTTCGTCAGAACTTCAAGGTTCCTTGCTACGGGTCCAGATCCAGGGATCCCAAGGCGACTCTAGTGGATGCATTAGTGGAGCCTTGGTCGTTCAACCTAGCTTATGCGTTTCCACCGTTCCCTCTCCTTCCCAGGCTCGTAGCCAGGATCAAACAGGAGAAGGCCTCTGTGATTCTGATAGCTCCTGCGTGGCCACGCAGGACTTGGTATGCAGACCTGGTGAATATGTCATTGGCTCCACCATGGAAGCTACCTTTGAGACAGGATCTTCTAGTACAAGGTCCATTCGAACATCCAAATCTAGTCTCTCTGCAGCTGACTGCTTGGAAATTGAACGCTTGATTTTATCCAAGCGTGGGTTTTCAAATTCAGTGATAAATACTCTGGTCCAATCCAGAAAACCTGTGACTAGAAAGATTTACCATAAAATATGGAAAAAATATATCTGTTGGTGTGAATCCAAGGGATTCTCCTGGAGTAAGATTAAAATTCCTAAGATCCTCTCCTTTCTCCAAGAAGGTTTGGATAAGGGATTGTCAGCGAGTTCTCTAAAAGGACCGATTTCTGCTTTATCTGTCTTGTTACACAAACGACTGGCAGCTGTGCCAGATGTACAAGCTTTTGTACAGGCTTTGGTCAGAATCAAGCCTGTTTACAGACCCATGACTCCTCCTTGGAGTCTAAATTTAGTTCTTTCAGTTCTTCAAGGGGTTCCTTTTGAACCTTTGCATTCCATAGATATCAAGTTACTATCTTGGAAAGTTCTGTTTTTGGTTGCTATTTCTTCTGCTAGAAGAGTTTCTGAATTGTCTGCTTTGCAGTGTAATCTACCCTATCTGGTGTTCCATTCAGATAAGGTCGTTTTGCGTACTAAGCCTGGTTTTCTTCCGAAAGTTGTTTCCAACAGGAATATTAACCACAAAATAGTTGTTCCTTCTCTGTGTCCGAATCCAGTTTCAAAGAAGGAACGTTTGTTGCACAATTTAGATGTAGTTCGTGCTTTAAAGTTCTATTTAGAAGCAACTAAGGATTTTAGACAAACCTCATCTTTGTTTGTCGTTTACTCTGGTGAGAGGAGAGGACAAAAGGCTACTGCTACCTCTCTTTCTGGCTGAAAAGCATTATCCGATTGGCTTATGAGACTGCCGGACGGCAGCCTCCTGAACGAATCACAGCTCACTCCACTAAGGCTGTGGCTTCCACATGGGCCTTCAAGAACGAGGCTTCTGTTGATCAGATATGTAAGGCAGCGACTTGGTCTTCTCTGCACACTTTTGCCAAATTCTACAAATTTGATACTTTTGCTTCTTCGGAGGCTGTTTTTGGGAGAAAGGTTTTGCAAGCCGTGGTGCCTTCCGTTTAGGTAACCTGATTTGCTCCCTCCCTTCATCCGTGTCCTAAAGCTTTGGTATTGGTTCCCACAAGTAATGGATGACGCCGTGGACCGGACACACCAATGTTGGAGAAAACAGAATTTATGCTTACCTGATAAATTACTTTCTCCAACGGTGTGTCCGGTCCACGGCCCGCCCTGGTTTTTTAATCAGGTAAATTTCTTTCTCTATACACTACAGTCACCACGGCACCCTATAGTTTCTCCTTTTTTTCTCCTAACCGTCGGTCGAATGACTGGGGGGCGGAGCTTGAGGAGGGGCTATATGGACAGCTTTTGCTGTGCTCTTTGCTATTTCCTGTTGGGGAAGAGAATATTCCCACAAGTAATGGATGACGCCGTGGACCGGACACACCGTTGGAGAAAGTAATTTATCAGGTAAGCATAAATTCTGTTTTTAAATGGTACCGGTGTGTACTATTTTCCTTCAGGCAGCAGATGGATGAAGACTTCTGCCTGGAGGCTGATGATATTAGCAGTTGTCACTAAGATCCAAAGCAGTTCCCACAGAATGGCTGAGGAGTACTTAAGAAACTTCAGCGTGAGGAACGTTTTTCATGCTATAAGCAGTGAGGTATGTTCAGTCATTTTTTTCTGGTGAGACTGTGGTATTTCAGAATTGGCTGACAGTATCCCCATAAGGGAAAGGGTAAGCAGTAATCCTAGAAATATATAGAGGGGTATTACTGAGCTTGCATATATGGGCTAAGAAAAAATTGTTGACACTGAGTTTTGAATGTTTGTGGGCAAACGTTTACATAACTGGGAGTGCTGATAACGTTTTTAGGTGAGACGTTTTGCATGTCTATTGAGAGGGTACACATGGCTTTCTTTTTGGGTTTATAAACCCACATGGCTAGTTTTTAGGCCGCTCTGGTGCGGTTCATTTGGGCTGAGAGATATCGAGTGTGATGGGCGGGGCCTATTTTCGCACCTCAGTTGCGCAGTTGTTTTTGTCAGGCAAGCAGCAAGCTCCAACTCCGGTGGGCCCTTGTGAGCTGTATTGGGCCAAATCGAAGCTTTAACCCGGTTTTGCAGACCCCTGAGGGCAGGTAGGCGCCACATCAGGGCTGTGGCGAGGTGCAGGGGGTGTTTTTTATGGATATAAACGTTTTCTAATTATCCGTTTTTTCTAATAAGGGTTAAGTGTTTTTTTCCTTGTGGGGCAAACTTAGCTGCATAGTTAGGATGCTTCTATCATAAAATTGGAACGATTTGATGTTTTTTAAGCAGTTTTGGAAAAATTGTATGCTTTTTTTTCTCTTAAAGGCGCAGTACCGTTTTTTTCAGATTGTTATTTTTTCACTAAATAAAGTGTTTTCAAGCCTGTTTGTGGTCATTACTAGCCTGTTTAACATGTCTGACATTGAGGAAAGCCGATGTTCAATGTGTTTAGAAGCCATTGTGGAACCCCTTTCTTAAAATGTGTCCCTCATGCACTGAAAGGGCCTTAAATTGTAAAGAACATATTTTAGCTGATAAAAGTATGTCACAGGATGATTCTCAGTCAGAAGAGTATCAGGTTATGCCATCTATTTCTCCCCAAGTGTCACAACCATTAACGGCCGCACAAATGACGCCAAGTACTAGTGCGTCTAATTATTTCACCCTGCAAGATATGGCCGCAGTTATGTCTACTACCCTCACTGAGGTTTTATCTAAACTGCCTGGGTTGCAGGGGAAGCGCAGTAGGTCTGGTGTGAGAGTAAATGCTGAGCCCTCTGACGTTTTATTAGCCATCTCCGATGTACCCTCACAGTGTTCTGAGTTGCGGGTGAGGGAATTGCTGTCTGAGGGAGAGCTTTCTGATTCAGGAAAGATGTTCCCACAAACAGACTCCGATATGAAGGCTTTTAAGTTTAAGCTAAAACACCTCCGCTTGTTGCTCAGGGAGGTTTTAGCGACTTTAGATGATTGTGACCCTATTGTAATTCCACCAGAGAAATTGTGAAAAATGGATAGATATCTAGAGGTTCCTGCTTACACTAATGTTTTTCCAGTCCCTTAGAGGATTTCGGACATTGTTACTAAGGAGTGGGATAGACCAGGTATTCCGTTCTCTCCCCCTCCTACTTTTACGAAAATGTTTCCCATATCAGACACCATTCGGGATTCGTGGCAGACGGTCCCTAGGGGTGAGGGAGCTTTTTCTACCCTGGCTAAGCGTATAACTATACCTATCGAGGACAGTTGTGCTTTCAAAGATCCTATGGATAAAAAATTAGAGGGTCTTCTAAAGAAAATATTTATTTATCAGGGTTTTCTTCTGCAACCTATAGCATGCATTGTTCCTGTAACTACTGCAGCTGCGTTTTGGTTCGAGGCTCTAGAGGAGGCTCTTAAGGTTGAGACCCCATTAGATGATATTCTGGATAGAATTAGGGTTCTCAAGCTAGCTAATTCTTTTATTACAGATGCCGCTTTTCAACTGGCTAAATTAGCGGCAGAGAATTCAGGTTTTGCCATTTTAGCGCATAGAGCGTTATGGCTTAAGTCCTGGTCTGCTGATGTGTCATCAAAATCTAAGCTTTTAGCTATTCCTTTCAAGGGTAAGACGCTATTCGAGCCTGAACTGAAAGAGATAATTTCTGACATCACTGGAGGAAAAGGCCATGCCCTTCCTCAGGATAAGACAAATAAGATGAGGACTAAACAAAATAATTTTCGTTCCTTTCGAAACTTCAAAGGTGGTCACTCTACCTCCTCCCCTGTCGCAAAGCAGGAGGGGAATTTTGCTCAATCCAAGTCAGTCTGGAGACCTAACCAGACCTGGAATAAGGGTAAACAGGCCAAGAAGCCCACTGCTGCCACCAAGACAGCATGAAGGGGCAGCCCCCGATCCGGGACCGGATCTAGTAGGGGGCAGACATTCTCTCTTTGCTCAGGCTTGGCAAGAGATGTTCAGGACTCTTGGGCTTTAGAAATCGTGACCCAGGGGTATCTTCTAGACTTCAAAGATTCTCCTCCAAGGGGGAGATTTCATCTTTCACGGTTGTCTGTAAACCAGACATAAAGAGAGTCGTTCTTACGCTGTGTATAAGACCTATATACTATGGGGGTAATCTGCCCAGTTCCAAAACCAGAACAGGGGCAGGGGTTTTACTCCAATCTGTTTGTGGTTCCCAAAGAAGAGGGAACCTTCAGACCGATTTTAGATCTCAAGATCCTAAACAAATTTCTCAGAGTCCCATCCTTCAAGATGGAGACCATTTGGACTATTTTACCAATGATCCAGGATGGTCAATATATGACCACCGTGGATTTGAAAGATGCGTATCTTCACATTCCTATCCACAAAGATCATCACCAGTTCCTCAGGTTCGCCTTCCTGAACAAGCATTACCAGTTTGTGGCTCTTCCCTTCGGGTTGGCCACAGCTCCCAGAATTTTCACAAAAGTGCTAGGGTCCCTTCTGGCGGTACTAAGGCCGCGGGGCATAGCAGTGGCGCCTTATCTGGACGATATCTTTATTCAGGCGTCAACTTACCAACTAGCCAAATCTCACACGGACATCGTGTTGGCTTTTCTCTCACGGGTGGAAGGTGAACGTAAAAAAGAGTTCACTTATCCCTCTCACAAGAGTTCCATTCCTGGGAACTCTGATAGATTCGGTAAACATGAAAATTTTTCTGACGGAGGTCAGAAATTCAAAGATTTTAACCACCTGCTGAGCACTTCATTCCATTCCTTGGCCGTCAATGGCTCAGTGTATGGAGGTAATTGGACTAATGGTAGCGGCAATGGACATAGTTCCATTTGCTCGCTTGCATCTCAGACCACTGCAACTATGCATGCTCAAACAGTGGAATGGGGATTATGCAAATTTATCTCCTCAGATAAATCTGGATCAAGAGACCAGAGACTCTCTTCTTTGGTGGTTGTCACAGGATCATCTGTCCCAGGGAATGTGTTTCCGCAGGCCAGCATGGGTCATAGTGACAACGGACGCCAGCCTATTGGGCTGAGGTGCAGTTTGGAATTCCCTGAAAGCACAGGGTGTGTGGACTCAGGAGGAGGCTCTCCTTCCAATTAATATTCTAGAACTGAGAGCGATATTCAATGCGCTTCAGGCGTGGCCTCAGCTGGCTTCGGCCAGATTCATAAGATTCCAGTCGGACAATATCACGACTGTAGCATATATCAATCATCAAGGGGGAAGAAAGAGTTCTCTAGCAATGATAGAGGTTTCCAAAATAATTTGATTTGCAGAGACTCACTCTTGCCATCTATCAGCAATCTATATCCCAGGAGTGGAGAACTGGGAAGCGGATTTTCTAAGTCGTTAGACTTTTCATCTGGGGGAGTGGGAACTCCATCCGGTGGTGTTTGCACAATTGATTCATCAATGGGGCACGCCAGAATTGGATCTGATGGCATCTCGTCAGAATGCCAAACTTCCTTATTACGGGTCCAGATCAAGGGATCCCCAAGCAGTACTGATAGATGCTCTAGCAGTACCTTGGTCGTTCAACCTGGCTTATGTGTTTCCACCATTTCCTCTCCTTCCTCGTCTGATTGCCAGAATCAAACAGGAGAGGGCTTCAGTGATTTTGATAGCACCTGCGTGGCCACGCAGGACGTGGTATGCAGACCTGGTGGAAATGTCATCTCTACCACCGTGGACACTGCCTCTTAGACAGGACCTTCTTATTCAAGGTCCGTTCCAGCATCCAAATCTAGTTTCTCTGCGGCTGACTGCCTGGAAATTGAACGCTTGATTTTATCTAAGCGGGGATTCTCTGAGTCGTTCATAGATACCTTGATTCAGGCTCGAAAGCCTGTCACTAGGAAAATTTACCATAAGATATGGAGTAAGATCAGGATTCCTAGGATTCTCAGGGTTATCAGCTAGTTCCTTAAAGGGACAGATATCTGCTTTGTCAATTTTACTGCACAAGCGTCTGGCAGATGTTCCAGATGTTCAGTCGTTTTGTCAGGCTTCGGTTAGAATTAAGCCTGTGTTTAAACCTGTTGCTCCGCCATGGAGTTTGAATTTAGTTCTTAAAGTTCTTCAAGGGGTTCCGTTTGAACCTATGCATTCCATAGATATTAAGCTTCTATCTTGGAAAGTTCTGTTTTTAGTTGCTATCTCTTCGGCTCGAAGAGTTTCTGAACTATCTGCATTGCAATGCGACTCGCTTTATCTTGTTTTCCATTCTGATAAGGTGATTTTGCGTACCAAACCTGGATTCCTTCCTAAGGTTGTTACTAATAAGAATATTAATCAGGAAATTGTTGTTCCTTCCCTGTGTCCTAATCCTTCCTCTAAGAAGGAACGTCTGTTGCACAACTTGGACGTGGTTCGTGTATTGAAGTTTTACTTGCAAGCGACCAAAGATTTCCGTCAAACATCTTCTCTGTTTGTTGTCTATTCTGGAAAACGTAGAGGTCAAAAAGCTACGGCTACCTCTCTTTCTTTTTGGCTGAAAAGCATCATCCGTTTGGCATACGAGACTGCTGGATAGCAGCCTCCTGAAAGAATTACAGCTCACTCTACTACTCGTCGTATCTTATAGAAGAAAAGTAAATTTATGCTTACCTGATAAATTGATTTCTTCTATGATACGACGAGTCCACGGCCCGCCCTGTCAATTTAAGACAGATTATATTTTTTTGATTTAAAACTTCAGTCACCTCTGCACCTTTTAGTTTCTCCTTTTTCTTCCTGTACCTTCGGTCGAATGACTGGGGGGTGAAGTCAAGGGAGGAGCTATATAGACAGCTCTGCTGTGGTGCTCTTTGCCACTTCTTGTTAGCAGGAGGATAATATCCCACAAGTAAAGGATGAATCCGTGGACTCGTTGTATCATAGAATAAATCAATTTATCAGGTAAGCATAAATTTCCTTTTCCTTTTGCAGACTATCAGTTTCAAAATTGGGAAAAATGTATTTAGGAAGTTATTTTTTCTTACCTGGGGTATAGTCTTTTCTTCAAAATTGACTGTTTTCTTTAATTTTCACGGGCAAAATTAAGCTTGCGAGGCCACAAAATGATATTATTTATTGCGTCTTTCTTGGCGCAAGAATTTTTTGGCGCAAAGGTACGTTAGTTGACCCAAAAATCATACCTGTTTATATTGTGAGGAGGCCGTGGTGTTCCCACCCACTCAATTATGTTCCACATGTCTTAACATCCGTTATAAAGTCTAAGAAGGGAGACAAGCCTGCTGAGGCTCTTAGTCCCTCTGAGCCATCTTTCTCTCAGGACTCGGCTTCCCCTGAGATTACTACCCTTGCTACATTATCCACTCCAGATGCAGTTCCCCATAGCACATCTAATCCTCCATCCTGAGGGGGCCTTCTTCCTTCGGACTCTGCTGTGCAGGTACAAATGGCGATGTCTGCGGCTCTCAGTGCATTGCCTCGCTCTAACAAACGTAAGAGAATGGTTTAACATAGCTCTCCTGGCCTGGAGTCATCTAAATATTTATCAGATTTAGCTATTATGTCCCTGTTATCCGATGATGAGTTAACCCTTGTAGCTTCAGAGGGTGAACTTTCTGGGTCGGAGTCCTTAGCGTCTAAGGCTCCTGCTGCGCAGAAACCGTCCTTTAGATTTAAAATTGAGCACTTGAGTTTTTTATTAAAGGAGGTTATGTCTACGTTAGAGGTTCCAGAGGCCGCGCTGCCTGAAGAACTATTATACCTAAATTAGACAGAGTTTACGAAGACAGGAAAGTTCCTTTGACTTTTAAAAAGTTGTTTCCGGTCTCGGAATTTCAACTGGATTTGTGGGGCCCCATTACTAAGGTGGATGGTGCTATCTCTACGCTTGCTAAACGTTCTAATTTACCTCTTGGGGATTGTACTTCATTTAGAGTACCGATGGATAAGAAAATGTAAACCTTTCTGAGAAAAATGTTTCAACCTACTGGTGCGACTATTTGTCAAAACTCATTGAGGTGGAGTCTACCCTTGAGGATATTTAAGACAGAGTTAAAGTTTAGAGAATTGCCAATTCTTTTATCTGTGATGTGAACATGAAAATTATTTGCCTAAATGCAAAGGCCTCTGTCTTTGCAGTCCTAGACCTCCGGGCGCTCTGGTTGAAGTCTTGGTCTGCGGATATGACTTTTAAGTCTAGGCCTGGACTCCATTATTTCTTCGGTTACCAGAGTGAAGGGTGCCTTCCTACCGCAAGATAAGAAGAACAAGTCTAAGGGACGACAATCTTCTAATGTTCGTTCCTTTAGTTCTGACAAATCCCAACGACAACAATCCTCCTCCAAGTCTGAGCAACCCAAGAGTACTTGAAAGCCAGCTCAGTCCTGTAATAAATCCAAGCAGAATAGGAAGCCAGCCGAAAACAAATCAACATGAAGGGGCGGCCCCCGATCCGGAATCGGATCGTGTAGGAGGTAGACTGTCTCTTTTTTTCAAACCTCTGGTTCAAGGATGTACATGATCCGTGGGTCCTGGAGTGGGTTTCTCGGGGATACAAGATAGGCTTTAAATCTCATCCGCCAAGGGGCAGATTCCTTCTCTCGAATTTGCCTACCAGACCAGAAAAGAGGGATGCCTTTCTAGGTTGCGTTCAGGATCTATCCTCCTTAGTAGTTGTTGTCCCGGTGCCTATCAAGGAAAGAGGTTTGGGGTTTTATTCAAACCTTTTCGTGGTCCCAAAGAAGGAGGGAACTTTCCGCACAATTCTGAACCTAAAGTTCTTAAACAAATTTCTTAGTGTCCTTTCAAGATGGAAGATAATTCAGGAAGGCCAGTTTATGACCACTATAGATCTGAAGGATACTTACCTTTATGTTCCAATCCACAGGGAACACTTTCAGTTCCTGAGGTTTGCGTTCCTGGACCAGCACTTCTAGTTCATTGCCCTTCCGTTTGGCCTAGCTACTGCTCCAAGAATCCTTCCCAAGGTTCTGGGGGCTCTTCTAGCCGTTGCCAGAACTCAGGGTATTGCAGTAGCCCCATACTTGGACGATATTCTGGTGCAAGCACCATCTTTTCGTCTTATGGAAGTATTCTCAGAGTCCCTTCTTAGTCTTCTTCGATCACATGGATGGAAGATAAACTTGGAAAAGAGTTCTCTTATCCCAAGTACCAGGGTGGAATTCCTGGGTAGTATAATAGACCCCATATCTTTGAGGATATTTCTAACAGACCAGAGACGTTGCAAGCTAACTTCGTCATATCTTGCCCTCCGGACCTCCTTGAGTCCTTCTGTGGCTCAGTATATGGAGGTTTTTGGTCTCATGGTGTCCTGCATGGACATCATTCCTTTTGCCAGGTTCCGTCTCAGACCTTTACAACTGTGCATGCTGAGGCAGTGGAACGGCGATCATTCAGATCTGTCTAAACAGATTGTATTAGACAGCTGGTCAAGAGAATCGCTCTCTTGGTGGCTCTGTCCAGATCATCATCTGTCCCGAGGTACATGCTTCTAAAGACCATCCTGGGAGATTGTGACTACATACGCAAGCCTATCCGGATGGGGGGCTTTTTGGGGTGCCAGGAAGGCCACAGGGGTTGTGGACACAGGAGTCCTCCCTCCTGATCAATATTTTGGATCTATGGGCAATTTTAACGGCCTTGAGGGCTTGGCCTCTTCTTGATTCGTCCCAGTTTATCAGAATCCAATCAGACAATATAACCTTGGTGGTTTACATCAACCATCAGGGGGGAACGAGAAGTTCCATGGCAATGAAGGAAGTATCTCAGATTCTGGAGTGGAATGAGGCCCACAGCTGTGCGCTGTCAGCTACCCACATTCCGGGTGTGGACAACTGGGAGGCGGATTTTCTCAGCAGGCAATCCTTCCTCCCAGGGGAATGGTCTCTCCATCCCGATGTGTTTGCAGAGATATGCAGCAAGTGGGGGACCCTGGAGATAGATCATATGGTGTCCCGTCACAATACCAAGCTACCCAGGTACGGGTTGAGGTTGAGGGATCCCCAAGCGGATCTAATAGATGCACTAGCAGTCCCCTGGAGGTTCAAACTCATATACAGTGGATATAAAAAGTTCACACCCCTGTTAAAATGTCAGGTTTCTGTGATGTAAAAAAATGAGACAAAGATAAATAATTTCAGAACTTTTTCCACCTTTAATGTGTAAACTGTACAACTCAATTGAAAAACAAACTGAAATCTTTTAGGTAAAGGGAAATAAAAATAAAATAATAAAATAATGTGGTTGCATAAGTGTGAACACCCTTTTATAACTGGGGATGTAGCTGTGTTCAGAATTAAGCAATCACATTCAAAATCAAATGAGACAAAGATAAATCATTTCAGAACTTTTCCCACATTTAATGTGTAAACTGTACAACTCAATTGAAAAACAAACTGAAATCTTTTAGGTAAAGGGAAATAAAAATAAAATAATAAAATAATGTGGTTGCAGAAGTGTGAACACCCTTTTATAACTGGGGATGTAGCTGTGTTCAGAATTAAGCAATCACATTCAAAATCAAATGAGACAAAGATAAATCATTTCAGAACTTTTTCCACATTTAATGTGTAAACTGTACAACTCAATTGAAAAACAAACTGAAATCTTTTAGGTAAAGGGAAATAAAAATAAAATAATAAAATAATGTGGTTGCATAAGTGTGAACACCCTTTTATAACTGGGGATGTAGTTGTGTTCAGAATTAAGCAATCACATTCAAAATCAAATGAGACAAAGATAAATCATTTCAGAACTTTTTCCACATTTAATGTGTAAACTGTACAACTCAATTGAAAAACAAACTGAAATCTTTTAGGTAAAGGGAAATAAAAATAAAATAATAAAATAATGTGGTTGCATAAGTGTGAACACCCTTTTATAACTGGGGATATAGCTGTGTTCAGAATTAAGCAAACACATTCAAAATCATGTTAAATAGGAGTCAGTACACACCTGTCATCATTTAAAGTGCCTCTGATTAACCCCAAATAAAGTTCAGCTGTTCTAGTAGGTCTTTGCTGACATTTTGTTAGTCGCATCCTACAGCAAAAGTCATGGTTGGCAGAGAGCTTTTAAAGCATCAGAGGGATCTCATTGTTAAAAGGTATCAGTCAGGAGAAGGGTACAAAAGAATTTCCAAGGCATTAGATATACCATGGAACACAGTGAAGACAGTCATCATTACCAAGAACTGGATGTCCCTCCAAAATTGATGAAAAGACGAGAAGAAAACTGGTCTGGGAGGCTGCCAAGATTCCTACAGCAACATTAAAGGAGCTGCAGGAATATCTGGCAAGTACTGGCTGTGTGGTACATGTGACAACAATCTCACATATTCTTCATATGTCTGGGCTATGGGGTAGAGTGGCAAGACGGAAGCCTTTTCTTACGAAGAAAAACATCCAATCCAGGCTACATTTTGCAAAAACGCATCTTAAGTTTCCCAAAAGCATGTTGCAAAAGGTGTTCTGGTCTGATGAAACCAAAGTTGAACTTTTGGCATAATTCCAAAAGATATGTTTGGAGCAAAAACAACATTGCATATCACCAAAAGAACACCATACCCACAGTGAAGCATGGTGGTGTCAGCATCATGCTTTGGGGCTGTTTTTCTTCAGCTGGAACTGGGGCCTTAGTCAAGGTAAAGGGAATAATGAACAGTTCCAAATACCAGACAATATTGGCACAAAACCTTCAGGCTTCTTCTTGAAAGCTGAACATGAAGAGGAACTTCATCTTTTAGCATGCAACGACCCAAAGCATACATCCAAATCAACAAAGGAATGGCTTCACCAGAAGAGGATTAAAGTTTTGGGATGGCCCAGCCAGAGCCCACACCTGAATCCAATTCAAAATCTGTGGCGTGATCTGAAGATGGCTGTGCACAGGAGATACCCTCGCATTCTGACAGATTTAGTGTTTTTGCAAAGAAGAGTGGGCAAATCTTGCCAAGTCGAGATGTGCCATGCTGAAAAACTCATACCCAAAAAGACTGAGTGCTGTAATAAAATCAAAAGGTGCTTCAATAAAGTATTAGTTTAAGGGTGTTCACACTTATGCAACCATATTATTTTATTTTTTTATTTTTATTTCCCTTTACCTAAAAGATTTCAGTTTGTTTTTCAATCGAGTTGTTCAGTTTATAGGTCACATTAAAGGTGGAAAAAGTTCTGAAATGATTTATCTTTGTCTGACATTTTAACAGGGGTGTGTAGACTTTTTATATCCACTGAATCTTTTTCCTCCATTACTGCTACTTCCTCGAGTGGTGGCCTGCATCAAGCAGGAGTGGGTATCGGTAATCCTGATTGCTCCATCGTGGCCGTGAAGGACGTGGTTTGCGGATCTAGTGGGGATGTCCTCATCTCCTCCGTGGAAGTTACCTTGTCGCAGAGACCTGCTGATACAAGTTACATTTGTTCATCAAAATCTAGATTCTCTGAGGCTGACTGCGTGGAGATTGAACGCTTAGTCTTAGCCAAGAGAGATTTCTATGAGCGTGTCATTGATACGCTTTTTCAAGCTTGTAAACCAGTTACTCAGCGTATCTACCACAAGGTGTGGAGGACCTACTTATTCTGGTGTGAAGAGCGTGTTTTTTCCTGGCACAGAGTTAAGATTGCCAGGATCTTATCTTTTCTCCAGGATGGGCTGGAGTAAGGCCTTTCTGCTAGTTCCCTGAAGGGACAGATTTTGGCCCTGTCTGTTTTATTGCACAAGAGACTGGCTGAGCTTCCAGACGTGCAGTCCTTTGTTAAGGCTCTGATTGGGATCAGACCTGTGTTTAGATCTGGGACTCCACCTTGGAGCATAAATCTTGTTTTTCAGGCTTTGCAACAGGTTCCGTTTGAGCCTCTGCATTCCGTTGATATTAAATGATCTTGGAAGGTTCTCTTTTTATTTACTATTGCCTCTGCGCGCAGAGTTTCTGAGATCTCTGCTTTGCAATGTGAGCCCCCTTATCTGATTTTTCATGCATATAAAGCAGTTTTACGTACTAAATTAGGTTTTCTTCCTAAAGTTGTGTCAGATCGCAACATCAATCAGGAGATTGTGGTTCCTTCCTTGTGTCCTAATTCTTCTTCATCGAAGCAACGCTTACTTCACAATTTGGATGTGGTTTGCGCCTTAAAGTTCTATCTTCACGCTACTAAGGAGTTTAGACAATCTTCCTCTTTGTTTGTTGTCTATTCGAGGAAACGTAAGGGGCAAAAAGCAACTTCGAATTCCCTATCTTTTTGGTTAAGGAGTGTCATCTGCTTAGCTGAGAGGATAACGGCTCATTCCACTAGAGCAGTGGCTTCCTCTTGGGCCTTTAAGAACGAGGCCTCTATGGATCAGATTTGTAAGGCCCTGGCCCTCCTTACGTTTTTTTTCTCTCAAAATTTTACAAGTTTGATGTTTTTGCTTTGAGTGAAGCAGCTTTCGGGAGAAAGGTTTTGCAGGCTGTGGTGCCTTCAGAATAGGGTCCGCCTCTTCCTTTTTGTTCCCTCCCGTTACTCATTCAGTGTCCTCTGGAGCTTGGGTATAGTTTTCCCAACAGTAAGGAATGAAGCCGTAGACTCTTTCTATCTTAGGAAGGAAAACATAATTTGTGCTTACCAGATAAATTCCTTTCCTTCCAGATAGAGAGAGTACACGGCCTCCGCACGTTTTTTCTTGTCTATGGACGGTTCCCTATTATTTATGTAATCCTCTGGCACCATTTATACCCTAATGTTTATCCTACTTTTCCTTGTTCCCTCGGCAGAATGACTGGGATAATGAAAATGTGGTAGGGATATTTAAGCCTTTGGCTAGGGTGTCATTGCCTCCTCCTGGTGGCCAGGTGTTGTATTTCCCAACAGTAAATAATTAAGCCGTGGACTCTCCCTATCCGGAAGGAAAGGAATTTATCTGGTAAGCATAAATTATGTTTTTTGATGTTTTTGTTTATTCTGAAGCAGCCTGGAAAGTCCTTCAGGCAGTTAATGTTTTCTGTGCATTTTTAGGCACTATTGGAGTTGTGGATTTAGTTTCTCTGTTAAAAAGGATGTTTCTTAAAGGGTTAGAGATTGATTCCCATCTAATTAAAATATATTATTATAATAACTATTATAAATTTAATAATTTAAAATAGTTATTTTTATTAAATTAAGCTTTCACATACCTTAATTTTAGAGGTTAAATTATCATGAGATGTGCGGTAATGACCGCCCATAAAATGAGGCATGGCTCATATAATCCAGCATCCGCCCCACATCCAATGCCAAAGCGGCTGGGCCCCTTAATTTAAATATTACATTCAGTCAGCATCGCATGCGCAGTACTGATGTTAAAGCACAGCTGTGCCCAGCTTATTGATCCTATTGGCTAAAGGGGCAGCTTCACACCAGCAACAGAGTAAACAATATAAACAGGTACTCTATTGCCCACGCTTTACAATCTGCTTCTGTGCTACTTTATTCCTCCACTAAGGGCTAGATTTATTAAAGCTGATATACGCGCCCCTGTACGCCTCAGCTCGCCTGTGGCGGAGCGAAATTACCCGCAGGTATTCGCCATTGGACACGAGTGCAATTTTGCGCTCGTGTGCAATCACGCCCCTGCCTGCGCACAGCCAATCTCCTCGGTCTGACTAGACCGAGGAGATTGAATTCGCCACCTTAGAGGTGGCGAAGAGGTTAGGGAAGCGACGGTCTGGTGACCGCTGCTTGATAAATTACGGCGAGCAAGTTCTTGTGAGAACTTGCAGCAGTCGGGCTTTAATAAATCTAGCCCTAAGGAGAGCAGCGTGTATATTAGAATTCTTCCCTGCCTGTGATGAAGTCCATCTGTGTTTTAGACGTTGAATACGGCAGTGAGTTTGAGAGCTATGTTTATTTAACTGTCGGGCTCATCTCCCCCTCCCTCTGGCTGTTGTGTTTGCTTTCATGTGGAAACGGAGCCCTCACCGTCACTAATCAAGCAAACACAGCCAGAGGGAGCGGGAGATGAGCCGTTAAATAAACATAGCTCTTAAACTCACTGCCGTATTCAGCGTCTAAAACAGAGATGGACTTCATCACAGGCAGGGAAGAATTCTAATATACACGCTGCTCTCCTAGATGTCTCTTCCTATTCATTCGTAAGTGTGAAGCTGCCCCTCCAAGTGAAAGAACTAGTAGTACTGTTAGTAGACTGCTGGAGACTGGGGACAAGTCTGCGCATGCGTTGCTAATACAATAGTTTTAATGCACATGCGGTCCGCCATGATGCTTCTACCTAGGTAGAAGATTGTAACATGGACACATAATGTTTAGAAAATGGGTTTGGCGCAGTACTAAGTTTCCAATTAAAATTACAAAAAATGAAAAGAAAACTTTACAAAGGTACCAATTACAAATGTATTTATTATTTTAAGAAGTTTTTCATGAGTTAAAAATATTTTTTGGGTTTACTATCCCTTTAAATCCCTTCTTTTATGTTATTACTCGTGGACGCCACTGCTTGGGTATTAGTTTACAGGAGTAATGGATCGTGGACTCTTGCCACCTGTATGAAAGAAAACACAATTTATGGTTACCTAATAAATTAATTTCTTTCATGGTGGAGAGAGTCCATGAGACCCCACCCTGTGTTTTTTGTTCTGGTATTAGTATATTCTTTTGTTCACATCTTTTCTGCCTACTCCTATCTTGCTTGCTCTTGTCTCTTGTTCTACCCCTTGGTGCTTAGCTATATGTTAGACTAAGGTACTGGTGAGGTGAAAGGGGTTTTATAGAGCTCTTGGGGTTTGGGAATCTTTGCCTCCTCCTAGTGGTAGGGAAGAGTAATGGATCATGGACTATCACCACCATGAAATAAATTAATTTATCATGTAAACATAAATAGTTTTTTCTCCTGTTAAGTGTAGTCAGTCCACGGGTCATCCATTACTTATGGGATATTAACTCCTCCCTAACAGGAAGTGCAAGAGGATCACCCAAGCAGAGCTGCTATATAGCTCCTCCCCTCTACGTCATACCCAGTCATTCTCTTGCACCTAACTAATAGATAGGATGTGTGAGAGGACTGTGGTTATTAAAATTAGTTTTTATTTCTTCAATCAAAAGTTTGTTATTTTAAACAGCACCGGAGTGTGTTGTTTTTTCTCAGGCAGCATTAGAAGAAGAATCTACCTGAGTTGTGTATGATCTTAGCGGACGTAACTAAGATCCATTTGCTGTTCTCGGCCATTCTGAGGAGCGAGGTAACTTCAGAACAGGGGACAGCGGGCAGGGTTCACCTGCAAGGAGGTATGTTGCAGTATATTATTTTCTAAGGAATGGAATTGACTGAGAAAATACTGCTAATACCGGTATAATGTAAGTACAGCCTTAAATGCAGTAGTAGTAACTGGTATCAGGCTGATATGTGTGTATGCTTGCACTGAAGTATTTCTGGGGAATGTCACTTCACTAAGAAAATACTGTATATATATAACTTATAGCCTCTCTGCAGTGAAAGGGACTAGCAACAGGCTTTTTATTAACATCTCATATATTTATATTTAAAACGTTTACTGGCATGTTAATCGTTTTTTCTCTGAGGTACTTGGTGAAAATTTATTTGGGCATTATTTTCCACATGGCTGTCGTTTGTTTTGAATAAAATCAGTTTACTGAGCTTCCCCACTGTTGTAGTATGAGTGGGAGGGGCCTATTTTTGCGCTTTTACTGCGCAGTAAAAATTCAGTCACAAGTCTTCCTGTTCTCCCTGCATGATCCAGGACGTCTCTACAGAGCTCAGGGGTCTCCAAAACTAGTTTTGAGGGAGGTAATCACTCACAGCAGAAATGTGAGACTGTGCTTTGACTGTGATAAAAGCGTATATATTTTATTGTTATCCGTTTTTTTGGTATTAAGGGGTTAATCATCCATTTGCTAGTGGGTGCAATCCTTTGCTAAATTAATAAATTTAATGTGAAAATTTGGTTTCTATAACTTATCCGGTTCATGTTATTTCAACTGTGACAGTTTTTTTGTGTGCTTCTTAAAGGCACAGTAACGTTTTTTATATTGCTTGTAAATTTATTTGATAAGTATTTCCAAGCTTGCTGGTTTAATTGCTAGTTTGTTTAAACATGTCTGACACAGAGGAATCTCTTTGTGCAATATGTTCAAAGGCCAATGTGGAGCCCAATAGAAATTTGTGTACTAATTGCATTGATGCTACTTTAAGTAAAAGCCAATCTGTACATGTAAAGAAAATTTCACCAGACAACGAGGGGGAAGTTATGCCGACTAACTCTCCTCACGTGTCAGTACCTGCATCTCCCGCTCAGGAGGTGCGTGATATTGTGACGCCAAGTACATCAGGGCGGCCATTACAAATCACCTTGCAAGACATGGCTAATGTTATGACTGAAGTTTTATCTAAATTGCCAGAACTTAGGGGTAAACGCGACCACTCTGGAGTGAGAACAGAGTGCGCTGAAAATACTAGGGCCATGTCTGATACTGCGTCACAATTTTCAGAACATGAAGACGGAGAGCTTCATTCTGTGGGTGACGGATCTGATCCAAATAAACTGGATTCAGACATTTCAAATTTTAAATTTAAGCTTGAGAACCTCCGTGTGTTACTAGGGGAGGTATTAGCGGCTTTGAATGATTGTAACACGGTTGCAATCCCAGAGAAAATATGTAGGCTGGATAAATATTTTGCGGTACCGACGTGTACTGACGTTTTTCCTATACCTAAAAGGCTTACAGAAATTGTTAACAAGGAGTGGGATAGACCCGGTGTGCCTTTCTCACCCCCTCCTATATTTAGAAAAATGTTTCCAATAGACGCCACCACACGGGACTTATGGCAGACGGTCCCTAAGGTGGAGGGAGCAGTTTCTACTTTAGCTAAGCGTACCACTATCCCGGTGGAGGATAGCTGTGCTTTTTCAGATCCAATGGAAAAAAAGTTAGAGGGTTACCTTAAGAAAATGTTTGTTCAACAAGGTTTTATATTGCAACCCCTTGCATGCATTGCGCCTGTCACGGCTGCGGCGGCATTCTGGTTTGAGTCTCTGGAAGAGACCATTAGCTCAGCTACATTGGATGAGATTACAGACAAGCTTAGAGTCCTTAAGCTAGCTAATTCATTTATTTCTGATGCCGTAGTACATTTAACTAAACTTACGGCTAAGAACTCCGGATTCGCCATTCAGGCGCACAGAGCGCTGTGGCTTAAATCCTGGTCAGCTGATGTGACTTCTAAATCTAAATTGCTTAACATACCTTTCAAGGGGCAGACCTTATTCGGGCCCGGTTTGAAAGAAATTATCGCTGACATTACTGGAGGTAAGGGACATGCCCTACCTCAAGACAGAGCCAAACCAAGGGCTAGACAGTCTAATTTTCGTGCCTTTCGCAACTTCAAGGCAGGAGCAGCATCAACTTCCTCCGCTCCAAAACAGGAAGGAACTGTTGCTCGCTACAGACAGGGCTGGAAACCTAACCAGACCTGGAACAAGGGCAAGCAGGCCAGAAAACCTGCTGCTGCCCCTAAGACAGCATGAAGTGAGGGCCCCCGATCCGGAAACGGATCTAGTGGGGGACAGACTTTCTCTCTTCGCCCAGGCTTGGGCAAGAGATGTCCAGGCTCCCTGGGCGTTAGAGATCATATCTCAGGGATATCTTCTGGACTTCAAAGCTTCTCCTCCAAAAGGGAGATTTCATCTTTCAAGGTTGTCAACAAACCAGATAAAGAAAGAGCCGTTTCTACGCTGTGTACAAGATCTTTTACTAATGGGAGTGATCCTCCCGGTTCCGCGGTCAGAACACGGACAAGGGTTTTACTCAAATCTGTTTGTGGTTCCCAAGAAAGAAGGAACCTTCAGACCAATCTTGGACTTAAAGATCCTAAACAAATTCCTAAGAGTTCCATCGTTCAAAATGGAAACTATTCGGACAATCTTACCCATGATCCAAAAGGGTCAGTACATGACCACAGTGGATTTAAAGGATGCGTACCTTCACATACCGATTCACAAGGATCATTACCGGTATCTAAGGTTTGCCTTTCTAGACAGGCATTACCAGTTTGTAGCTCTTCCCTTCGGGTTAGCTACTGCTCCAAGAATCTTCACAAAGGTTCTGGGTTCTCTTCTGGCGGTACTAAGACCGCGAGGAATATCTGTAGCTCCGTACCTAGACGACATTCTGATACAAGCATCAAGTTTCCAAGCTGCCAAGTCTCATACAGAGTTAGTACTGGCATTTCTAAGGTCACATGGGTGGAAGGTGAACGAAGGAAAGAGTTCTCTATTGCCACTCACAAGAGTTCCCTTCTTAGGGACTCTTATAGATTCGGTAGAAATGAAAATTTACCTGACAGGTTAACAAAACTCCTAAATGCTTGCCGTGTCCTTCATTCCATTCCACACCCGTCAGTGGCTCAATGCATGGAGGTAATCGGTTTAATGGTAGCGGCAATGGACATAGTTCCCTTTGCACGCCTGCATCTCAGACCACTGCAGTTGTGCATGCTAAGTCAGTGGAATGGGGATTACTCAGATTTGTCCCCTATGCTGAATCTGGATCAGGAGACCAGAAATTCTCTTCTATGGTGGCTCTCTCGGCCACACCTGTCCAAGGGGATGCCCTTCAGCAGACCAGATTGGACGATTGTAACAACAGACGCCAGCCTGCTAGGTTGGGGCGCTGTCTGGAATTCCCTGAAGTCTCAGGGATCATGGACTCAGGGATCATAAACATTCTGGAATTAAGAGCAGTTTTCAATGCCCTTCTAGCTTGGCCTCAGCTAGCATCTCTGAGGTTCATCAGATTTCAGTCGGACAACATCACGACTGTGGCTTACATCAACCATCAAGGAGGGACAAGGAGTTCCCTAGCGATGATGGAAGTCTCAAAGATAATTCTCTGGGCAGAGTCTCACTCTTGCCACCTATCAGCGATCCACATCCCAGGCGTGGAGAACTGGGAGGCGGATTTCCTAAGTCGCCAGACTTTTCATCCGGGGGAGTGGGAACTTCATCCGGAGGTCTTTGCCCAAATACTTCGGCATTGGGGCAAACCAGATATGGATCTCATGGCGTCTCGCCAGAACGCCAAGCTTCCTTGTTACGGGTCCAGGTCCAGGGACACGGGAGCGGTTCTGATAGATGCTCTGACAGCACCTTGGAACTTCAAGATGGCTTATGTGTTTCCACCCTTCCCGATGCTTCCTCGATTGATTGCCAGGATCAAACAGGAGAGAGCATTGGTGATTCTAATAGCGCCTGCGTGGCCACGCAGGACCTGGTATGCAGATCTAGTGGACATGTCGTCCTGTCCACCATGGTCTCTGCCTCTGAGAGAGGACCTTCTAATTCAGGGTCCATTCAAACATCAAAATCTAATTTCTCTGAAGCTGACTGCATGGAGATTGAACGCTTGATTTTATCAAAGTGTGGATTTTCGGAGTCAGTAATTGATACTTTAATACAGGCTAGGAAACCTGTTACCAGGAAAATTTACCATAAAATATGGCGTAAATACTTACATTGGTGCGAATCCAAGAGTTACTCATGGAGTAAGGTTAGGATTCCTAGGATATTGTCTTTTCTACAAGAAGGTTTAGAAAAGGGTTTATCTGCTAGTTCTTTAAAGGGACAGATCTCAGCTCTGTCAATCCTTTTGCACAAACGTCTGTCAGAAGTTCCAGACGTTCAGGCCTTTTGTCAGGCTTTGGCCAGGATTAAGCCTGTGTTTAAGACTGTTGCTCCACCGTGGAGCTTAAACTTAGTTCTTAACGTTTTACAGGGTGTTCAGTTTGAACCCCTTCATTCCATTGATATCAAGCTGTTATCTTGGAAAGTTCTGTTTTTAATGGCTATTTCCTCGGCTCGAAGAGTCTGAGTTATCGGCCTTACATTGTGATTCTCCTTATCTGATTTTTCATTCAGACAAGGTAGTTCTGCGTACTAAACCTGGGTTCTTACCTAAGGTAGTCACTAATAGGAATATCAATCAAGAGATTGTTGTTCCTTCATTGTGTCCTAACCCTTCTTCAAAGAAGGAACGACTTCTACACAATCTGGACGTAGTCCGTGCCCTAAAATTTTATTTACAGGCAACTAAAGATTTTCACCAAACTTCTTCCCTGTTTGTCGTTTATTCTGGACAGAGGAGAGGTCAGAAAGCTTCTGCTACCTCCCTCTCTTTCTGGCTTCGTAGCATAATACGTTTAGCCTATGAGACTGCTGGACAGCAGCCTCCTGAAAGAATTACAGCTCATTCCACTAGAGCTGTGGCTTCCACGTGGGCCTTTAAGAATGAGGCCTCTGTTGAACAGATTTGCAAGGCTGCAACTTGGTCTTCTCTTCATACTTTTTCCAAATTTTCCAAATTTGACACTTTTGCTTCTTCTGAGGCTGTTTTTGGGAGAAAGGTTCTTCAGGCAGTGGTTCCTTCCGTGTAAAGATCCTGCCTGTCCCTCCCGTCATCCGTGTACTTTTAGCTTTGGTATTGGTATCCCATAAGTAATGGATGACCCGTAGACTGACTACACTTAACAGGAGAAAACATAATTTATGCTTACCTGATAAATTCCTTTCTCCTGTAGTGTAGTCAGTCCACGGCCCGCCCTGTTTTTTATGGCAGGTCTAAATTTTAAATTATACTCCAGTCACCACTGCACCCTATAGTTTCTCCTTTCTCGTTTGGTTTTCGGTCGAATGACTGGGTATGACGTAGAGGGGAGGAGCTATATAGCAGCTCTGCTTGGGTGATCCTCTTGCACTTCCTGTTAGGGAGGAGTTAATATCCCATAAGTAATGGATGACCCGTGGACTGACTACACTACAGGAGAAAGGAATTTATCAGGTAAGCATAAATTATGTTTTCATGTGATTTTGTTGTTTGTTTTTTATTTATCTCTTCTGATTTAGGTCAGAGATGCGAGAAGATGGAAGACATGGAAGAGAACTTCAAGAGCACTACTGTTTTTTGGTTCTTCCTAATTCAGCTGTCCAAAATATATGTTCCAATGGTTTGTGTGTCGATGGCTCTTTTTCAGCAGCTCTTGGAAACCCTTTAAGGGGAGTTTATCTCTTCAGACATATTGATGTTGCACTAACGTATGCTGAGCAGAAGAATGATAAATCAAACACCATTTTTATATTTAAGGCAAGTCTTTTACTGATAACACTAAAGTTCATAAATCGTGTAAATGTGATTGACCTCTGAAATCTTAAAGGGACATAAAACTGCTGGTTAAAACTATAGTAGCTATCTGGGTTAAGTATTCTCTCACACTGTGTCAAGCAGTTATTGTGTGCTTGACAAGTCGTTTTTTGGGTTCAATAATGCAAAGATTTAGATATCTATTGTGCAGTCTAACCCAAAGTTCAAGTTATAGCTGTCAAAAAGCCAGAAATATCACTTATCTGTGAAAGGACTCTGCTTCTGTCATAGGATGCAACAATAAGCGCAAGATGGCTGCGCCCACTATAAAGATGCAGAGCCTTACTAGCTGGTTTCTGTAATGGGTTAAAGGAACACTCAAGGTAAAATAAAAAATGTAGTGATTCATATAAAATATGCAATTAAAAAAACCCTTTCTTATAATATACTTCCATTATTAAAACCTGCACATTCTTTTTTTAATATGCATTATTTCCGAGGTTCTAGCTTCTACTGAGCATGTGCAAAAGTGTATGGTATATACATTTCTCTTGTAAGTTGTATCGAGTCCACGGATTCATCCATACTTGTGGGATATTCTCCTTCCCTACAGGAAGTGGCAGAGAGAGCACCCACAGCAGAGCTGTCTATATAGCTCCTCCCTTAGCTCCACCCCCCAGTCATTCTCTCTGCCTGCTTAACTGCTAGGAAGGGCAAGTGAGTGTGGTGACAAAAATGTTAGTTTTTATTTTCTCAAGCAAAAGTTTGTTATTTTAAATGGTACCGGTGTGTACTATTTACTCTCAGGTAGAAAAGGGATGAAGATTTCTGCAAGGAGGATGATGATCTTAGCATTTTGTAACTAAGATCCACTGCTGTTCTTACAAGGGCTGAAGAGTACAGGAAAACTTCAGTTGGGGGAACAGTTTGCAGGCTAAACTGCATTAAGGTATGTTCAGTCTATTTTTTTCTAGACAGACTGTGTTATTTCTAGAAAAGGCTGGCAATATCCCCATGAGGGAAAAGTAAGCTGTATTCAGTAAAGAGGAATCCAAGCTTGCATTAAGGGCTCATAGTTACTGGTGACACTAATAGGAAAAAAAAACACGTTTTGGTTTAATTACAAATAAAACGTTTTTTGAGGTACTTTAAGGGGTCTTTGTGGCTTGTTTAAGGGTTATTAACCCACATGGCTAGTTTAAGAAACACTCTGTGGTGTTTTTTAGGCCCCATAACATCGAGTGAGGTGGGAGGGGCCTATTTTCATTTGCACAGTTTATTTACCTCAGAAGCATCCAGCTACTTCTCCAGAGACTCCTGCTATATTTGAGGGCTGTAAAGAGGTTTTTTTTCCCCACAAATCGTTCCTAAAGGGCAGTTAGGCGCCACAGCAGAGCTGTGGCAAGGTGCTGAACGTTTTTTACCGGTTTTGACGTTTTTTCAATCCGGTTTTTACATTAAGGGGTTAATTGTTTATTTGCATAGTTGTGCAAAGTTACTAAATAGAAATTAAGCTTCTATCTTGGAAATTTTTGTTTTTAGTAGCTATCTCTTTGGCTCGAAGAGTTTGAGTTATTTGCTTTACAGTGTGACTCACCTTATCTTATTTTCCATGCAGATAAGGTGGTTTTACTTACCAAACCTGGATTCCTTCCTAAGGTTGTTTCTAATAGGAATATCAATCAGGAAATTGTTGTTCCTTCGCTGTGTCCTAATCCTTCTTCAAAGAAGGAACGTCTGTTGCACAATCTTGATGTGGTTCGTGCTTTAAAGTTCCACTTACAAGCAACCAAAAATTTCCGTCAAACATCTTCATTGTTTGTTGTCTATTCTGTTAAGCGGAGAGGTCAAAAGGCTACGGCTACCTCTCTTTCTTTTTGGCTGCAAAGCATCATCCGTATGGCTTATGAGACTGCTGGCCAACAGCCTCCTGAAAGAATTACTGCTCATTCTACTAGAGCAGTGGCTTCCACATGGGCTTTTGAAAATGAGGCTTCTGTTGAACAGATTGTCGCGATCGCTCAGCTGATCGCTCTTTTCCCTTCCGACTTTCTTCAGCGCTGTTGCGCTACACTTCGTTGCCTAGCAACTTGACTGAAGCCGTCCCTCTCCTCTGACGTCAGAATGGCTTCTTATTCCGGCGTCTTCTCTCCTCCGGTGCCTGTTTGTTTTTCACACGTTGGCTTGTGAGTATCTCATATCATATTTCTGAACCTGTGCTTATCGTATATTCTGAATCCTGAACCCCTATCTGCCTGATCCCTTGTTGCTGGACTTTGCTTGTTGGATTACTCTTTTGCTTAACCCCTACCTGCCTGATTACACGTTGCTGGACTTTGCTTGTTGGATTACTCTATTGCTTAAGCCCTACCTGCCTGATTACACGTTGCTGGACATTGCTTGTTGGATTACTCTATTGCTTAACCCCTACCTGCCTGATTACACGTTGCTGGACTTTGCTTGTTGGATTACTCTATTGCTTAACCCCTACCTGCCTGATTACACGTTGCTGGACATTGCTTGTTGGATTACTCTATTGCTTAACCCCTACCTGCCTGATTACACGTTGCTGGACTTTGCTTGTTGGATTACTCTATTGCTTAACCCCTACCTGCCTGATTACACGTTGCTGGACTTTGCTTGTTGGATTACTCTATTGCTTAACCCCTACCTGCCTGATTACACGTTGCTGGACTTTGCTTGTTGGATTACTCTATTGCTTAACCCCTACCTGCCTGATTACACGTTGCTGGACATTGCTTGTTGGATTACTCTATTGCTTAACCCCTACCTGCCTGATTACACGTTGCTGGACATTGCTTGTTGGATTACTCTATTGGTTAACCTCTACCTGCCTGATTACACGTTGCCGGACATTGCTTACTAGACAACTCTCTTGATTAACCCTATCTACTTGAAGTTTCTTCTCCTGACCCTGCTGTCTCATCTTCCAGCCTATCTCTGTGAGTATTTTATACTATAGCTGTCGCAGGGTCAGGTCCTGGTATATACTCACTGTGCTAGGGTGTTATTACCTTCATTCTAGCATTTGGGTCTTACTCTGGACTTTACCTATCCTGATATTACAAACAGGCCATAAAATGGACCCTGGTGAGTTATCCAGAGCTGTGGCTCTACAAGGACAACTACTTGGCACCCACTCCGCACACCTGCAATCGTTGGACTCTAAATTGGATCAAATTACTGCTCTTTTGCATAACCTCACTCCGCCTTCACAAGTCCCTGTAACTCATGTTGTTCCTGCGGCCAGTTCTAATCCTACATATAATCCGCCACATCCTGCTGAACAGTTAGTACCCAGAATTCCGCTACCTGATAAATATGATGGCAACCCGGATGACTGTCGAGGATTCCTTAATCAGTGCCGCCTACATTTCAGAAATAATCCTCTGATGTTTGTTTCCTCTTCTTCCAAGATCACCTTTTTGATTTCTCTTATGAAAGGTAAAGCCTTGGCTTGGGTTTCTCCATTGTTGGAAAAGGATGATCCTTTGCTTCATGATATTGACACTTTCTCCAACATAGGTGTGTCCGGTCCACGGCGTCATCCTTACTTGTGGGATATTCTCTTCCCCAACAGGAAATGGCAAAGAGCCCAGCAAAGCTGGTCACATGATCCCTCCTAGGCTCCGCCTACCCCAGTCATTCTCTTTGCCGTTGTACAGGCAACATCTCCACGGAGATGGCTTAGAGTTTTTTAGTGTTTAACTGTAGTTTTTATTATTCAATCAAGAGTTTGTTATTTTAAAATAGTGCTGGTATGTACTATTTACTCAGAAACAGAAAAGAGATGAAGATTTCTGTTTGTATGAGGAAAATGATTTTAGCACCGTAACTAAAATCCATGGCTGTTCCACACAGGACTGTTGAGAGCAATTAACTTCAGTTGGGGGAACAGTGTGCAGTCTCTTACTGCTTGAGGTATGACACATTCTAACAAGACGATGTAATGCTGGAAGCTGTCATTTTCCCTATGGGATCCGGTAAGCCATGTTTATTAAGATAGTAAATAAGGGCTTCACAAGGGCTTATTAAGACTGTAGACTTTTTCTGGGCTAAATCGATTCATTATTAACACATATTTAGCCTTGAGGAATCATTTATTCTGGGTATTTTGATATGATTATATCGGCAGGCACTGTTTTTGACACCTTATTCTTTAGGGCTTTCCCTAATCATAGTCAGAGCCTCATTTTCGCGCCGGTATGGCACACTTGTTTTTGAGGACAGCATGGCATGCAGCTGCATGTGTGTGGAGCTCTGATACATAGAAAAGTCTTTCTGAAGGCATCATTTGGTATCGTATTCCCCTTTGGGCTTGGTTGGGTCTCAGCAAAGCAGATTCCAGGGACTGTAAAGGGGTTAAATATAAAAACGGCTCCGGTTCCGTTATTTTAAGGGTTAAAGCTTCCAAATTTGGTGTGCAATACTTTTAAGGCTTTAAGACACTGTGGTGAAATTTTGGTGAATTTTGAACAATTCCTTCATACTTTTTCGCAATTGCAGTAATAAAGTGTGTTTAGTTTAAAATTTAAAGTGACAGTAACGGTTTTATTTTAAAACGTTTTTTGTGCTTTGTTATCAAGTTTATGCCTGTTTAACATGTCTGAACTACCAGATAGATTGTGTTCTGACTGTGGGGAAACCAAGGTTCCTTCTCATTTAACTATATGTATTTTATGTCATAAAAAATTTTAGTAAAAATGATGCCCAAGATGATTCCTCAAGTGAGGGGAGTAAGCATGGTACTGCATCATCCCCTCCTTCGTCTACACCAGTCTTGCCCATACAGGAGGCCCCTAGTACATCTAGTGCGCCAATACTCCTTACTATGCAACATTTAACGGCTGTAATGGATAATTCTATCAAAAACATTTTAGCCAATATGCCCGCTTATCAGCGAAAGCGCGACTGCTCTGTTTTAGAAAATTCTGTAGAGCATGAGAACGCTGATGATATGGTTTCTGAAGGGCCCCTACACCAGTCTGAGGGGGCCAGGGAGGTTTTGTCTGAGGGAGAAATTTCAGATTCAGGAAACATTTCTCAACAAGCTGAACCTGATGTGATTACTTTTAAATTTAAGTTGGAACATCTCCGCGCTCTGCTTAAGGAGGTGTTATCCAATTTGGATGATTGTGATTATCTGGTCATTCCAGAACCACTATGTAAAATGGAAAAGTTCTTAGAGGCCCCGGGGCCCCCCGAAGCTTTTCCTATATCCAAGCGGGTGGCGTACATTGTTAGTAAAGAATGGGACAGGCCCGGTATACCTTTAGTACCTCCCCCCATATTTATAAAATTGTTTTCCTATAGTCGACCCCAGAAAGGACTGATGGCAGACAGTCCCCAAGGTCGAGGGGGCGGTTTCTACTCTACACAAGCGCGCCACTATACCCATAGAAGATAGTTGTGCTTTCCAAGATCCTATGGATAAAAAATTAGAAGGTCTGCTAAAGATGTTTGTTCAGCAAGGTTCCCTTCTACAACCAATTGCATGCATTGTCCCTGTCACTGCAGCCGCGTGTTTCTAGTTTGATGAGCTAGGAAAGGCGATTATTAGTAATTCTTCTTCTTATGAGGAGATTATGGACAGAATTCGTGCTCTTAATTGGCTAATTCTTTCACCCTAGACGCCACCTTGCAATTGGCTAGGTTAGCGGCGAAAAAATTCTGGGTTTGCTATTGTGGCGCAGAGCGCTTTGGTTAAAATCTTGGGCAGCGGATGCGTCTTCCAAGAACAAATTGCTTGACATTCCTTTCAAGGGGAAAACACTCTTTGGCCCTGACTTGAAAGAGATTATCTCTGATATCACTGGGGGCAAGGGCCACGCCCTTCCTCAGGATAGGTCTTTTCAAGACCAAAAATAAACCTAAGTTTCGTCCCTTTCGCAGAAACGGATCAGCCCCAAGGGCTACGTCCTCTAAGCAGGAAGGTAATACTTCTCAAGCCAATCCAGCCTGGAGACCTATGCAAGGCTGGAACAAAGGAAAGCAGGCCAGGAAACCTGCCACTGCTACCAAGACAGCATGAAATGCGGGCCCCCGATCCGGGACCGGATCTGGTGGGGGGCAGACTCTCTCTCTTCGCTCAGACTGGGGCAAGAGATGTTCTGGATCCTTGGGCGCTAGAAATAGTCTCCCAAGGTTATTCTCTGGAGTTCAAGGGGCTTCCTCCAAGGGGGAGGTTCCACAGGCATTCTTTCATTGGGTAGAAGACCTGCTAAAAATGGGAGTGATTCATCCTGTTCCATTAGGAGAACAAGGGATGGGGTTCTACTCCAATCTGTTCATAGTTCCCAAAAAAGAGGGAACGTTCAGACCAATCTTAGATCTCAAGATCTTGAACAAGTTTCTCAAGGTTCCATCGTTCAAGATGGAAACCATTCGAACACTTCTTCCTTCCATCCAGGAAGGTCAATTCATGACCAAGGTGGATTTCAAGGATGCGTATCTACATATTCCTATCCACAAGGAACATCATCGGTTCCTAAGGTTTGCATTCCTGGACAAGCATTTCCAGTTCGTGGCGTTTTCTTTCGGATTAGCCACTGCTCCTAGGATTTTCTCATAGGTACTAGGGTCCCTTCTGGCGGTGCTAAGACCAAGGGGCATTGCTGTAGTACCTTACTTGGACGACATTCTGATTCGAGCGTCGTCCCTTCCTCAAGTAAAGGCTCACACGGACATTGTCCTGGCCTTTCTCAGATCTCACGGATGGAAAGTGAACGTGGAAAAGAGTTCTCTATCTCCGTCAACGAGGGTTCCCTTCTTGGGAACTATAATAGACTCCTTAGAAATGAGGATTTTTCTGACAGAGCCAGAAAAACAAAACTTCTAGACTCTTGTCGGATACTTCATTCCGTTCCTCTTCCTTCCATAGCGCAGTGCATGGAAGTGATAGGTTTGATGGTAGCGGCAATGGACATAGTTCCTTTTGTGCGCATTCATCTAAGACCATTACAACTGTTCATGCTCAGTTAGTGGAATGGGGACTATTCAGACTTGTCTCCGAAGATACAAGTAAATCAGAGGACCAGAGACTCTTTCCGTTGGTGGCTGTCCCTGGACAACCTGTCACAAGGGCGACCTTCCGCAGACCAGAGTGGGTCATTGTCACGACCGACGCCAGTCTGATGGGCTGGGGCGCGGTCTGGGGATCCCTGAAAGCTCAGGGTCTTTGGTCTCGGGTAGAATCTCTTCTACCGATAAATATTCTGGAACTGAGAGCGATATTCAATGCTCTCAAAGCTTGGCCTCAGTTAGCGAGGGCCAAGTTCATACATCAACCATCAGGGGGGAACAAGGAGTTCCCTAGCGATGGAAGAAGTGACCAAAATCATTCTATGGGCGGAGTCTCACTCCTGCCACCTGTCTGCTATCCACATCCCAGGAGTGGAAAATTGGAAAGCGGATTTTCTGAGTCGTCAGACATTGCATCCGGGGGAGTGGGAACTCCATCCGGAAATCTTTGCCCAAGTCACTCAACCGTGGGGCATTCCAGACATGGATCTGATGGCCTCTCGTCAGAACTTCAGAGTTCCTTACTACGGGTACAGATCCAGGGATCCCAAGGCGGCTATAGTGGATGCACTAGTAGCACCTTGGACCTTCAAACTAGCTTATGTGTTCCCGCCGTTTCCTCTCATCCCCAGGCTGGTAGCCAGGATCAATCAGGAGAGGGCGTCGGTGATTTTGATAGCTCCTGCGTGGCCACGCAGGACTTGGTATGCAGATCTGGTGAATATGTCATCGGCTCCACCATGGAAGCTACCTTTGAGACGAGACCTTCTTGTTCTAGGTCCGTTCGACCCACTCCAGCTGACTGCTTGGAGATTGAACGCTTGATCTTATCAAAGCGAGGGTTCTCAGATTCTGTTATTAATACTCTTGTTCAGGCCTGAAAGCCTGTAACCAGATAAATTACCACATTATTTGGTATATCTGTTGGTGTGAATCTGCAGGATTCCCTTGGGACAAGGTTAAGATTCCTAAGAGTCTATCCTTCCTTCGAGAAGGATTGGAAAAAGGATTATCTGCAAGTTCCTTGATGGGACAGATTTCTGCCTTGTCTGTGTTACTTCACAAAAAGCTGGCAGCTGTGCCAGATGTTCTAGCCTTTGTTCAGGCTCTGGTTAGAATCAAGCCTGTTTACAAAATTTTGACTCCTCCTTGGAGTCTCAACCTAGTTCTTTCAGTTCTTCAGGGGGTTCCGTTTGAACCCTTACATTCCGTTGATATTAAGTTATTATCTTGGAAAGTTTTGTTTTTGGTTGCAATTTCTTCTGCTAGAAGAGTTTCAGAATTATCTGCTCTGCAGTGTTCTTCTCCTTATTTGGTGTTCCATGCAGATAAGGTGGTTTTGCGTACTAAACCTGGTTTTCTTCCAAAAGTTGTTTCTAACAAAAACATTAACCAGGAGATAGTTGTGCCTTCTTTGTGTCCTAATCCAGTTTCAAAGAAGGAACGTTTGTTGCACAACTTGGATGTAGTTCGTGCTCTCAAATTTTACTTAGCAGCTACTAAGGATTTCAGACAAACTTTGTCTTTGTTTGTTGTTTATTCTGGTAAACGGAGAGGTCAAAAAGCAACTTCTACCTCTCTCTCCTTCTGGATTAAAAGCATTATCCGATTGGCTTATGAGACTGCCGGACGGCAGTCTCCTGAAAGAATCACAGCTCACTCCACTAGGGCTGTGGCTTCCACATGGGCCTTCAAGAACGAGGCTTCTGTTGATCAGATATGTAAGGCAGCGACTTGGTCTTCACTGCACACTTTTTCTAAATTTTACAAATTTGATACTTTTGCTTCTTCTGAGGCTATTTTTGGGAGAAAGGTTTTGCAAGCCGTGGTGCCTTCCATTTAGGTGACCTGATTTGCTCCCTCCCTTCATCCGTGTCCTAAAGCTTTGGTATTGGTTCCCACAAGTAAGGATGACGCCGTGGACCGGACACACCTATGTTGGAGAAAACAGAATTTATGTTTACCTGATAAATTACTTTCTCCAAGGGTGTGTCCGGTCCACGGCCCGCCCTGGTTTTTTTTTAATCAGGTCTGATAATTTATTTTCTTTAACTACAGTCACCACGGTAACATATGGTTTCTCCTATGCAAATATTCCTCCTTAACGTCGGTCGAATGACTGGGGTAGGCGGAGCCTAGGAGGGATCATGTGACCAGCTTTGCTGGGCTCTTTGCCATTTCCTGTTGGGGAAGAGAATATCCCACAAGTAAGGATGACGCCGTGGACCGGACACACCGTTGGAGAAAGTAATTTATCAGGTAAACATAAATTCTGTTTTTGTATCCATATTTTCTTCCGTGTTCGATAAACCTGGAAGGTCTGTAGCTGCCGAAGCAGGACTTTTAGATTTAAGGCAGGGTTCTCTTTCTGTAGCACAATACGCTATAGAATTTCGGACTTTAGCTGCTGAAACTATGTGGAATCATGGGGCCCTGCGTGCAGCATTTCGTAAAGGTCTTTGTGATCGTTTAAAAGACGAACTAGTTTATAGAGATCTTCCTGATTCTCTAGAAGAACTCATCAATCTATGTATCAAGTTAGATGCTCGTTACTCTGAGCGTCTCCATGAACGTGACCGTAACAGAAGATCCTTTTTAAAATCCAATTTCCGTCCTTTGTCTCGTTCGCCTAACCTTCTTGCTCCGAATTCTTCTATCTCTGAATCTAGTGAACCCATGGAGGTTGGTGCAATTAAATTATCTGAAGCTGAACGTCTCAGAAGGCGTAATCTTGGACTATGTCTATATTGTGGTATTAAGGGACATATGTTAAAAGATTGTCCAACCCGTCCAGTAAAAGCCAGGGCTTAACTCCAGAAAGAGGGACTGAGTTAAGCCAAAAATCCTTTCCTACCCTCAATCCCAAGCTGTTTGTTCCAGTCACCTTCCGTTTTGGCAACACCAAGTTTCAGGCTCAAGCACTCATAGATTCTGGAGCTGCTGGAATGTTTATGGATTCGGATTTTGTTAATTCCCTTCGGATTCCTTTGCTTTCCAAGAACCAAGTAATTAAGGTCACTACTGTCAGTGGTCAACCTTTAGGTTCAGGAATCATTCAATATTCTACTATACCACTTCAGATGTCTGTAGGAGTACTTCATTCGGAGTCCATCTGTTTTGACATCATCTCTTCTCCTCAGTTTCCTTTAATTTTGGGACTTCCATGGCTACAACTTCATGATCCGGTTTTCTCCTGGTCAAAAGGGGAACTTGTTACCTGGGGATCCTCTTGTTTCCAAAAATGTTTACAGAATACTCCCAAACCTTCTAGTACTGTTGTGGCAGTTTTGGACATCCCTGATTCTTTGCCTGTACAATACCATTCTTTTTGTGATGTCTTTTCTAAGAAGGATGCTGAAGTATTACCTCCACATCGGGACTTTGATTGTCCCATTGATTTATTACCTGGAGCACCTCTTCCAAAGGGTAAAACATACCCACTTTCCTGTCAAGAAAATGTTTCTCTCGAAGACTACATCAAGGATAATTTGGCCCGAGGTTTTATTCGCCCTTCTTCCTCTCCGGTAGGAGCAGGTTTCTTCTTTGTTGAAAAGAAAGATGGAGGTCTACGTCCTTGCATTGACTATCGTGCTCTTAATCAGATAACTATCAAGAATTGTTATCCCCTTCCTCTCATTCCTGAATTGTTTGATCGTCTCCAGGGTGCTTCCATTTTTACCAAATTGGATCTTCGTGGGGCATACAATTTGGTCAGGATTCGAAAAGGGGATGAGTGGAAAACAGCCTTCAACACAAGATTTGGACACTATGAATATTTAGTTATGCCTTTTGGGTTATGCAATGCCCCTGCTGTTTTTCAGCATTTTGTTAATGAAATATTCAGAGACTATCTTAATCAATTCGTCATTATCTATCTTGATGATATTTTGATTTATTCTCGGACTTTGCAGGATCACGTTCATCACGTTAAACTAGTACTCCAGAGATTACGTGAAAATTCTCTATTTGCCAAGCTTGAAAAGTGCTCTTTTCATCAAGAATCTATTCATTTTTTGGGTTACATCATTTCTCCGTCTGGATTTGAGATGGATTCTGACAAACTGTCGGCTATTATAGATTGGCCTAGACCAACTTCCCTAAAATCTCTTCAGAGGTTTCTAGGGTTTGCCAATTACTACCGTAAATTTATAAAAGACTTTGCTAACATATCGGCACCTCTTACTGCTCTTACTAAGAAGGGTCAGGATTGCAAACACTGGTCTGATAAAGCCTTACAGGCCTTTGAGACTCTGAAATCTGCGTTTACTTCGGCCCCCGTTCTTTGCCATCCAGTTCCGAGTCTCCAATTCATCGTTGAAGTAGATGCTTCTCTGATCGCTGCCGGGGCTGTGCTCTCTCAACGAAATCCCATCACTAGCAAAATCCTTCCTGTGGGGTTCTTCTCCAAGAAGTTTAATACTTCAGAATTGAATTATGACGTCGGTAACAAAGAATTGTTAGCGATTAAGATGGCCTTGGAAGAATGGAGACATCTGCTTGAAGGCACGGTTCAGCCATTCCTTATACTTACGGATCATAAAAATCTTCTGTATCTTCATACTGCCAAACGCCTCAATTCACGTCAAGCTCGGTGGGCTCTGTTCTTTTCCAGATTTAATTTTGTCCTCTCTTATATTCCTGGTTCTAAGAACTGTAAAGCGGATGCTTTATCCAGACAATTTCAAACTTCTGATTCTACATTGTTGGATTCTGAACCCATTCTCCAGCCTGCTAAAGTTCTAGCTCAGTTGTCTACTTTTCCTTTTCAAGCTCTACAGTCTGCTCAAGCCTCCATTCCTTCCTCCTATAACATACCACCTGGAATCTTGTTTGTACCTGCAGAATACCGCCTTAAACTTCTTCGGTGGGCTCATGATAATATTTTGTCAGGACATCCTGGAGTACGTAATACATTATGGAGACTCAAACAACATGTCTGGTGGCCTTCTATGAACAAAGATGTCAAGGATTATGTTGCAGCCTGTAATTCCTGTACATCTAATAAACAGTCTTCTGGTTTACCTTTTGGACTCTTACAACCTTTACCGGTTCCATATTACCCCTGGTCTCATGTTTCCATGGACTTTATTACTGATCTTCCTAATTCTGCCGGAAACAAGACCATATGGGTTGTGGTAGACAGATTTTCCAAAACAGCACATTTTGTTCCTTTAACTGGCCTACCATCTGCCCGGAAACTCGCTGACCTGTTTATTCTCCATATCACCAGATTACATGGTTTTCCTTTGGACATTGTTTCTGATCGAGGAGTTCAATTTGTCTCAAGATTTTGGAAATCTCTATGCAAACAATTTGGAGTTACCATATCTCTGTCTACTGCCCATCATCCTCAATCCAACGGTCAAACTGAACGAGTTAACCAATCTCTTGAATCTTATCTCAGACATTATGTTAACCATCAGCATTCCAATTGGTCTCAACTTCTTCCTTTGGCTGAACTTGCTTTCAATTCTCGTCTCAATTCTTCTTTACAGACTTCTCCCTTTAAGGCAGCTTATGGATTCGAGCCTAGAACTTTTCCTATGTCTTCTGGGGTTTCTGGTGTTCCTGAAGCAGATCGAACTGTGAAGAATCTCTGTAAACACTGGAAGAAGATTCGGGAAATTCTTCTCCTCTCTTCTCTAAAGTATAAGCGATTTGCTGATCGCAGACGCCGTAAGGCAGCTTCATTTCGCACTGGAGACAAAGTTTGGATATCAACCAGATTCATTCGTCTTAAGCAACCTTGTGCTAAATTGGGTCCTAAATACATAGGACCGTTTAGAATTGTTTCCAAGGTTTGTTCTACTGCTTACAAGGTGGCTTTACCAGACAACCTGAAGATTCATCCTGTATTTCATGTGTCTCTTCTTAAACCAGCAGTCTCTAATCGGTTTTCCACCAGACAGAAAACTCCCTCTCCGTTTCTTGTGGATGGTACCTCAGAATTCGAGATCAGTCATATTCTTGATTCCAAATTACGAGGTAATCGTTTATACTATTTGGTTCATTGGAAGGGCTATCCCATTACTGAACGTTCCTGGGAACCTGCTTCTCATATCCGCGCCTCTGCCCTGATCAAACAGTTCCACGTTCGGAATCCTTCGAAGCCTGCTCGTGCTCCTCGGAGGGGTCCTTGAGGAGGGGGCACTGTCGCGATCGCTCAGCTGATCGCTCTTTTCCCTTCCGGATTTCTTCAGCGCTGTTGCGCTACACTTCGTTGCCTAGCAACTTGACTGAAGCCGTCCCTCTCCTCTGACGTCAGAATGGCTTCTTATTCCGGCGTCTTCTCTCCTCCGGTGCCTGTTTGTTTTTCACACGTTGGCTTGTGAGTATCTCATATCATATTTCTGAACCTGTGCTTATCGTATATTCTGAATCCTGAACCCCTATCTGCCTGATCCCTTGTTGCTGGACTTTGCTTGTTGGATTACTCTTTTGCTTAACCCCTACCTGCCTGATTACACGTTGCTGGACTTTGCTTGTTGGATTACTCTATTGCTTAACCCCTACCTGCCTGATTACACGTTGCTGGACATTGCTTGTTGGATTACTCTATTGCTTAACCCCTACCTGCCTGATTACACGTTGCTGGACTTTGCTTGTTGGATTACTCTATTGCTTAACCCCTACCTGCCTGATTACACGTTGCTGGACATTGCTTGTTGGATTACTCTATTGCTTAACCCCTACCTGCCTGATTACACGTTGCTGGACTTTGCTTGTTGGATTACTCTATTGCTTAACCCCTACCTGCCTGATTACACGTTGCTGGACATTGCTTGTTGGATTACTCTATTGCTTAACCCCTACCTGCCTGATTACACGTTGCTGGACTTTGCTTGTTGGATTACTCTATTGGTTAACCTCTACCTGCCTGATTACACGTTGCCGGACATTGCTTACTAGACAACTCTCTTGATTAACCCTATCTACTTGAAGTTTCTTCTCCTGACCCTGCTGTGTCATCTTCCAGCCTATCTCTGTGAGTATTTTATACTATAGCTGTCGCAGGGTCAGGTCCTGGTATATACTCACTGTGCTAGGGTGTTATTACCTTCATTCTAGCATTTGGGTCTTACTCTGGACTTTACCTATCCTGATATAGATTTGTAAGGCGGCGACTTGGTCTTCGCTTCATACTTTTTCCAAATTTTACAAATTCGATTCTTTTGCTTCTTCGGAGGCTATTTTTGGGAGAAAGGTTCTACAAGCAGTGGTGCCTTCCGTTTAAGGAACCTGTCTTGTCCCTCCCTTCATCCGTGTCCTAAAGCTTTGGTATTGGTATCCCACAAGTATGGATGAATCCGTGGACTCAATACATCTTACAAGAGAAAACAGAATTTATGCTTACCTGATAAATGTCTTTCTCTTGTGATGTATCGAGTCCACGGCCCGCCCAGTCTATTTAAGACAGGTAGTATATTTTTATTTAAAAAACTTCAGTCAACACTGCACCCTATAGTCTCTCCTTTTTCTTCCTAGCCTTCGGTCGAATGACTGGGGGGTGGAGCTAAGGGAGGAGCTATATAGACTGCTCTGCTGTGGGTGCTCTCTCTGCCACTTCCTGTAGTGAAGGAGAATATCCCACAAGTATGGATGAATCCGTGGACTCGATACATCACAAGAGAGAAATTTATCAGGTAAGCATAAATTCTGTTTTTATGATTCGCTGATTGCTGTCACATAATCCTGGGGAGGGATATTGGATTAACTTTGATATCCATCTAAAGGGGCTTCATTCATTAGTGTTGGGAATTAAGAATCTGGCCACCAGGAGGAGGCAAAGACACCCCAGCCAAAGGCTTAAATACCTCCCCCACCTTCCTCATCCCCCAGTCATTCTTTGCCTTTCATTACAGGAGGACGGCAGAGAAGTGTCGAAGATCGGAGTAGTCTCTTATGGAGGGTAGTACTCTTCAGAATAGGACTGGAGTTTTAAGTAGTCCTTTCAGCCTCTCAGTGAGAGCCTGGGTGAAAGTTAGAGTCCGGAGATGCAGGGAGAGTCTTTCTGCGAAACCATCCCGACATTAACAGCTCCACAAGCAATCAACGTTGACGAGTTTTGCTGCCTGCTTTTTATACTCAAGTCCATGTCAGGAGCGAGGATACTAACCTGTCGCACTTGAAGGGCCGTGTTCCTGTTCCACGGCGTAGATTCTGGTAAGATTGTTTCATTTTTCTTATATAATGATATATAATGATAACACTGAAGACAGGGTCACAGTGTGACGCCTTTTATCTTTAAAGAATCAAGGGTTTATGTTCCTGGAAAGGGGATTGAACAGGGGGGGGGGGGTTTTATACATGATATTGTTTGTGTCGTTTCTGCGTTATGTGCGAGATGAGGCTCTGGCACTGTGTGGATCTTTCAGGTGACTTACAGGAGTATGGCACGGCCCTTTCTTTCATGTAATTGGCAAGAGTCCATGAGCTAGTGACATATGGGATATACAATCCTACCAGGAGGGGCAAAGTTTCCCAAACCTCAAAATGCCTATAAATACACCCCTCACCACACCCACAATTCAGTTTTAGAAACTTTGCCTCCTATGGAGGTGGTGAAGTAAGTTTGTGCTAAGATTTCTACGTTGATATGCGCTTCTCGGCATTGTTGAAGCCCGATTCCTCTCAGAGTACAGCGAATGTCAGAGGGACGTGAAGGGAGTATCACTTATTGAATACGATGATTTCCCTAATGGGGGTCTATTTCATGGGTTCTCTGTTATCGGTCGTAGAGATTCATCTCCTACCTCCCTTTTCAGATCGACGATATACTCTCAATTTACCATTACCTCTACTGATAACTGTTTCAGTACTGGTTTGGCTATCTGCTATATGTTGATGGGTGTCTTTTGGTAAGTATGTTTTTTATTACTTAAGACACCTCAGCTATGGTTTGGCACTTTATGCATTTATATAAAGTTCTAAATATATGTATTGAACTTATATTTGCCATGAGTCAGGTTCATGTATTTCCTTCTGCAGACTGTCAGTTTCATATTTGGGGAATATAAACATCTTTTAAATGAAATTTATTTCTTACCTGGGGTTTAGTCTTTTTTTTTTTTTTTTCAATTGACTACTTCTTACAAATTGCGGGCGGTATTAGGCCCGCGGGTGCAAAAAATGCTAAACTTTATTGCGTCATTTTTGGCGCGAAGATTTTTTGGGCGCGAAAGAGTACGTCTATGACGCAAGTTCGTCATTTCCGGCATCATACTTGACGCCGAGACCTTTCACACGGTTGCGTCATTAGTGACGCGAGTGTGTCATTTCCGGTTATTTTTTGGCGCCAAAAAAGTTTAGTTACGTTGTGCGTCATACTTGGCGTCAAATTTTTTCATTATTTCAATACCCCATTGATGTTTGCCTCTTGATTTTTTCAATATCAGAGGGCTATGCTATTTGCATTTTTTTCCCATTCCTGAAACTGTCATATATAAGGAAATAGATCATTTTGCTTTATATGTTGTTTTTTTCTCTTACATTTTGCAAGATGTCTTACTTTGATCCTGCCTCAGAAGCTTCTGCTGGAACATTACTGCCTGACATCGGTTCTACCAAAGCTAAATCATTAGTTATAAAATTGTAGAAGTTTTATCGATGAATGTCATTTGTAATAGTTGTTTTGATAAACTTTTACATGCAGATAATGTGTCCATCAGAAATAGTACATTGCCAGTTGCAGTTCCTTCAACTTCTAATGTGCATAATATACCTGTAAATTTTAAAGAATTTATTTCTGATTCTATTCTGAAGGCTTTGTCTGCATTTTCACCTTCAAATAAATGTAATAGGTCTTTTTAAAACTTCTCATTTAGTTGATGAAATTTCAATTGACCAACAATATGATAATTTATCCTCTTCTGATAAGGATCTATCTTATTCAGTAGATCCTCCTCAGACATTGACACTGACAAATCTACTTATTTATTTAAAATTGAGTACATGCTTTCTTTATTAAATGAAGTGTTAATTTCTTTGGATATTGAGGTAACCAGTCCTCTTGACGTTCAGTCTAATAAACGTTTTAATGCTGTTTTTAAACCTCCTGTGGTTTCTCCAGGGTTTTTTCCTATTCCTGAGGCTATTTCTGATATGATTTCTAAGGAATGGAATAAGACAGGTACTTCTTTTTATTCCTTCTTCAAGGTTTAAAAATTGTATCTTTTGCCAGCAAAATCTATAGAGTTTTGGGAAAAGATCCCCAAAGTTGATGGGGCTATTTCTACTCTTGCTAAACGTACCACTATTCCTATGGAAGATAGTACTTCCTTTAAGGATCCTTTAGATAAGAAGCTTGATTCTTATCTAAGGAAGGCCTATTTATATTCAGGTCATCTTCTCAGACCTGCAATTTCTTTGGCTGATGTTGCGGTGGCATCAACTTTCTGGTTGGAGAATTTAGCGCAACATGAATTGGATTCTGACATATCTAGCATTATTCACTTACTGCAACATGCTAATCATTTTATTTGTGATGTTAGATCCATGTCTTTAGCTATATTAGCTAGAAGAGCTTTGTGGCTTAAATCTTGGAATGCTGATATGACATCTAAATCTAGATTACTATCTCTTTCTTTCCAAGGTAATAATTTATTTGGTTCTCAGTTGGATTCTATTATTTCAACTGTTACTGGGGGAAAGGGAGTTTTTTCTGCCTCAGGATAAAAAACCTAAGGGTAAATCTAAGGCTTCTAACCATTTTCGTTCCTTTTGTCAGAATAAGGAACAAAAACTCAATCCTCCCCCCAAGGAATCTGCCTCCAATTGGAAGCCTTCCTCAAATTGGAATAAATCCAAGCCTTTTAGGAAACCAAAGTCAGCCCCTAAGTCTGCATGAAGGTGCAGTCCTCATTCCAGCTCAGCTGGTAGGGGGCAGATTAAGGTTTTTCAAGGATATTTGGATAAATTCTGTTCAAAATCAATGGATTCAGAGCATTGTCTCTCTGGGCTATCAAATAGGATTCAGAGTAAGACCTCCTGTGAGAAGATTTTTTTCTCTCACGTATTCCAGTAGATCCAGTAAAAGCTCAGGTTTTCCTGAAGTATGTTTCAGACCTGGAGTCTTCAGGGGTAATCATGCCAGTTCCTCTTCTGGAACAAGGTTTGGGGTTTTATTCAAATCTATTTCATTGTCCCAAAGAAGGAAAATTTATTCAGACCAGTTTTGGATCTGAAAATTTTGAATCGTTATGTAAAAGTACCAACTTTAAAGTTGGTGACTATAAGGACTATTCTGCCTTTTGTTCAGCGAGGACATTATATGTCCACAATAGTCTTGCAGGATGCATACCTTCATATTCCGATTCATCCAGAACATTCAGTTTCTGAGATTCTCTTTTCTAGACAAGCATTACCAATTTGTTGCTCTTCCATTTGGCCTAGCAACCGCTTCAAGAATCTTTTCAAGGGTTCTGGGTGTCCTACTCTCTGTAATCAGAGAACAGGGTATTGCAGTGTTTCCTTATTTGGACGTTATCTTGGTACTAGCTCAGTCTTTACGTTCTGCAGAAT
Source organism: Bombina bombina (assembly GCF_027579735.1). NCBI lineage: Eukaryota > Metazoa > Chordata > Amphibia > Anura > Bombinatoridae > Bombina > Bombina bombina. Next base: position 884,368,831 of record NC_069500.1, read on the forward strand.
CTCACACTATTCAACTAGTGTTGTTTCTTCGGAAACATGGTTGGAGGATCAATTTACCAAAAGTTTCTTGATTCCTCAGACAAGGGTCACCTTTTTAGGCTTCCAGATAGATTCAGTGTCCATGACTCTGTCTCTAACAGACAAGAGACGTTTAAAATTGGTTGCAGCCTGCCGGCACCTTCTGTCTCAGTTATTCCCTTCAGTGCCTATGTGCACTTCAGCTTTGTATGCTGAATCAATGGTGCAGGGATTATACAAAGATATCACAATTAATATCCTTAAATCCCAATATACGACACTCTCTGACATGGTGGATAGATCACCATCGTTTAGTTCAAGGGGCTTCTTTTGTTCGTCCAACCTGGACTGTGATCACAACAGATGGGAGTCTTTCAGGTTGGGGAGCTGTTTGAGGATCTCTGACAGCATGATGAGTTTGGAAATTTCAAGAGGCGAAATTTCCAATAAATATTTTAGAACTCTGTGCAATTCTCAGAACTCTTCAGTTTTGGCCTCTGTTAAAGAGAGAACCGTTCATTTGTTTTCAGACAGACATTTTCACATCAGTGGCATATGTCAATCATCGGGGTGGGACTCACAGTCCCCACGCTATGAAGAAGTATCTCGAATACTTGTTTGGGCGGAATCCAGCTCCTGTCTAATCTCTGCGGTGCATATCCCAGGTGTAGACATTTGGGAAGCAGATTATCTCAGCCGCCAGACTTTACATCCAGGGGAGTGGTCTCTCCATCCAGATGTTTTTTCTCAGATTGTTCAGTTATGGGGTCTTCCAGAGATAGATCTCATGGCCTCTCATCTAAACAAGAAACTTCCCACATACCTATCCAGGTCCAGGGATGTTCAGGCGGAAGCAGTGGATGCGCTGATCCTTTCTTGGTGTTTTCATCCTGCTTATATCTTCCCGCCTCTAGTTCTCCTTCCAAGAGTGATTTCCAAAAATCATCATGGAACAATCATTTGTGTTACTGGTAGCGCCAGCATGGCCCCACAGGTTTTGGTATGCGGAACTGGTTCGGATGTCCAGTTGCCCGCCTTGGCCACTTCCGTTACGGCCTGACCTACTATCTCAAGGTCCTTTTTTCCATCAGGATCTCAAATCATTAAATTTGAAGGTATGGAAATTGAACGCTTAGTACTAAGTCATAGAGGTTTCTCTGACTCAGTGATTGATGCTATGTTTCAAGCTCGTAAATCAGTCTCTAGGAAGATTTATTATAGAGTTTGGAAGACTTACATTTCATGGTGTTCTTCTCATAAATTCTCCTGGCATTTCTTCAGGATGGTTTGGATAAGGTTTTGTCTGCAAGTTCCTTGAAAGGTCAAATCTCCACTCTTTCTGTTTTATTTCAAAGAAAGATTGCTATACTTCCTGATATACTCTGTTTTGTATAGGCTTTAGTTTGTATTCAGCCTGTCATTAAATCAATTTCTCCTCCTTGGAGTCTTAATTTGGTTCTGAAGGCTTTACAGGCTTCTCCAGTTGAGCCTATGCATTCTTTGGACATTTAACTACTTTCTTGGAAAGTGTTGTTCTTTTTGGCTATCTCTTCTGCTAGAAGAGTTTCTGAGCTATCTGCTCTTTCTTGTGAGCAGACTTCATTTGAATTTTTACCTCAGGTTGTGAATTCTAACAACATTAGTAGAGAAATTGTTGTCTCTTCCTTGTGTCCTAATCCTAGGAATCCTTTGGAAAGATCCTTACATTCTTTGGATGTGGTGAGAGCTTTGAAATATTATGTTAAAGCTTTTTGTTTCATTAAGCTTATTTGGAGTCGGGTCAAGCCCCGCCTCAGAGTATTATAATTCATTCTACTAGATCAGTCTCCACTTCGTGGGCTTTTAAGAGTGAAGCTTCAGTTGATCAGATTTGCAAAGCAGCGACTTGGTCCTCTTTGCATACATTTACTAAATTCTACCGTTTTTATGTATTTGCTTCTTCGGAAGCAGTTTTTGGTAGAAAAGTTCTTCAGGCAGCTGTTTCAGTTTGATTCTTCTGCTTCTGATTTAAGTTTTTTTCTTTCAAAAATGAAAATAAACTATTTTTTTGGGTTGTGGATTAATTTTTTCAGCGGTATATGGCTGTTTTTATTTTATTCCCTCCCTCTTTAGTGACTCTTGAGTGGAAGACTCCACATCTTGGGTATTGATATCCCATATGTCACTAGCTCATGGACTCTTGCCAATTACATGAAAGAAAACATAATTTCTCCAACATAGGTGTGTCCGGTCCACGGCGTCATCCTTACTTGTGGGGATATTCTCTTCCCCAACAGGAAATGGCAAAGAGCCCAGCAAAGCTGGTCACATGATCCCTCCTAGGCTCCGCCTTCCCCAGTCATTCTCTTTGCCGTTGTACAGGCAACATCTCCACGGAGATGGCTTAGAGTTTTTTGGTGTTTAAATGTAGTTTTTATTCTTCAATCAAGAGTTTGTTATTTTAAAATAGTGCTGGTATGTACTATTTACTCTGAAACAGGAAAGAGATGAAGATTTCTGTTTGTAAGAGGAAAATGATTTTAGCAACCGTTACTAAAATCGATGGCTGTTTCCACACAGGACTGTTGAGAGGAATTAACTTCAGTTGGGGGAAACAGTGAGCAGACTTTTGCTGCTTGAGGTATGACACATTTCTAACAAGACTCGGTAATGCTGGAAGCTGTCATTTTTCCTATGGGAACCGGTAAGCCATTTTCTTAGTTTAAGTAAAAGAATAAAGGGCTTCATTAGGGCTTAAAAAACTGGTAGACATTTTTCTGGGCTAAAACGATTACTTTACTAAGTATATTTGGCAGATTATTACTTTTAATAGTTGTTAAATCTTGGGGATTGTTTTAATAAAAACGGCAGGCACTGTATTGGACACCTTTTTCACTGGGGGCCTTTTCTAGTCATAGACAGAGCCTCATTTTCGCGCCTCTAATGCGCAGTTGTTTTTGGAAAGCATGGCATGTAGATGCATGTGTGAGGAGCTAAGAACCACTGAAAAAGCTTATAGAAGGCATCATTTGGTATCGTATTCCCCTCTGGGCTTGGTTGGGTCTCAGCAAAGCAGATACCTGGGACTGTATAGGGGTTAAATGTAAAAACGGCTCCGGTTCCGTTATTTTAAGGGTTAAAGCTTTCAAATTTGGTGTGCAATACTTTTAAGGCTTTAAGTTACTGTGGTGAAATTTTGGTGAAATTTGAACAATTCCTTCATACTTTTTCACATATTCAGTAATAAAGTGTGTTCAGTTTGAAATTTAAAGGGACAGTAACGGTTTTATTGTAAAACGTTTTTTGTGCTTTGTTGACAAGTTTAAGCCTGTTTATCATGTCTGAACCATCAGATAACGATGTTCTATATGTATGAAAGCCAATGTGTCTCCCCATTTAAATATATGTGATATATTTGTGTCATAATGTCCAAACAAAGTAGGGATAATAATGCCATAGATATGATATTGCCCAAGATGATTCCTCTAATGAGGGGAGTAAGCATGGTACTGCATCATCCCCTTCTGTGTCTACACCAGTTTTGCCCACACAAGAGGCCCCTAGTACATCTAGTGCGCCAATACTTATTACCATGCAACAATTAATGGCTGTAATGGATAATTCTATTGCATGCATTTTTTCCAAAATGCCTACTTATCAGAGAAAGCGTGATTGCTCTGTTTTAAACACTGATATCTGTTCTGACATACCCTCACACCTATCTGAAGGGGCCAGGAGGGAGGTTTTGTCTGAGGGAGAAATTTCAGATTCAGGGAAAATTTCTCAACAAGCAGAACCTGATATTGTAACTTTTAAATTTAAATTTCAACATCTCCACGCACTACTTAAGGAGGTATTATCTACTCTGGATGATTGTGACAATTTGGTCATTCCAGAGAAATTAGGTAAGATGGACAAGTTCCTAGAGGTTCCGGTGCCCCCCGATGTTTTTCCTATACCCAAGCGGGTGGCGGACATAGTAAATAAGGAGTGGGAAAGGCCCGGCATACCTTTTGTCCTCCCCCTATATTTAAGAAATTAGTTCCTATAGTCGACCCCAGAAAGGACTTATACCATACAGTCCCCAAGGTCGAGGGGGCGGTTTCTACTCTAAACAAACGCACTTCTATTCCTATAGAAGATAGTTGTGCTTTCAAGATCCTATGGATTAAAGGTTAGAGGGTTTGCTTAAAAAGATGTTTGTTCAGCAAGGTTACCTTCTACAACCAATTTCATGCATTGTTCCTGTCACTACAGCCGCGTGTTTCTGGTTCGAAGAACTAGAAAAGTCGCTCAATAAAGAATCTTCGTACGAGGAGGTTTTGGACAGAGTTCAAGCTCTTAAATTGGCTAACTCTTTTTTATTTTAGATGCCGCTTTGCAATTAGCTAGATTAGCGGCGAATAATTCAGGGTTTGCTATCGTGGCGCGCAGAGCGCTTTTGCTTAACATCCCTTTCAAGGGTAAAACACTGTTTGGCCCTGACTTGAAAGAGATTATTTCAGACATCACTGGGGGAAAGGGCCACGCCCTTCCTCTGGATAGGTCTTTTAAGGCTAAAAAGAAGCCAAATTTTCGTCCCTTTCGCAGAAACGGACCAGCCTCAAATTCTACACCCTCTAAGCAAGAGGGCAAGGCTGGAACAAGGGTAAGCAGGCCAAGTCACCTGCCACTGCTACCAAAACAGCATGAAGTGTTGGCCCCCGATCTGGGAAGGATCTGGTGGGGGGCAGACTTTCTCTCTTTACTCAGGCTGGGGCAAGAGATGTTCAGGATCCTTGGGCGCTAGAAATAGTTTCTCAAGGTTATCTCCTGGAATTCAGGGAACTACCCCCAAGGGGAAGGTTCCACGGGTCTCAATTATCTTCGAACAGGCATTCTTACACTGTGTAGAAGACCTGTTAAGCATGGGAGTGATTCATCCTGTTCCATTAGGAGAACAAGGGATGGGTTTTTACTCCAACCTGTTCATAATTCCCAAAAAAGAGGGAACATTCAGACCTATTTTAGATCTCAAGATTCTAAACAAGTTTCTAAGGGTTTCATCATTCAAAATGGAAACCATTCGAACGATCCTTCCTACCATCCAGGAAGGTCAATTCATGACCACGGTGGACTTAAAGGATGCGTACCTACGTATTCCTATCCACAAGGAACATTTTCGGTTCCTAAGGTTCACCTTTCTGGACAAGCATTACCTGTGGCACTTCCATTCGGATTAGCCACTGCTCCAAGGATTTTCACAAGGGTACTAGGGTCCCTTCTAGCGGTGCTAAGACCAAGGGGCATTGCAGTAGTACCTTACTTGGACGACATCCTGATTCAAGTGTCGTCTCTGTCAAAAGCAAGGGCTCATACGGACATTGTCCTAGCCTTTCTCAGATCTCACAGGTGGAAAGTGAACATAGAAAAAAGTTCTCTGTCCCCGTCAACAAGAGTTCCCTTCTTGGGAACAATAATAGTTTCCTTAGAAATGAAGGTTTTTCTGACAGAGGCCAGAAAATCAAAACTTCTAAGCTCTTGTCAGGTACTTCATTCTGTTCTTCTTCCTTCCATAGCGCAGTCCATGGAAGTAATAGGGTTGATGGTTGCGGCAATGGACATAGTTCCTTTTGCACGAATTCATCTAAGACCATTGCACCTGGGCATGCTCAGACAGTGGAATGGGGATTATACAGACTTGTCTCCGACGATACAAGTAGATCAAATAACCAGAGATTCACTCCGTTGGTGGCTGACCCTGGACAACCTGTCACAGGGAATGAGCTTCCGCAGACCAGAATAGGTCATTGTCACGACCGACGCCAGTCTGGTGGGCTGGGGCGCGGTCTGGGAACCCCTGAAAACTCAGGGTCTATGGTTTCGGGAAGACTCTCTTCTCCCGATAAACATAATGGAACTGAGAGCGATATTCAATGCTCTCAAGGCTTGGCCTCGACTAGCAAAGGCCAAATTCATAAGGTTTCAATCAGTCATCATGACTGTTACATATATCAACCATCAGGGGGTAACAAGGAGTTCCCTGGCGATGGAGGAGCATCCGGGGGAGTGGGAACTCCATCTGGAAATCTTTGCCCAAATAACTCAATTATGGGGCATTCCAGACTTGGTTCTGATGGCCTCTCGTCAGAACTTCATGGTCCCTTGTTACGGGTCCAAATCCAGGGATCCCAAGGCGACTCTATTGGATACAATAGTAGCACCTTGGATCTTCAACCTAGCTTATGTATTCCCACCGTTTCCTCTCATTCCCAGGCTGGTAGCCAGGATCAATCTGGAGAGGGCTTCGGTGACCTTGATAGTTCCTGTGTGGCCACGCAGGACTTGGTATGCAGACCTGGTGAATGTGTCATCGGCTCCACCATGGAAGCTACCTTTGAGACAGGACCTTCTTATTCAGGGTCCATTCGAACATCCGAATCTGGTTTTCCTCCAACTGACTGCTTGGAGTTTGAACGCTTGATTTTATCAAAGCGTGGGTTTTCAGATTCTGTAATAGATACTCTTATTCAGGCTAGAAAGCCTGTAACTAGAAAAATTTACCATAATATATGGAAAAAATATATCTGTTGGTGTGAATCTAAAGGATTCCCATGGAACAAGATAAAAATTCCTAAGATTCTTTCCTTTCTACAAGAAGGTTTGGAGAAAGGATTTTCTGCGAGTTCTCTGAAGGGACAGATCTCTGCTTTATCTGTTTTACTTCACAAAAGGCTGGCAGCTGTGCCAGACGTTTAAGCGTTTGTTCAGGCTCTGGTTAGAATCAAGCCTGTTTACAGACCTTTGACTCTTCCCTGGAGTCTTAATCTAGTTCTTTCAGTTCTTCAAGGGGTTCCGTTTGAACCCTTACATTCCATAGATATTAAGTTATTATCTTGGAAAGTTTTGTTTTAGGTTGCAATTTCTTCTGCTAGAAGAGTTTCTGAGTTATCTGCTCTGCAGTGTTCTCCGCCCTATCTGGTCCATGCAGATAAGGTGGTTTTTACGTACTGAGCCTGGTTTTCTTCCGAAGGTTGTTTCCAACAAAAATATTAACCAGGAGATAGTTGTACCTTCTTTGTGTCCGAATCCAGTTTCATAGAAGGAACGTTTGTTACACAATTTGGACGTTGTCCGTGCTCTAAAATTCTTTTTAGATGCTACAAAGGATTTCAGACAAACATCTTCCTTGTTTGTTGTTTATTCTGGTAAAAGGAGAGGTCAAAAAGCAACTTCTACCTCTTTATCTTTTTGGCTTAAAAGCATCATCAGATTGGCTTATGAGACTGCCGGACGGCAGCCTCCTGAAAGAATCACAGCTCATTCCACTAGGGCCGTGGCTTCCACATGGGCCTTTAAGAACGAGGCTTCTGTTGATCAGATATGTAAGGCAGCGACTTGGTCTTCACTGCACACTTTTACCAAATTTTACAAATTTGATACTTTTGCTTCTTCTGAGGCTATTTTTGGGAGAAAGGTTTTGCAAACCGTGGTGCCTTCCATCTAGGTGACCTGATTTGCTCCCTCCCATCATCCGTGTCCTAAAGCTTTGGTATTGGTTCCCACAAGTAAGGATGACGCCGTGGACCGGACACACCTATGTTGGAGAAAACAGAATTTATGTTTACCTGATAAATTACTTTCTCCAACGGTGTGTCCGGTCCACGGCCCGCCCTGGTTTTTTAATCAGGTCTGATGATTTATTTTCTTTAACTACAGTCACCACGGTATCATATGATTTCTCCTATGCAAATATTCCTCCTTTACGTCGGTCGAATGACTGGGGAAGGCGGAGCCTAGGAGGGATCATGTGACCAGCTTTGCTGGGCTCTTTGCCATTTCCTGTTGGGGAAGAGAATATCCCCACAAGTAAGGATGACGCCGTGGACCGGACACACCGTTGGAGAAAGTAATTTATCAGGTAAACATAAATTCTGTTTTATGTAAGAACTTACCTGATAAATTCATTTTTTTCATATTGGCAAGAGTCCATGAGGCCCACCCTTTTTATGGTGGTTATGATTTTTTGTATAAAGCACAATTATTTCCAAATTTCCTTTGTTGATGCTTTCTACTCCTTTCTTTATCACCCCACTGCTTGGCTATAAGTTAAACTGAATAAGTTGATCTAGTCCTTAATAACTGCGCTAGCTATGGAGGACTCTGACGCGTTGGAGGGCTCGCCCCCTTTAACTAGGTCTCATTCCTGTGTTTGTGAGGTGGTTCTGGTAGATCAGCCTGCTCAACTATGTTCCACATGCCTTCTTAAAGTTACAACATCTAAGAGCAAACTGATGTCTATTACTACTGAGCCGTCCACCTCTGTCCCGTGACGTGCATTCCCTGCATCCATCTCCTATTGTACATGCAGCGCCTCAGGGTCCAACCATTACTCCTGCGGGAGAGATTCGTTGGCCGTCAGATTTTGCGGATCAACTGCAAACGGCGGTATCGAAAGTGAGCCATGCCTTACCACGTTCTGCTAAGCGCAAGCGTAGGGCGTATAATGGCGGCACGGCCAGGGGTTGTCAACGCCTGTGGAAATCTCGGAGGTGTTATACGATGACGAGTCCCACTCCGACTATTTGCACTTTTTGCTGAAACAAGTGTTTGCTACTCTGGAGGTTCAGGAGCCGAAACCTCCGGAAGAACCTGTGATTCCTAAGCTTGATAAGTATATGAGGACAGGGTGGTGCCTCAGGCCTTCCCGGTTCCTGTTAAAATGGGAAATATTATTAATGAATGGGAGCGATTAGGTTCTTCCTTTTCCCCTTGTTCCTTTAAGAAACTATTCCCCGTCTCGGACTCTCAGTTGGAGCTTTGGGGTACTGTCCCTAAGGTGGATGGTGCTATCTCCATGCTCGCAAAGCGGACAACTATTCCCCTGGAGGATAGTTAGTCTTTTAAAGAGCCCATGGATAAAAAGTAGGAAAAACATGTTAAGAAAGATGTTTCAACACACGTGGTTTGTATTTCGGCCGCGGTCACCAGAGCTGCGACATATTGGTGTGAATCCCTGTGTGAAATGGTCGAGGGGGAGACTTCCATCGACGAGATACAGGACAAGATTAAGGCGTTTGAGATCGCCAATTCTTTCATATGTGATGCCAATATGCAAATTATTCGCCTGAACGCTAAGGTGTCAGGTTTTTCCGTTTTAACTCGCAGGGCTCTGTGGCTAAAGTCTTGGTCTGCGGACATGACCTCTAAGTCGAGGCTGCTGCTCCTGCCTTTTTCAAGGAAAGATTCTGTTCGGTCCAGGATTGGATTCGATCATATCCACGGTTACGGAAGGGAAGGGAGCTTTCCTACCGCAGGATAAGAAGGCTATGCCTAAAGGATCTAATTTTCGTCCTTTTTGTGCGGACAAGGCCCAGCGCCAGCAGCCCGCCGTGAAAGCGGACCAGTCCAAGGGAACTTGGAAACCAGCTCATTCTTGGAACAAGTCTAAGCAGAGCAAGAAGCCCTCCGAGACAAAGTCAGCATGAAGGGGCGGCCCCCGGCTGGACTCTGGACCAAGTAGGGGGCAAATTATCTCACTTCTCAGAAGCGCATGGTTCCAGGACATTCAGGATCTTTGGGTTCTAGACGTGGTTGCCCAGGGCTACAGGATAGGGTTCAGATCCCATCCGCCCAGGGGCAGATTCCTCCTATCAAACCTGTCTTCAAGACCGGAAAAGAGAAAAGCCTTTCTAGAATTTGTGAGAGATCTCTCCTCTCTAGGTGTCATCGTACCAGTACCCCAAGCAGACAGGGGTCTAGGGTACTAATCAAATCTTTCTGTGGTTCCAAAGAAGGAGGGTACGTTCCGCCCAATTCTAAACCTAAAGTGTTTTATACAAGTTTCTGAGTGTTCCATCGTTCAAAATGGAAACGATCAGATCTCTTCTGCCCCTAGTTCAAGAGGGACAGTTTATAACAACCATAGACTTAAAGGACTCTTACCTTCATGTGCCAATCCACAGGGACCACTTCAAGTTCCTGAGATTTGCGTTTCTGGATCAATACTTCCAGTTTGTGGCCCTTCCCTTTGGTCTGGTGACGGCCCAGAGAGTCTTCACAAAGGTTCTGGGGGCGCTACTTGCGGTGGCCAGAGCCAGATGTATTGCTGTGGCGCCCTATCTGGACGACATCCTAGTCCAGGCGCCGTCACTCAGTCTCGCAGAGGATTATTCGAGGGCCCTTCTTTTTTTGCTCCAATCTCACGGTTGGAAGGTCAACTCAGGAAAGAGTTCCTTGATTCCCAGCAACAGGGTGGAGTTCCTGGGTACGATAATAGTCTGTCCATGAAAAAAATTTTGACAGACCATCGACGCATAAAGATTGCGTCCTCTTGTCTTGCTCTTCAGTCCTCCTCAAGCCCCTCGGTGGCTCAGTGTATGGAGGTGATCGGACTCATGGTTTCCAGCATAGACGTCATTCTATTCGCCAGGTTCCATCTCAGACCTCTTCAATTGTGCATGTTGTGACAGTGGAACGGCGATCATTCAGATCTATCTCAGCAGATATCCATGGATGCTCGGACTCTGATCTCCCTCTCGTGGTGGATCCGTCCAGAGCAACTGTCCATGGGGACATCCTTCTTTAGACCGTCCTGGGAGAATGTGACCACAGAAACAAGTCTGGCAGTATGGGGAGCGGTTTGGGGTGCCAGAATGGCACAAGGAAAATGGTCCCGGGAGGAGTCTCTCCTTCCGATAAATATTCTGGAACTCTGAGCAATCTACAATGCTCTGAAGGTATGGCCTCTTCTGGGGTCGTTCAGCTTCATTAGATTCCAGACCAACATCATTACCTCGGTGGCTTACATCAACCACCAGGGGGTTACGAGGAGCTCCCTTAGCTTATGAGGAAGGTGTCTCGGATCTTGGAGTGGACGGAGTCACACAGCTGCTCACTCTCAGCAATTCACATTCCAGGTGTGGACAACTGGGAAGCAGACTTTCTCAGCAGGCAATCCTTCCATCCGGGGAAATGGTCTCTTCACCCCGAAGTGTTTGCAGAGATTTGTCTCAGGTGGAGATCGCCGGAGATAGACCTCATAGCGTCCAGACTCATTTGCAAGCTACCCAGATACGGGTTGAGGTCCAGAGATCCCCAGCCAGAGCTAATAGATGCCTTAGCGGTGCCTTGGGGGTTCAACCTAGCTTACATTTTTCCACCGTTGCCACTTCTACCTCGTGTCTCGTCTTACAGCTAGTTCCTTAAAGGGACAGATTTCGGCATTGTCAGCCTTGTTGCATAGGAGACTCGAGCTCCCTGACATCCAATCCTTTGTTCAGACTCTGTCTAGAATCAGGCCTGTCTTTAGACAGTCTGCTCCCCCATGGAGCTTAAACTTGGTCCTTAAGGTTTTGCAGAGGGTTCAGTTTGAGCCTATGCATTCCATTGACATTAAAATTCTGTCCTGGAAGGTTCTCTTCTTGTTGGTCTTTGCATCGGCACGCAGAGTATCTTAACTGGCTGCCTTGCAATGTGAGCCGCCTTATCTGGTTTTTCATGCGGATAAGGCTGTGCTTCGCACTGGTTTGGGGTTTCTTCCCAAGGTGGTGTCTAACTGTAACATCAATCAGGAAATAGTGGTTCCTTCTTTGTGTCCTAACCCTTCTTCTTCTAAGGAGAGGTTACTTCATAATCTGGATGTTGTTCGTGCCCTGAAGTTCTATCTTCAGGCTACAAAGGATTTCAAATAAAAGGTGATCTCCAGCTGTGGTGAATAAAGTGACCTTTATTTTAACATACAGGGTTCAATACAGCAAAGCAACGATTCGGGCTAACAATAAGCCCTTTCTCAAGCTTGAGAAAGGGTTTATTGTTAGCCCGAAATGTTGCTTTGCTGTATTGAACCCTGTATATTAAAATAAAGGTCACTTTATTCACCACAGCTGGAGATCACCTTTTATTTGGATCAGTTTGGGCTTGGTAAGCCTCCTCCGTGCTCCTGTGAGTAGTGGGTGCTGTATTTATTTATTCTGCAAAGGATTTCAGACAGTCTACATCTCTTTTTTTTTGGTGTATTCAGGGAAGCGCAAGTGGCAGAAAGCCTCTTCTACTTCTTTGTCCTTTTGGTTGAGGAGCTTGATTCGCTTGGCCTATGAGACAGCGGGATCACGGCTCATTCAACCTTCTTGGGCCTTCAAGAATGAGGCCTCTATGGAGCAAATTTGTAAGGTGGCTACCTGGTCCTCCTTACACACTTTTACTAAGGTTTTCAAATTTGACGTTTTTGCTTCTGTGGAAGCTGTTTTTGGGAGAGAGGTTTTTCAAGCTGTGGTTCCCTCAGATTAGGGTCTGCCTTTTCCCTCCCGGTTTCATTCAGTGTCCTCTAGAGCTTGGTATATGTTCTTAACAGTAATGAATGAAGCCGTGGACTCTCCTCCCCATTAGATGGAAAACATAAATTATGCTTACCTGATAATTTCATTTTCATCGAGGGTAGTAGAGTCCACGGCTCCCGCCCGTATCTCCGATGAGCGGACCTTAATTTCATTCATCTTTTGGCACAATTTATACCCTGATGTTTCTCCTACTGTTCCTTATTCCCTCGGCAGAATGACTGGGAGATGAGGGAGGTGTGGGGGAGGTATTTAAGCCTTTGGCTGGGATGTTTTTGCCTCTTCCTCATGGCCAGGTTCTTAATTCCCAAAAGTAATGAATGAAGCCGTGGACTCTCCTCCCCTCGATGGAAATGAAATTATCAGGTAAGCATAATTTGTTTTTTGCCAGAAAATATTCTTCTGCTCATTTCAAATTCAAAGAAAGTGCTATTGAATTGTCGTTATATTGTATCTTTGCCAATTATTCAACTCTACTGTATTAATTGGTCCTTTAAATAAGGGAACAGCTTTAAAGAGAGCTACAGGTACAGGAGGAAAATAGCATGGTGAGTAATGATTATGCTACTATAATTCTACCCAGCAATTTAATGTCCCTTTAACTGACTTTTGATTTCCTACAATATTTGCAAAATACTAGGAATATTATAACATTTAATATATTTAGTTTATTAAAAAAAATGGTGTTGCACTGTAGCTTTCGTAACTAACATTGTAGGCGTTCTGTCTTCAAATTGCTTTGTTAAACATTACTAGCATTGCAATATTATATTACATATAACACTGTACATGTATGCTCAGTGAAAGAAGCTAATATCTATGTACATGCAAACTGACCAATTAAAATACAACATTAGTGCTCTGTGAACGGCTGCTAATTCTCTGGATCTCAATTTGTTGACTCCAGCAGTTATATCTAGGGGGTAATTAGGAAAAAGGTTATGATCATTAATCAGTAAGTGCCTAAAGGGACAGTTCACCCAAATTTTTTCTCTCATTTAAATTGTTCCCATGATCCATTTTACCTGCTGGAGTGTATTAAATTGTTTACAAGTAGCTCCTTTACCCCTATTTTGGCCTTTGAAATAGCTGATTTAGCCTGTGGTATCCCAACCTATGCTGAAAGTTTTGATACTGGAGTCTCAGCTAGTGAATAGCCTAAATAAACACAAGCCAGCAGAAAAATGACACTCCCAGTGGGGTGCAGGATAGTTAGAGAGATTTGGTTTTCCAGACAAATATAAGATAAGGAAGCTAGTGTGTGTACACAAAGTGATAAAATAATGAGATCTGATATTACCTGCAAGCTCAATCCATTGTAATAGGCTGTGGTTTAAAAGCACAAAACCAGCTACTTCATATACACAAATAACATGTTTTACTGATTTTATCTACAACATCTGCTATTATTGTATGTTGTTAATATTTTAGTATTATATAAATTATTTTTATCATATACCTCGAGTCTCCTGTCTTTGCATTTGCTGTTTGAGAAATTTTACTGGCTGATCTACATGTGCATTGGGACACTATGATATACCCAGTAAGCGAAACTTGCACTATCGTGTGCGCTTTATATTGTGAGTACCCATCTATTTGGGATCTGCCTAAGGGGTTGTTACATTTGACTGATCTGCACTAGGAGTCGCCCTCTTTCCTTTACATTTTTCATATACACAAATAAACCTGAAATGCAATGTCTCATACATTTTATACTTTGCAGCTGGTATAACCAGTCATTGAAAATACATTAATATAAAAACAGGTTTACAATGTACTGTCCCAAATGTAAAGTCAAAATTTAAACTTTCACAGTTCATAACTTTTTCATCCTCTATTATCAAATGCGCTTGCTTCTCTTGGTTGACGGAGCAGCAATGCACTACTGGGTAGCTGAATACTTCTGGTGAGCCAATGACAACACAGTGCAGCCCCCAATCAGCAGCCAACTTCTGCTTTAAAAAAAAATAAAAAAAAATACCCAGAGAACTAAGCAAATTATATAATAGAAGTAAATAGAATTTATTTATATATAATGTGTTTCTGTATAATGATTTCAGAATTTCTCTCTAAGAAGTGTTTATTCAAAAGTACCCATTTGATGTTTGTATATATATTTTTGTTTTCTAAGGTTATATTTGGTAAAATAAAAAAAATTCAGCCAGTTCAAGTTGGAAAGAAGAAAGAAGCCTTGGACCCAACGCCAAACTACGACTGTCACGTATCCAGGAACGCAGCATCTCCAAATGATACTCCTGATAAGCAGTTTATCGGTTCCTTGGTATGTCCAAATCAAACACTACTGAAATATATCTGACATTGTATAGGATGTTCTTTTTTTTAAAATATAACCCAGTTGTTGAGAGAAAACCCCGCACTTAGATCCTTGTTTGCAGGTCAGTGTTATTTCTAATGAATTTAGTAGATACTGAAATTTTAATGGAATGTTATAGAGATTACTGTACTGGTTCTGTATAATGTTTAGGCAATTTGCAATAGAACTCTTTTTCATTTGTAGTTTTGTAATATTTCTTGGGCATGTTTTTGAATGCCAATTTCTGAGTATACATAGCCAGTGTATGGGGGGTTTCAATTTATTTGTAAAGCCAATCAATGGCAGTGTACTGGAAATTTGTAAAAACTATAAATATATAGTTCTACATGACCAATGTAGTGCAAAAATATTAGCTATATTGTGTGTAAAAATCGCTCAAGCACGATCAATAGCACTTTTTTCCCCTAAGATATGGTGAGTCCACGGCTTGAGTAATTACTGTTGAGAATATCACTATCAAAGAGCACTACATTAAAACTGCTACGTATCACTCCCTTACCCACAACCCCCATTTATTCTCTTTGCCTTCGGTGTATGGAGGAGGGGAAGTTTAGGTGTCTGAAGCATTTTTTTTAATTTCATCTACAAGCAAGTTTTGGAGTATAGCCGTATTCCACGTCATTCCTTGCAGTCGGGTAGTGGTGGCAGTTAGGAACTTGTAAAGAGTTACTTACTGCGTTTTTATAACAATTGCTCTCCTAGTTTAGAAAGCCTGAGTTGGCTACTCTGTTCTTTATTTTCTTCTTAAACGGGGAAAGTCCACAGCTGCATTCATTACTTTTGGGAATACAGAACCTGGCTACCAGGAGGAGGCAAAGACACACCAGCCAAAGGCTTAAATACCTCCCTCACTTCCCTCATCCCCCAGTCATTCTTTGCCTTTTGTCACAGGAGGTTGGCAGAGAAGTGTCAGAAGATTGAAGATAGTCTCTTATGTAGGGTAGTACTCTTTAAAATGGGACTGAAGTTTTAAGTAATCCTGTCAGCCTCTCAGTGAGAGCATGGATGAAGCTAAGAGTCCGGAGATGCAGGGAGAGTCTTTCTGCAAAATGCAAAAACCATAGAACACCAGCGAGTCAAGACGAATAGCGCTTTGATTAAAAGTTATTTTATTTATACAAAAAAGCTTAAAATCCAGAGATTAATGTCAGCTTAATCCTTGATGCATTTTACGTGTTTCGGCCCCCTCACCTTATTCATAGACATAAAAAAACCTTGTAACAGCCCTCTTTAAATACATAATAGCCAAAATGGCTATAGGTTAAGCTGAATTCTTATTTGCTAATCCGTTAATTGCTCTAATTGGAACTGCTTGGGAAATTTAACTCATGGATTGCCATCTAAACATATTAGATATAAAACTGGATTGATAAATTTGTGTAAAGTGCTACTGATCCGTTAAATTGACATATGTCATTGCATCATGTGATTCCATATATATTTGCACATCCCATGAATTTATACTTCGAAGAAAACGTTTTTCAGTATGGGCATTTTTGTTAACTCTTAGATAATGTAAAACACTATCTAGATTGTATACTTCTATACAAATTTACCCCATGGATTAAATCCAAACATATTAGGTATAAAACAGGGTTGATAGATTTATGTAAGGTGCTACTGATCCGTTAAATTGACATGTCATTGTATCATGTGATTTCATATGAACTGTCAGCACACTATACCTTAAAGCAGTGCTTTCCAAACTGTGTGTTGTGACACATTAGTGTGTCAGCGGCAGTGTGTAGGTGTGTCCCTGCTTTAGCACAAATATTTTTAAATGTAATTTAAAAAAAAAGTTATTTTGTTTTCCGACTTTTTCCACCTGCCTGCTACGCATATCACATGGATGACACATGATTGATACCTAGTGGGTCACAGATCATCTTAATCTATTGGCGCAGCTTAGCAGGAACTGAAACTAATCCCATTGGCGGCTTTGATGGCACATTGGCTCCTGACTGTATGTGAAGTCTCCTCAATCAGCTCATGATGGCATGTGTAGTCAGTGAGTGGTACAGCTGCTTGATGATGAAATGCGAGTGTCATTATCTAATATTCCACTAAATATTCAGAAACTGTGTTCATCCCATCAACCTCATACATCCCATTAAAATAGTAAGTAGCAATTGGTGGTATTAAACTTTTTTTTTTAATTCTTGCACATATTTACTGTTACTTGCAAATACATTTTGGATTTATATAATTTATGTATGTGTCCGTATCTCTTAAAACAAGTTAGTTTAACCTCCTGTTTGCTAGTACAACTGAATTACTGTGTCGCAAAATGATGTCGGTCTAAAAAGTGTGTCACCGACATGAAAAGTTTGGAAAGCTCTGCCTTAAAGAAAACATTTTTCAATGTGAGCATTCTTGCTAACAGCTAGATAATATAGAACAATATTTAATTATTACCAAGAATATATATTTCTATACATGAAGTTCTAAAGCTGTTTATTTTTCTCAGCATATGCCCTAATAAATAATTAAACGTACATACTGGCCAATTGCGATTAAATAAGTACAAACCAACTTGCTCATTCATAAGAGCAGATAATGCTATAGGTATACATAACTATGGATTTGTGTTTGTTCAACTGTACAATTATCTCTTAAGTTTAGTCAATCTAGAATAGAGGAACTATATGTTTTACGGTATCTCATATGATTCAAGAACATTGGAATCTAATTTTTCAGCTACACTTCCAAAAATTTATGACATCCCCCTCAATGTTTAATCATAGTGGTCTTCTTGTTTGCAACTGGAAAATCCAGAATGCTTCTCTGTAGAGAAGCCGTCTATTCCTGTCACCTCCTCTTTGCTTAAGACGCACTATCTCAATGACTTGCCAGCTGAAAGAGGAAACATCTTGGTTGTGATAATTAATGAAATGTTGTGCTAAATCTGAACATTCAACTTTGTTTTTAATATCATTTAGATGTTCCCTAATTTGTGTCCTGGCCTCCCTGGTAGTATATCCTTTGTACTGGAGCCTACAGCTCACACATTCAATTAGATAAACAACATAAGTGCTACGGCAAATACTGCAGCTCTCATGTTGATATACTCTGTTTGTAGCTCTAGATTGAAAATTTGATCCCATATGTACGTAAGAGCATGCAATGCAATTACCAAAGTTGGATTTAAAATGCTCCTTTACTGTAAGCCAACTGCTTGTATGTGTTTCTACTTTTCTCAGTTGGCTGGGGGGCAGGATATTGCCTAAGGTGCAACCTCTTCTAGACACAAAGTTGCAACCTCCATCAATATAGTCCTTTAGGCTATCCTTGGCCGAGACTATGGGCAAATGCTTTTTAATAATGTCACATATTTCATTGAATTGAGGGCTAAAAGTGGTCGAGAAAACTGGTCTTGCAGAGTCAAACCTACTTTGTCTATATGGGGTCCTATCACTTATCAAAACTGCCCGATCCATACGAGTAACCTCTAAAAGAGCTTAACGGTCTTGGGCCGATATCCTCTCTGTAACAGAGGCTGTCTGAATTTCTCACTCTCTGTCAGAAAATCCGTATTGTCTGAGCAGTTTAGTTTAATCCGCATAAACTGCCCTTTTGCCCCACCAAATCCAGTATGTTTTGGGTGGCTACTTCTAGCATGAAGTATTGTATTAGACATAATCGGTTTCCTGTAGAGAGTGGTTTTGATAGTATTTGTTTCTAAGACTCCCTCCAAGACTATATCTAGATATGGAATCTTGATCGTCTCAAACTGATGTGTGAACTGTAACCCCACTTCATTAGTATTGAGGGCATCAACATATTGAACAGCCTCCTCAGTACCTGTCCAGATGAGGAGGAGGTCGTCAATAAATCTGCAAAACCATCACGACTCTATTAACAGCTCCTTGGCAATCAGCGTTGACGAGTTTCACTGCCTGCCTTTATTCACTCAAGTCCATGTCAGAAGCGAGGCTACTATCTGTCACGCAGATTCCGGTAAGATCGTTTCATTTTATTTCAATATGTGAATGTAATGTTAACGAAGGAAGCAGGGTTCCAGTGGGACTCCTTTATCTTAAAGAATCATGGGTTAATATCTCCTGAGGGGGTTATTGAAAAGGGGGGGGGACTTTAATCATGTTTATGTGATTCTGTCTGTTAATGTGTAGTGATACTCGGGATTATGGCTATTCGGAACATAACGGCCTTGTCATCAGTTGGCGCAGTCTTTTTTTAGACTTGCACGCCCTTTTTCTTGTCTTGCACGGTGCACCTTGTGACCGGGTGCGGTCTTCGTGTCCTACTAAGACACGTTTTGTCGGTGTTTGAGGTTTCCAGCCCTAGTGGGTCGAGGGATCCTCGGTCTTCTGTGTCAGATGGCAAACTGGGTTAGATGCATGGGGATGAAACCAATCTCCTTGATGTCTACGTTTTTCTTTTCTTTCTTTTAGGTATCGGTTCCAGTTCTGAGCTTGAGAGAATGGGGCCTCTGATCGGCTGGTCCGGTTGGTGTGCCCATTCTCCTTGGGTGTTCAACCATGGGTGCTGCCTTACTTTTATTTTGATCTGGATAGGATGTGTTTGATTTGTTTTAGAAAGCTCATGTCTGATATAATTCCGTTTTGGGAACGTTCTTTCTCTAGAACTGATACTTGTGATTTTGTGGTTTGCGCACTTTTTGTAAGAACATAGTTATGTTTATAGTTCATATTATCGATCCCTATGGGTCGATTTTTCTTAGACCTTGGACAGTTCTGGAGTTTCTTATACCAGGCGGGTACTGGTCGGGCGCTAGCTGCTGTTCCTTATGGTTCATGTCACCCACGTGGTGCTGATTATCGTATCGGATTCTGTATGTCACTTTGGCCTGTTGATGCATGCTCCGGTCTTGGAGCCTGCTACAAAGTATGGGGCCTAGTGTTTAGTTCCAACGCTTCTGGAAGGAAGGTTTCTCTTGTAATGGTGTATCCAGTCCACGGGTTCATCCATTACTTGTGGGATATTCTCCTTCCCAACAGGAAGCTGCAAGAGGACACCCACAGCAGAGCTGTCTATATAGCTCCTCCCCTAACTGCCACCCCCAGTCATTCTCTTGCAGCTCTCGACAAAGGAAGTATCAAGAGAGATGTGGTGACTTAGTGTAGTTTTTACCTTCAATCAAAAGTTTGTTATTTTTAAACGGTACCGGCGTTGTACTGATTTTACGCTCAGCCAGAAATTGGAATAAGACTTCTGTCTGGAGGTTTGATGATCTTAGCGGTTTGTAACTAAGGTCCATTGCTGTTCTCACACATAACTGAAGAGTATGGAAAGAAAACTTCAGTTGGGGGGACTGTCTGCAGATTGCCTGCTTTGAGGTATGTTCAGTATATTTTTTTCTAGAGAGATGATAAGGTCTAGAAAATGCTGACAGTGCCTGGTATATTTAAGGTAAGCCTGATACAGTGATTTAACAACAACTGGGATCATGCTTGCAAAAAGGGATAATATTCATGTTAAAACCTATATTATATATAGAGCTTCTATCTGTGGGTGACTTCTCTGATTCAGGGAAGGTGTTACTTCAGTCTGACTCTGAAATGACAGCATTTAAATTTAAGCTTGAACACCTCCGCGTGTTGCTCAGGGAGGTTTTAGCGACTCTGGATGACTGTGACACCATTGTAGTCCCAGAGAAATTGTGTAAAATGGACAAATACTTTGCAGTGCCTGTTTACACTAATGTTTTTCCAATCCCTAAGAGGTTTTCAGAAATTATTACTAAGGAATGGGATAGACCAGGTGTGCCGTTCTCTCCCCCTCCTGCTTTTAAGAAAATGTTTCCTATAGGTGCAGCTACACGGGACTTGTGGCAGACGGTCCCTAAGGTGGAGGGAGCAGTCTCTACCCTAGCTAAGCGTACAACTATTCCTGTCGAGGACAGTTGTGCTTTCCTAGATCCTATGGATAAGAAAATTGAGGGTTTCCTTAAGAAAATCTTTATACAACAAGGTTTTATTCTCCAGCCTCTTGCATGCATTGCCCCAGTCACTGCTGCAGCGGCTTTCTGGTTTGAGTCTCTGGAGAAGGCTTTACAGGTAGAGACCCCGTTGGATGATATCCTTGACAGGCTTAAAGCTCTTAAGTTAGCCAATTCATTTATTTCTGACGCCGTTTTTCATTTAACCAAGCTAACGGCTAAAAATTCAGGTTTTGCCATTCAGGCACGTAGGGCGCTATGGCTTAAATCCTGGTCAGCTGATGTCACTTCAAAGTCTAAACTTCTCAATATCCCCTTCAAAGGGCAGACCCTATTTGGGCCTGGACTGAAGGAGATCATTTCTGATATTACTGGAGGAAAAGGCCACGCCCTTCCCTAGGATAGGTCCAACAAGTTAAGGACCAAACAGACTAATTTTCGTTCCTTTCGAAACTTCAAGAGTCACGCAGCTTCATCTTCCTCTTCTTCAAAACAAGAGGGAAATTTTGCCCAGTCCAAACTAGTCTGGAGACCTAACCAGGCTTGGAACAAGGGGAAACAGGCCAAAAAGCCTGCTGCTGCCACTAAGACAGCATGAAGGAGTAGCCCCCGATCCGGGACCGGATCTAGTGGGGGGAAGACTTTCTCTCTTCACCCAGACTTGGGCATGAGACGTCCAGGATCCCTGGGCTCTGGAGATTGTTTCCCAGGGATATCTTCTGGATTTCAAAGCTTCATCTCCAAAGGGGAGATTTCATCTCTCACAATTATCTGCAAACCAGATAAAGAGGCATTCTTACATTGCGTTCAAGACCTACTAGTTATGGGAGTGATCCACCCAGTTCCAAAGGATGAACAGGGGCAGGGCTTCTATTCAAATCTGTTTATAGTTCCCAAGAAAGAGGGAACTTTCAGACCAATCTTGGATCTCAAGATCCTAAACAAATTTCTCAGGGTCCCATCCTTCAAGATGGAGACTATTCGAACCATCCTACCTATGATCCAGGAGGGTCAATATATGACTACCGTGGATTTAAAGGATGCTTATCTACATATTCCGATACACAGGGATCATCATCAGTTTCTCAGGTTCGCCTTCCTAGACAGGCATTACCAGTTTGTGGCTCTTCCCTTTGGGTTAGCCACGGCACCAAGAATCTTTACGAAAGTTCTAGGGTCCCTTCTGGCGGTTCTAAGACCGCGGGGTATAGCAGTAGCCCCTTACCTAGACGACATCCTGATACAGTCGTCAACTTTTCAAATCGACAGGTCCCATACGGACATTGTTCTGGCATTCCTAAGGTCTCACGGGTGGAAGGTGAACGAAGGAAAGAGTTCTCTCACACCTCTCACAAGAGTTTCCTTCCTAGGAACTCTGATAGATTCAGTAGAAATGAAGATTTATCTGACAGAGGTCAGGTTGTCAAAACTTCTAACTTCCTGCCGTGCTCTTTATTCCATTTCTCGTCCGTCAGTGGCTCAGTGTATGGAGGTAATCGGATTAATGGTAGTGGCAATGGACATAGTTCCGTTTGCCCGCCTACATCTCAGACCACTGCAACTTTGCATGCTCAATCAGTGGAATGGGGATTACACAGATTTGTCCCCTCTACTAAATCTGGATCAAGAGACCAGGGATTCTCTTCTCTGGTGGCTATCTCGGGTCCATCTGTCCAAGGGAATGAGTTTCCGCAGGCCAGAATGGACTATAGTAACGACAGATGCCAGCCTTCTGGGCTGGGGTGCAGTCTGGAACTCCCTGAAGGCTCAGGGTTCGTGCACTCAGGAGGAGGCCCTCCTTCCGATAAACATTCTGGAACTAAGAGTGATATTCAATGCTCTTCAGGCTTGGCCTCAGCTAGCTGCGGTCAGGTTCATCAGATTTTAGTCGGACAACATCACAACTGTAGCCTATATCAACTATCAGGGGGGAACAAGGAGCCCCCTGGCAATGTTGGAGGTTTCAAAGATAATTCTATGGGCAGAGGTTCACTCTTGCCATCTCTCAGCTATCCATATCCCAGGAGTAGAGAACTGGGAGGCGGATTTTCTAAATCGGCAGACTTTTCATCCGGGGGAGTGGGAGCTCCATCCGGAGGTATTTGCCCAGTTGATCCAACTTTGGGGCAAACCAGAACTGGATCTCATGGCGTCTCGTCAGAACCCCAAGCTTCCTTGTTACAGGTCCAGGGTTCCCAAGGCAATGCTGATAGATGCTCTAGCAGCACCCTGGTCCTTCAGCCTGGCTTATGTGTTTCCACCGTTTCCTTTGCTCCATCGTCTGATTGCCAAGATCAAGCAGGAGAGAGCTTCGGTGATCTTGATAGCCCCTGCGTGGCCACGCAGGACTTGGTATGCAGATCTGGTGGACATGTCATCCTTTCCACCATGGACTCTGCCGCTAAGGCAGGACCTTCTACTTCAAGGTCCCTTCAAACATCCAAATCTAATTTCTCTACATATGACTGCTTGGAGATTGAACGCTTGATTCTATCAAAGCGTGGTTTTTCCGAATCGGTCATTGATACCTTAATTCAGGCTCGAAAGCCTGTCACCAGGAAAATCTATCATAAGATATGGTGTAAATATCTTCATTGGTGTGAATCCAAGGGTTACTCATGGAGTAAGGTCAGGATTCCTAGGATATTATCTTTTCTCCAAGAAGGATTGGAGAAGGGTTTGTCAGCTAGTTCCTTAAAGGGACACTAAACCCAATTTTTTTCTTTCATGATTCAGATAGAGCATGAGATTTTAAGCAACTTTTTAATTTACTCCTATCATCAATTTGTCTTTGTTCTCATGCTATCTTGATTTGAAAAAGCTGTACTGTAAGCTTTAGAGCCAGCCCATATTTTTGTTCAGCACCTGGGTAGCACTTGCTGATTTGTGGCTAAATGTAGCAAACCAATTAGCAAGCGCTACCCAAGTGGCTGAACTATAAGTGGGCTGGCTCCTATCCTTTCATTATTGCTTTTTCAAATCAAGATAACATGAGAACAAACAAAAAATGATAATAGGAGTAAATTAGAAAGTTGCTTAAAATTGCATGCTCTATCTGAATCATGAAAGAACAAATTTGGGGTTAGTATCCCTTTAAAGGGACAGATTTCTGCTCTGTCTATTCTTTTGCACAAACGTCTGGCTGAGGTTCCAGACGTTCAGGCGTTTTGTCAGGCTTTAGTTAGAATTATGCCTGTGTTTAAACCTGTTGCTCCGCCATGGAGTTTAAATTTAGTTCTTAAAGTTCTTCAAGGGGTTCAGTTTGAACCTTTGCATTCCATAGATATTAAGCTTTTATCTTGGAAAGTTTTGTTTTTAGTAGCTATCTCCTCGGCTCAAAGAGTTTCGGAGTTATCTGCTTTACAATGTGATTCCCCTTATCTGATTTTCCATGCAGATAAGGTAGTGTTACGTACCAAACCTGGGTTTCTTCCTAAGGTGGTATCTAATAAGAATATCAATCAGGAGATTGTTGTTCCTTCACTATGTCCTAATCCTTCTTCAAAGAAGGAACGTCTATTACACAATCTTGATGTGGTTCGTGCTTTAAAGTTTTATTTACAAGCTACGAAGGATTTTCGTCAAACATCTGCTTTGTTTGTTGTCTACTCTGGACAGAGGAGAGGCCAAAAGGCTTCGGCAACTTCTCTTTCTTTTTGGCTAAGAAGTATAATACGCTTAGCTTATGAGACTGCTGGCCAGCAGCCTCCTGAAAGAATTACAGCTCATTCTACTAGAGCAGTAGCTTCCACATGGGCTTTTAAACATGAGGCCTCTGTTGAACAGATTTGTAAGGCAGCGACTTGGTCTTCGCTTCATACCTTTTCTAAATTCTATAAATTTGATACTTTTGCTTCTTCGGAGGCTATTTTTGGGAGAAAGCTCTTACAGACAGTGGTGCCTTCCGTTTAAGTTCCTGCTTTGTCCCTCCCTTCATCCGTGTCCTAAAGCTTTGGTATTGGTATCCCACAAGTAATGGATGAACCCGTGGACTGGATACACCTTTACAAGAGAAAACAAAATTTATGCTTACCTGATAAATGTATTTCTCTTGTGGTGTATCCAGTCCACGGCCCGCCCTGTCATTTTAAGGCAGGTGTTTTTTTTTTATTTTTAAACTACAGTCACCACTGCACCCTATAGTTTCTCCTTTTTTTCTTGCTTGTCTTCGGTCGAATGACTGGGGGTGGCAGTTAGGGGAGGAGCTATATAGACAGCTCTGCTGTGGGTGTCCTCTTGCAGCTTCCTGTTGGAAAGGAGAATATCCCACAAGTAATGGATGAACCCGTGGACTGGATACACCACAAGAAAAATAAATTTATCAGGTAAGCATAAATTTTGTTTTTCTGGTACTCAGTGTACCAGGCAGTAGTGCCTCTCTGTGTTGCAGTAGTACTTTGAGCTCGGCAGTTGTGATCACATGACCGGATTTACTTCATAACGTTTCTGAGGTAAAAGTTTTTTTTCTCAATTTCTGGGTGATCCGGTCTTAATTGGTAGCGGTAAGACACCTCAGTAATTGAGGGTTGCCTGAGGGGTATTTTAGATGTTTATTTGATGTTTATTAAATGTTTTTTCTTAACTTTTCTCACATAATTTTAGCTGGGGATCGATCCTAATTTGGGATAAAATTTAAAGTGTATTTTTTCCTTGGCTTATTTTAATTGAATATTAAAATCTTTGAAACTTATCTGTACAAGTTTATTTACTGTTTTGAAACATGTCTGATATGGAGCAAGAGCCTGCTCTGATGAATTTATGCTTATTAAGTTTCAATGCACAAATTGCAGCTCCTGTGCAATTTTGTTCTTCATGTGTCAAGAAAACCTTGCAAAATAAAGGTAAAATTTTTGAGCCTAATGTCTCTCAGGATGATGCTGTTAAAATAATACCACAGCTTTCTCCTGCTACGTCCCAAGCCTCAATGGTGTCACATGCAGTGCCCTGCGGTTCCTCTATAACTCCTAGTGCAAGTAGAAATTGCTGCCCAGGTATCTTCAGCAGTATCTGCGGCATTAGCTGCCATTCCCAGATTACAGGGAAAACGCAAGAGGAAATCTAGAAATTCAGAAAGTAAGGTGCCTGTCCTCAGTTCTGCTTCCCAAGTTGCCCTTTCTCATGAATCTGATGAGGAAGATACATAGGAACTTTCTGAGGGCGAAATCTCAGATTCGGACAGTATAATTCCTTTTTTTGAGACTGAGGTGGTATCCTTTAGATTTGAGCTTGAACATCTTTGTGTATTGTTAAAGGGACACTCAGGTTGGTTGAAATCCTGGTCTGCGGACGTTTCCTCTAAAGTCAAGCTTCAGTCGATTCCTTACAAGGGCAAAACCTTGTTTGGACCTGGTTTGGCAGAAATTATCTCTGATATTATGGGTGGAAAAGGGTCTTTTCTACCTCAAGATAAGAAAAATAGGCTTAAAGGACGTCAGACAAATTTTCGTAACTTCAGAGGAAAGCCTTCCCCTTCTTCTTCCAAGCAGGAACAATCCAAGTCTTCTTGGAAACCCAATCAGTCTTGGAACAAGGGGAAACAATCAAAGAAACCCGCAGCTAACCCTCAGATGTGACGACGTGGGGCTCACAGGAACTGTAGTGACAGAACAGGAAGTATCATGATCCCACAGCAACGCCTGTAATGAAAAAGCCGGTGTCGTGACGGTGCTAAATTCTGATAGGCCACTCTCATGCTACAGTAACACCAGTCCACCAATTACCTGCTAGAGACACCTCCTTCCCAGTCTATGACCCACCCTCCTCCCCAGGACCATCCCAGGAACGCTGACTGCTCAGAGGGAGAGACCCGTCACTTGGGCAAAATGAAGGTGTTCTAGTAATTTATAAGAAAATCGCGATTAAATCACAATCTTTTTTTTTCAATTCTCCCCCCCCATATAGCCCAGCCCTAATTCCAACATGACAATGATCCTAAACACAAGGCCAAGTCGACCTGGCTACAGCAGAATAAAGTGAAGGTTCTGGAGTTGCCATCTCAGTCTCCTGACCTCAATATCATTGAGCCACTCTGGGGAGATCTCAATCGTGCAGTTCATGCAAGACAGCCCAAGAATTTACAGGAACTGGAGGCATTTTGCCAGGAAGAATTGGCAGCTTTACCATCTGAGAAGATAAAGAGCCTCATCCACAAATACCACTAAACACTTCAAGCTGTCATTGATGTTAAAGGGGTCAATACACGGTATTAAGAACTGGGGTATGTAAACTTTTGATCAGGGTCATTTGGGTAGTTTCTGTTGTCATTATGATTTAAAAAAAATAAACACAGTTGATTGATAATAAATGGCTTCAGCCAAACACTAACCATGAGTGAAAGAAAAGTTTTTGTGTTATTATTCATTTTCTCTGAAAAATGATCGAGAAATCATAAATTCTGCTAGGGTATGTAAACTTATGAGCACAACTGTAAGCTACGCTTAATTACAATTAATGCTAAGGGCATGAATAGCCCAGAACAAGATCTATCACGTTCAGAGATTTACACGGATAAGAGGGTGACATCATTTATTTGCAAGAGACGCACTTTAAAAAAGACAGAGAGCCTAAACTACTTAGCCCCAAATACCGCACTGCCTTCCTCTTCTCTGGCCCGTCCAAAAAAGAGGGAGTGGGCATTTTAATAAAAAACTCAATATTATTCCAACCAACACACACAGAGAAATATAATGAGGGAAGATTTATTATATTCATAGGACTCCTATATAATAGCAATATTACATTAGCAAATATATACATGCTGAATCAGGATCAACACAAGGCTTTGAAAAAAGTGTCAAAAAAATATTAGAACATGGGAAGGGACTGTTGTTTATAGGAGGGGATTTTAACTTACCTTTGGACCCAAAGCTGGATACATCAAGCGGCCCCTCCAGCTTACCCAAAAAAGTTCTAAAATCTTCTCGCTCCCAATTGCAGCAACTCATGGTCCATGATGTATGGAGAACACTACACACCACAGACAAAGACTTTACTTTTTGCTCCCATCCACATCAAACGTATTCTAGAATAGATTACATGTTCTCGGACCCAGCCAGCCTCTCACTAATTTACAATGCCACCATTCTGCCAATCACCTGGTCCGATCATGCGCCAGTAGTATGCAACTGGCCCGAGAAACCAGTACTCTCCTTCATTTGGAGAATGGATGACCAAATACTGAACGATCCCATACACAAATTAGAGAGAGAGCGCTAAATCACTACTTTCAACTAAATAACCAAGAACAGACACAGTCATCCATTCTATGGGAAGCACACAAATGTGTTCTCAGAGAAATAATGATTAAACTAAAGACCCCAAAAAATAAACAGAACAGGCAGTATCACAATTACCCAAATCGCCTATTGGGATAAAGAACATTAAGAAAAACATAGACGCAAGCCAGGAACTAGATTTAATCACATTTACTCAAAGTGACACAACTTAAGATACTACATCTCAAACAATACTACTTTGAGTATGGGAACAAATCATGGTCCCTGCTCGCTAGAGCATTAAAAAGACAACTCAAAATATATGTCTCAAATATAATTGACAACAGAGGCATTCACCATAAAGACAGCATGAGTATAGCAGAGATCTTGAGGCAATATTAATCTTCATTATATAATCTACAATCAGTGCATACAAAATCACAGACCGACGCGGACAGACAAAGGGAAACAAAAGAAATAGAGGACTATTTATTTATCAGACATCAAGATCCCATCATTAGACCCTGAGGATACAAAACGCTTAGAATTCCCAAATACAAGCGTTGAAATAATGAAGCGGAAAAAGCCCAGGGCTAGATGGATTTAGTATTATTACAAAACATTTGCACCCTTATTGATACCACACTTATCCAATATGTACAATAACTTACTAGCAGAGGGTGGCATTTCATAAAAAAAGCTTGAAGCACACATGGCAGTACTTCCTAAGCCAGGAAAAACACCAAATAAGCCATAAAAGTTTCACCCTATCTCCCTCCTAAACTCTAACATTAAAATACGCAAAGATTATAGCCATACGTATAAACAGCGTCCTTTCCAAACTCATTAAGACAGATCAAGTGGGATTTGTTCCGGCAGAGAGGCGAGGGATAACACCCTCTAAACTCTCCAACTTATATCACACGCTCAAAATAATCACCTCCCAATGTCACTCACCTCCACAGATGCGGAGAAGGCATTTGACAGGGTGGCATGCTCATTCTTGAGGACCACCCTGTCAAATATGAAGTTCGGTCACCGCTTTATCGAAATAATCTTTACCCTAAACTACCAAAATTAGTTAATGGCCTTTTGTCAAATTCATGATCCAAAACGGCACCAGGCAGGGATGCCCACTTTTGCCAATCCTATTCGCTATAACAATAGAAATCCTAGCTCTAAAAATACGGGGGAGTACAAAGATAACAGGAATCAATATGGACAACACAGAACACAAGCTGGCAATGTATGCAGACAATGTTTTACTCATACTCACAAACACAGAAACATCCCTCCCGAGAGTCCTGCAAATTTTTAAAGAATTCGTTAAATTCTCCAACTTCTCATTAAATATAAATAAATCCGAATTCCTAAATATAACAATCCCAAAATAAACATTATCTCAGATAATGACAAACTGTCCACTGAAACAACAGAAAGATGAAATGAAATACCTAGGAGTATATATCTCGGCAGATCCTGACATAGTATTTTGGTCTAATTACAAACACCTTGAGAAAATGCTCATAACTGATCTTTCTAGCTGGAAATCCAAAAACCTCTCATGGTTAGGTAGAATCAGTATGTTAAAAATGAATGTCCTCCCCCGCATCTTGTACATCCTACAGATACTTCCAATACCCATACCACACGACTACATGGCAAAACTACAGAATGCCATAGAGGCTTTCTTTGAAAAACTATGCATAAAGCAACAGGCCCCATGTCATCTAATATCAACTCTTTATAAACTACTTTTGCTACCTAACGGAAACCAAACACCCAAATACACTAAAGCATGGGGAAAGGATTTGAACACAGAACTCACCTTAAAAACATGGAATCAGATATTTATCAATACCAAAATATCCTCCATTTCAGCACATATTCAAGAAACAAACTACAAATTCTTAATGAGATGGTACTTGACCCCAGCTAGACTAAAACACACATACCCATTAACTACGGGCAGATGCTGGAGGGGCTGCTCGGAAGAGGGTAACATACACCATATTTGGTGGAGTTGCCCCAAACTCCTAAATTTCTGAACAGATGTTATAACACTTATTAATGATGTCCTGAGGTCCATGGTTCCCAGGGACCCTAGGATTCTGCTATTCACTAATTTCCCTAAAATAAAAGATAGGGCAAAACACAAACTTCTACTCACCATGATCAGTAGTGCAAAGGTTCTCATTCCCAGACATTGGAAATCCACCACAACCCCCAACAAGGGGGACTGGCTGAAACAGGTAGGCTTACTACTTAAGATAGAGAGATACCATTACATTAAAACAGGCACAGTGGAGACACACAAGATGATGCTAAGCACTTGTTGAACCCCCCCCTTTTTTTTCTCTCTCTCTCTCTCTCTCTCTCTCTCTCTCTCTCTCTCTCTCTCTCTCTCTCTCTCTCTCTCTCTCTCTCACACTCACTCACTCACACACACACTCTCTCTCCACCTTCTCCCCTCTCCCCTTTTGGCGGTCGGTGACCTCACCAACACAACTATAGTCAAATGAATAAAAGGAGGCGAGACAAAAGAAAAGACCAATCTTTATTGATAAGAGAGATTCAGAATTATCATGCTTATAAAATATATTGTCAGAATCTTTACACCCAAAAAGAACCTCTAGAAGGTTCAGATGATGGACTTCAGGCCAATATGGACAATATGACAACAATGAACCAATGATTGTAAAATGAAGAGCTTTGCCCTTATGATACTGCATTGTAACATTATATTGTATGGGAACACAATAAGTTGAATATGATTGTATTACATTTCTATTTAAAAATAAAATCTTTTAAACTGAAAAAAATAAAAAGTAGTTATCAGACCTGCTTCTCCATTATGGAACATTAACCTTGTTTTGAAGATCTTTAGACTAAACCTTTTGAACCTATGCATAGTCTGAACATTCAGTTGTTGTCATGAAAAAACTTTTCTCTTGGCCAGAAGGGTGTTAAAACTTTCTGCTCTCCTTTGTGATTTTCCTTACCTGGATTTTCACTATGATAAAGCATTTTCTCTTGTAAGGTGTATCCAGTCCACGGATCATCCATTACTTGTGGGATATTCTCATTCCCAACA
Organism: Bombina bombina; assembly: GCF_027579735.1. Lineage (NCBI taxonomy): Eukaryota > Metazoa > Chordata > Amphibia > Anura > Bombinatoridae > Bombina > Bombina bombina. Next base: position 884,399,705 of record NC_069500.1, read on the forward strand.
GGAAGTTGCAAGAGGACACCCACAGCAGAGCTGTCTATATAGCTCCTCCCCTAACTGCCATATCCAGTCATTCTCTTGCAACTCTCAACAAACATGGAGGTAGTAAGAGAGAAGTGGTGAAATGTAGCTGTTATTTTACTTCAATCAAAAGTTTATTATTTTTAAATGGTACCGGAGTTGTAATATTTTGTTCCAGGCAGAAAAATAGAAGAATCTGCCTGTGATTTCTATGATCTTAGCAGGTTGTAACTAAGATCCATTGCTGTTCTCACACATGACTGAAGAGAGAGATAACTTCAGCGGGGGAATGGCGTGCAGGTTATCCTGCTATGAGGTATGTGCAGTTAAGATTTTTCTAGAAGATGTGAATGCTAGAAAATGCTGTTGATGCCAAATTTATGTAAGGTAAGCCTGAATACAGTGATTTAATAGCGACTGGTATCATGCTTACTTTCTGAGGTAATACTCTTTTATATTTACAATATAAAACGTTTGCTGGCATGTTTAATTGTTTTTATATATACTTTGGTGATAAAACTTTATTGGGGCCTAGTTTTGTCCACATGGCTGGCTTAAATTTGCCTAGAAACAGTTTCCTGAGGCTTTCCACTGTGTTACTATGAGTGGGAGGGGCCTAATTTAGCGCTTTTTTGCGCAGTAACTTTTACAGACTGAGACATCCAGCTTCCTCCAAGGGTCCCCTGAATGCTATAGGACATCTCTAAAGGGCTCTTAGGCTTTCCAAAATCGTTTGTTGGGGAAGGTAGGCCCACAGCAAGGCTGTGGCAGTTTGGTGTGACTGTTAAAAAACGTCTATCGTTTTTTTGATCCGTTTTTTGAACTAAGGGGTTAATCATCCATTTGCAAGTGGTTGCAATGCTCTGTTAGCTTATTATACACACTGTAAAAATTTCCAAGCTTGCTAGTCTCATTGCTAGTCTGTATAAACATGTCTGACATAGAGGAAACTCCTTGTTCATTATGTTTAAAAGCCATTGTGGAGCCCCCTCTTAGAATGTGTACCAAATGTACTGATTTCACTTTAAGCAATAAAGATCATATTCTGGCTTTAAAAAATTTATCACCAGAGGAATCTGACGAGGGGGAAGTTATGCCGACTAACTCTCCCCACGTGTCATATCCTTTGACTCACACTCAAGGGACTCACGCTGAAATGGCGCCAATTACATCTAGGGCGCCCATAGCGTTTACTTTACAAGACATGGCGGCAGTCATGGATAATACACTGTCAGCGGTATTAGCCAGACTACCTGAATTTAGAGGAAAGCGAGATAGCTCTGGAGTTAGACGAAATACAGAGCATACTGACGCTTTAAGAGCTATGTCTGATACTGCCTCACAATATGCAGAAGCTGAAGGAGAGCTTCTTTCTGTGGGTGATGTTTCTGACTCAGGGAAGATGATGCAACCTGATTCTGATATTTCTACATTTAAATTTAAGCTTGAACACCTCTGCGTGTTACTCAGGGAGGTTTTAGCTGCTCTGAATGACTGTGATACAATTGCAGTGCCAGAGAAATTGTGTAGACTGGATAAATACTATGCAGTGCCGGTGTGTACTGATGTTTTTCCAATACCTAAAAGGTTTACAGAAATTATTACTAAGGAATGGGATAGACCAGGTGTGCCGTTCTCTCCCCCTCCTATTTTTAGAAAAATGTTTCCAATAGACGCCACCAAACGGGACTTATGGCAGACAGTTCCTAAGGTGGAGGGAGCAGTTTCTACTCTAGCAAAGCGTACTACTATCCCTGTCGAGGACAGTTGTGCTTTCTTAGATCCAATGGATAAAAAGTTAGAGGGTTACCTTAAGAAAATGTTTATTCAACAAGGTTTTATCCTACAGCCCCTTGCATGCATTGCTCCTGTCACTGCTGCTGCGGCGTTCTGGTTTGAGTCTCTGGAAGAGGCTTTACAGGTAGCGACTCCATTGGATGACATACTTGACAAGCTTAGAGCACTTAAGCTAGCCAATTCTTTTGTTTCTGATGCCATTGTTCATTTGACTAAACTAACGGCTAAGAATTCTGGTTTTGCTATCCAGGCGCGCAGAGCGCTATGGCTTAAATCATGGTCAGCTGACGTTACTTCAAAGTCTAAGCTGCTTAACATTCCCTTCAAGGGGCAGACCCTATTCGGGCCTGGTTTGAAGGAGATTATTGCTGATATCACTGGAGTAAAAGGTCATGCCCTTCCTCAGGAAAGGGCCAAACAGTCTAATTTTCGTGCCTTTCGAAACTTCAAGGCAAGTGCGGCATTAACTTCCTCTAATGCAAAACAAGAGGGAACTTTTGCTCAGTCCAAGACGGTCTGGAGACCTAACCAGACCTGGAACAAGGGTAAGCAGGCCAAAAAGCCTGCTGCTGCCTCTAAGACAGCATGAAGGAACGGCCCCCTATCCGATAACGGATCTAGTAGGGGGCAGACTTTCGCTCTTCGCCCAGGCGTGGGCAAGAGATGTCCAGGATCCCTGGGCGTTGGAAATTATTTCCCAGGGATATCTTCTGGACTTCAAGGCTTCCCCCCCAAAAGGGAGATTTCACCTTTCACAATTATCTGCAAACCAGATAAAGAGAGAGGCATTCTTACACTGTGTACAAGACCTCCTAGTTATGGGAGTGATCCATCCAGTTCCAAAGGAGGAACAGGGACAGGGATTTTACTCAAATCTGTTTGTAGTTCTCAAAAAAGAGGGAAACTTCAGACCAATTTTGGATCTAAAGATCTTAAACAAATTCCTCAGAGTTCCATCATTCAAGATGGAGACTATTCGTACCATCCTACCTATGATCCAGGAGGGTCAATACATGACTACAGTGGATTTAAAGGATGCTTATCTTCACATTCCGATACACAAAGATCATCAATGGTTTCTCAGGTTTGCCTTCCTAGACAGGCATTACCAGTTTGTAGCTCTTCCCTTTGGGTTAGCTACAGCCCCAAGAATTTTTAGGAAGGTTCTGGGGTCGCTTCTGGTGGTCCTAAGGCCGCGGGGCATAGCAGTGGCCCCTTATTTAGACGACATCCTAATTCAGGCGTCAAACTTCCAAATTGCCAAGTCTCATACGGACATAGTGTTGGCATTTCTGAGGTCGCATGGGTGGAAGGTGAACGAGGAAAAGAGTTCTCTATCCCCCCTTACAAGAGTTTCCTTCCTAGGGACTCTGATAGATTCTGTAGAAATGAAAATTTACCTGACGGAGTCCAGGTTATCAAAACTTCTAAATTCCTGCAGTGTTCTTTATTCCATTCCTCGCCCTTCGGTGGCTCAGTGCATGGAAGTAATCGGCTTAATGGTAGCGGCAATGGACATAGTGCCGTTTGCACGCCTACATCTCAGACCGCTGCAACTCTGCATGCTCAGTCAGTGGAATGGGGATTACACAGATTTGTCCCCTCTACTAAATCTGGATCAAGAGACTAGGGATTCTCTTCTCTGGTGGCTATCTCGGGTCCATCTGTCCAAAGGTATGACCTTTCGCAGGCCAGATTGGACAATTGTAACGACAGATGCCAGCCTTCTACTTTGGGGTGCAGTCTGGAACTCCCTGAAGGCTCAGGGATCGTGGACTCAGGAGGAGTCACTCCTTCCAATAAACATTCTGGAACTAAGAGCGATATTCAATGCTCTTCAGGTTTGGCCTCATCTAGCGACAATGAGGTTCATCAGATTTCAGTCGGACAACATCACGACTGTGGCTTACATCAACCATCAAGGGGGAACAAGGAGTTCCCTAGCGATGTTAGAAGTCTCAAAGATAATTCGCTGGGCAGAGATTCACTCTTGCCACCTATCAGCTATCCATATCCCAGGTGTAGAGAACTGGGAGGCGGATTTTCTAAGTCAACAGACTTTTCATCCGAGGGAGTGGGAACTCCATCCGGAGGTGTTTACACAATTGGTTCATCGTTGGGGCAAACCAGAACTGGATCTCATGGCGTCTCGCCAGAACGCCAAGCTTCTTTGTTACGGATCCAGGGACCCCAAGGCACCGCTGATAGATGCTCTAGCAGCGCCTTGGTCCTTCAACCTGGCTTATGTGTTTCCACCGTTTCCTCTGCTCCCTCGCCTGATTGCCAAAATCAAGCAGGAGAGAGCATCAGTGATCTTGATAGCGCCTGCGTGGCCACGCAGGACTTGGTATGCAGATCTGGTGGATATGTCATCCTTTCCACCATGGACTCTGCCGCTGAGACAGGACCTTCTACTTCAAGGTCCTTTCAACCATCCAAATCTAATTTCTCTGAGGCTGACTGCCTGGAGATTGAACGCTTGATTTTATCAAAGCGTGGTTTCTCCGAGTCAGTCATTGATACCTTAATTCAGGCACGAAAGCCTGTCACCAGGAAAATCTATCATAAGATATGGCGGAAATATCTTTATTGGTGTGAATCCAAGTGCTACTCATGGAGTAAGGTCAGGATTCCCAGGATATTATCTTTTCTCCAAGAAGGATTGGAGAAAGGATTGTCAGCTAGTTCCTTAAAGGGACAGATTTCTGCGCTATCTATTTTTTTGCACAAGCGTCTGGCGGATGTCCCAGACGTTCAGGCATTTTGTCAGGCTTTAGTTAGAATCAAGCCTGTGTTTAAACCTGTTGCTCCACCATGGAGTTTAAATTTGGTTCTTAAAGTTCTTCAGGGGGTTCCGTTTGAACCTCTTCATTCCATAGATATCAAACTTTTATCTTGGAAAGTTCTTTTTTTGGTAGCTATTTCCTCGGCTCGTAGAGTTTCCGAGTTATCTGCCTTACAATGTGATTCTCCTTATCTGATCTTCCATGCAGATAAGGTAGTTCTGCGTACCAAACCTGGGTTTTTACCTAAGGTGGTATCTAATAAGAATATCAATCAAGAGATTGTTGTTCCGTCTTTGTGTCCTAATCCTTCTTCAAAGAAGGAACGTCTATTACACAATCTGGACGTGGTTCGTGCTTTAAAGTTTTACTTACAAGCTACTAAAGATTTTCGTCAAACATCTGCTTTGTTTGTTGTCTACTCTGGACAGAGGAGAGGTCAAAAGGCTTCGGCAACCTCTCTTTCTTTTTGGCTAAAAAGCATAATCCGCTTAGCCTATGAGACTGCTGGCCAGCAGCCTCCAGAAAGGATTACAGCTCATTCTACTAGAGCTGTGGCTTCCACATGGGCCTTTAAAAATGAGGCTTCTGTTGAACAGATTTGCAAGGCGGCGACTTGGTCTTCGCTTCATACTTTTTCAAAATTCTACAAATTTGATACTTTTGCTTCTTCGGAGGCTATTTTTGGGAGAAAGGTTTTACAGGCAGTGGTACCTTCCGTTTAAGTACCTGCCTTGTCCCTCCCTTCATCCGTGTACTTTAGCTTTGGTATTGGTATCCCACAAGTAATGGATGATCCGTGGACTGGATACACCTTACAAGAGAAAACATAATTTATGCTTACCTGATAAATTCATTTCTCTTGTGGTGTATCCAGTCCACGGCCCGCCCTGTCATTTTAAGGCAGGTATTTTTTAATTTTAAACTACAGTCACCACTGCACCCTATGGTTTCTCCTTTCTCTGTTTGTTTTCGGTCGAATGACTGGATATGGCAGTTAGGGGAGGAGCTATATAGACAGCTCTGCTGTGGGTGTCCTCTTGCAACTTCCTGTTGGGAATGAGAATATCCCACAAGTAATGGATGATCCGTGGACTGGATACATCACAAGAGAAATAAATTTATCAGGTAAGCATAAATTATGTTTTTGAGAACCAGCTACGCTTTCCTTCCTAAGGTAGTATCTTCAGATAACATAATTCAGGAAATTGATGTTCCATCTCTCTGTCCTAAGAATCCTAAAGAGAGATAACTTGAATACAGTTAGTGCATTAAAATTTTATCTTGAAGCCAGAAAAGAATTAAGAAATTCTTCATTATTGTTTATCTATTTCTCTTGTAAAATGTATCGAGTCCACGGATTCATCCTTACTTGTGGGATATTCTTCTTCCCTACAGGAAGTGGCAGAGAGAGCACCCACAGCAGAGCTGTCTATATAGCTCCCCCCTTAGCTCCACCCCCCAGTCATTCTCTCTGCCTGCTTAACTGCTAGGAAGGGCAAAGAACTATGTGGTGACTAAAATGTAGTTTTTTACTTCTCAAGCAAGAGTTTATTATTTTAAAATGGTATCGGTGTGTACTATTTACTCTCTGGCAGAAAAGGAATGAAGATTTCTGCAAGAGGGATGATGATCTTAGCACTTTGTAACTAAGATCCACTGCTGTTCTCACAAGGCCTGAAGAGTATAGGAAAACTTCAGTTGGGAGAACGGTTTGCAGACTAAGCTGCATATGAGGTATGTTCAGTCTATTTTTTTCTAGACAGACTGTGTTAAATCTAGAAAAGGCTGACAATATCCCCATGAGGGAAGGTTAAGCTGTATTCAGATACTTTAACAGGAATTTCAGCTTTCTTGAAGGGCTCATTAGTTACTGGTGACACTGTTAGGTTAAAACGTTTTGTTTTTTGATGCATTTATAACGTTTTTTGAAGGGACTAAAGGGGTCATTGTGGCTTGGTTTTGAGTTTTGTAACTCACATGGTTAATTAAGAGACACTCTGGTGTTTCTCTGGTAGGCCTCAAAAGATCGAGTGAGGTGGGAGGGGCCTATTTTCACGCCTCAGTTGCGCAGTTTCCTTTCCCCTGAGACATATCACTGCTTCTCCTGTCGTTTTCTGCTGTGTTTGAGGGTTGTTAAACAAGTTTTCCCCCCACAAATCGTTCTGAAGGGCAGGTAGGAGCCACAGCAGAGCTGTGGCAAGGTGCTGAAAGTCTTTTTTACTGGGGTTAACGTTTTTCAATTCGTTTTTGTCATTTAAGGGTTAATTGTTTATTTGCATAGCTGTGCAAAGTTACTAAGCCTTTATAATGCTACTGTAAAAATTTCGTAAAATGTTTACTGCTTTTTTACACTGTTTTGCAGAACTGGTGCAGCTTTTTTTCTCTTAAAGGCACAGTACCGTTTTATTTCTAAGTGTTTTTTACTTTGATTACAGTGTTTTCCAAGCTTGCTTGTTACATTACTAGCCTGTTTAACATGTCTGACAGCAATGAAAATCCTTGTTTAATATGTTTGGAAGCCATTGTGGAACCCCCTCTTAGAATGTGTCCCAATTGTACTGATATGTCTATAAACTATGAAGAATATATATTAGCACTTAAAAATAGAGCAATAGATGATTCTCAGTCAGAAGTAAATGAGGGTTCGCCATCTAGCTCTCCCCAAGTGTCATAACCAGTAACACCCGCACAAGTGACGCCAAGTACCTCTAGTGCCTCACAGAGGTTTTATCTAAACTGCCTGGTTTACAGGGAAAGCGGGACAGCTCTGGGTTTAGGAAAAATGCTAAGCCATCTGACGCTTTAGTAGCCGTATCTGATAAGCCCTCACAATGCTCTGAAGTAGGGGTGAGGGATTTGTTATCTGAGGGAGAAATTTCTGATTCAGGAAAGACGCTTCCTCAGACAGATTCTGATATGACGGCTTTTAAATTTAAGCTTGAACACCTCCGCTTATTGCTCAGGGAGGTATTAGCGACTCTAGATGATTGTGACCCTATAGTGGTTCCAGAGAAATTGTGTAAAATGGATAAATACTTAGAGGTTCCTGTTTATACTGATGTTTTTCCAGTTCCTAAGAGGATTGTGAATATTATTACTAAGGAGTGGGATAGAAAAGGGATTCCGTTCTCTCCCCCTCTTGTTTTTAAGAAAATGTTTCCCATATCTGACACCATGCGGGACTCGTGGCAGACAGTCCCTAAGGTGGAGGGAGCTATTTCTACTCTGTCTAAGCGTACAACTATACCTATCGAAGACAGTTGTGCTTTCAAAGATCCTATGGATAAAAAATTAGAGGGTCTCCTGAAGAAAATTTTTGTTCATCAGGGTTTTTCTCTTCAACCTATTGCGTGCATTGTTCCTGTAACTACTGCAGCTGCTTTCTGGTTTGAGGCTCTAGAAGTGGCTCTTCAGATGGAAACTCCATTAAAGGAGATTATGGACAGAATCAAGGCCCTTAAATTGGCTAATTCTTTTATTACAGATGCCACTTTTCAACTGGCTAAATTAGCGGCAAAGAATTCAGGTTTTGCCATTTTAGCACGCAGGGCGTTATGGCTTAAGTCCTGGTCTGCTGATGTGTCATCCAAATCTAAACTTTTGAACATCCCTTTCAAAGGAAAGACTCTATTCGGGCCTGAACTGAAAGAGATTATTTCAGACATCACTGGAGGGAAAGGTCATGCCCTTCCTCAGGATAGATCAAATAAGATGAAGATCAAACAAAGTAATTTTCGTTCCTTTCGGAACTTCAAGAGTGGTTCCGTTTCGGCTTACTCTGCTGCAAAGCAAGAGGGGAATTTTGCCCAATCCAAGTCAGTCTGGAGACCTAACCAGGCTTGGAACAAGGGTAAACAGGCCAAAAAGCCTGCAGCTGCTTCTAAGACAGCATGAAGGGGTAGCCCCCGATCCGGGACCGGATCTAGTAGGGGGCAGACTCTCTCTCTTCGCTCAGGCTTGGGCAAGAAATGTTCATGATCCCTGGGCTTTAGAAATTGTGTCCCAGGGATATCTTCTCGAATTCAAAGACTCCCTTCCACAGGGGAGATTTCATATTTCTCGATTGTCTGTAAACCAGACAAAGAGAGAGGCGTTCTTATGCTGTGTAGAAGATTTGCTTACCATGGGGGTGATCCGCCCAGTCCCAAAAGAGGAACAGGGACTAGGGTTCTACTCAAACCTGTTTGTGGTTCCCAAAAAAGAGGGAACATTCAGACCAATCTTGGATCTCAAAATTCTAAACAAGTTCCTCAAGGTTCCATCATTCAAGATGGAGACCATTCGGACTATTCTGCCTCTGATCCAGGAATGTCAATATATGACTACCGTGGACTTAAAGGATGCGTATCTACACATCCCTATTCACAGAGATCATCATCAATTTCTCAGATTTGCCTTTCTAAACAGGCATTACCAGTTTGTCGCTCTTCCCTTCGGGTTAGCCACGGCTCCAAGAATTTTCACAAAGGTGCTAGGGTCCCTTCTGGCGGTTCTACGACCTCGGGGCATAGCAGTGGCGCCTTATCTAGACGACATCTTAATTCAGGCGTCGACTTTTCAGCTAGCCAAGTCTCATAAGGACATTGTGTTGGCTTTTCTGAGATCTCACGGGTGGAAGGTGAACATAAAAAAGAGTTCTCTCTTCCCTCTCACAAGAGTTTCCTTTCTGGGGACTCTGATAAATTCGGTAGAAATTAAAATATTTCTGACGGAAGTCAGAAAATCAAAACTCTTAACCACTTGCCGAACTCTTCATTCCATTCCTCGGCCATCTGTGGCTCAGTGTATGGAGGTAATCGGACTCATGGTAGCGGCAATGGACATAGTTCCTTTTGCCCGCTTACACCTCAGACCACTGCAACTATGCATGCTCAAACAGTGGAATGGGGATTATGCAGATTTATCTCCTCAACTGCATCTGGACCAGGAGACCAGAGATTCTCTTCTCTGGTGGTTGTCTCAGGACCACCTGTCTCAGGGAATGTACTTCCACAGGCCAGAGTGGCTCATTGTAACGACAGATGCCAGCCTGCTAGGCTGGGGTGCAGTCTGGAAATCCCTGAAAGCACAGGGCTTATGGTCTCGGGAGGAATCTCTTCTTCCGATAAACATCCTAGAACTGAGAGCGATATTCAAGGCGCTTCAGGCATGGCCTCAGCTTGCTGCAGCCAAATTCATCAGGTTTCAGTCGGACAACATCACGACTGTAGCTTATATCAATCATCAGGGAGGAACAAGGAGTTCTCTAGCGATGATGGAAGTAACCAAAATAATCCGATGGGCAGAGGATCACTCTTGCCATCTCTCAGCAATCCACATTCCAGGAGTAGAGAACTGGGAGGCGGATTTTCTAAGTCGTCAGACTTTTCATCCGGGGGAGTGGGAACTCCATCCGGAGGTATTTGCTCAGCTGATTCAGCTATGGGGCACACCAGAATTAGATCTGATGGCGTCGCGTCAGAATGCCAAACTTCCTTGTTACGGGTCCAGGTCCCGGGATCCCAAGGCGGTACTGATAGATGCTCTAGCAGTACCTTGGTCCTTCAATCTGGCCTACGTATTTTCACCGCTTCCTCTCCTTCCAAGTCTGGTTGCCAGAATCAAGCAGGAGAGAGCTTCGGTGATTTTGATAGCACCTGCGTGGCCATGCAGGACTTGGTATGCAGACCTAGTGGGCATGTCCTCGGTTCCACCGTGGACCCTGCCAATGAGGCGGGACCTTCTAATCCAAGGTCCGTTCTCACATCCAAATCTAGTTTCTCTGCGTCTGACTGCTTGGAGATTGAACGCCTAGTTCTATCAAAGCGTGGGTTCTCTGAGTCGGTCATTGATACCCTGTTTCAGGCTAGAAAGCCTGTCACCAGGAAGATCTATCATAAGATTTGGCGCAAATATCTTTATTGGTGTGAATCCAAAGGTTACTCGTGGAGTAAGATTAGGATTCCTAGAATATTGTCTTTTCTCCAAGAGGGTTTGGAGAAGGGATTATCAGCTAGTTCTCTAAAAGGACAAATATCTGCTTTGTCTGTTCTACTACACAAACGTCTGGCAGATGTCCCAGGCGTTCAAACTTTTAGTCAGGCTTTGGTCAGAATTAAGCCTGTATTTAAGCCTGTTGCTCCGCCTTGGAGCCTAAACTTAGTCCTTAAAGTTCTTCAAGGGGTTCCGTTTGAACCTATGCATTCCATAGATATTAAGCTTCTATCTTGGAAAGTTTTGTTCTTAGTTGCTATCTCTTCGGCTCGAAGAGTTTCTGAGCTATCTGCTTTACAGTGTGATTCCCCTTATCTTATTTTCCATGCAGATAAGGTGGTTTTGCGTACCAAACCTGGTTTTCTTCCTAAGATTGTTTCTAATAAGAATATCAATCAAGAGATTGTTGTTCCTTCTCCGTGTCATAATCCTTCATCAAAGAAGGAACGTCTGTTGCACAATCTTGATGTGGTTCGGGCTTTAAAGTTCTACTTACAAGCAACCAAAGATTTCCGTCAAACATCTTCATTATTTGTTGTTTATTCTGGTAAGCGGAGAGACCAAAAGGCTACAGATACCTCTCTTTCCTTTTGGCTGAAAAGCATCATACGTTTGGCCTATGAGACTGCTGGACAGCAGCCTCCTGAAAGAATTACTGCTCATTCTACTAGAGCTGTGGCTTCCACATGGGCTTTTAAAAATGAGGCTTCTGTTAAACAGATTTATAAGGCGGTGACTTGGTCTTCGCTTCATACTTTTTACAAATTTTACAAATTTGATACTTTTGCTTTTTTGCATCTTCGGAGGCTATTTTTGGGAGAAAGGTTCTACAAGCAGTGGTGCCTTCCGTTTAAGGTCCCTGTCTTGTCCCTCCCTTCATCCGTGTCCTAAAGCTTTGGTATTGGTATCCCACAAGTAAGGATGAATCCGTGGACTCAATACATCTTACAAGAGAAAACATAATTTATGCTTACCTGATAAATGTATTTCTCTTTTGATGTATCGAATCCACGGCCCGCCCTGTTTATTAAGACAGGCATATATATTTTTATTTTTAAACTTTCAGTCACCACTGCACCCTATGGTTTCTCCTTTTTCTTCCTAGCCTTCGGTCGAATGACTGGGGGGTGGAGCTAAGGGGGGAGCTATATAGACAGCTCTGCTGTGGGTGCTCTCTCTGCCACTTCCGGTAGGGAAGGAGAATATCCCACAAGTAAGGATGAATCCGTGGACTCGATACATCACAAGAGATATAAATTTATCAGGTAAGCATAAATTATGTTTTTTCTGGTCCCCATAAGGGGCAAACAACTGCAGCAATTACCTTTGCAGATTGACTTAAAGCTTTACTTGGTAGTGGGGAAGTCTCCTCCAGAATAAATTAAGCTCATTCTACTAGAGCAGTTGTCACCTTTTGGACTTTGAAGAATGAAACTTCCATTGAAAAGATTTGTAAGGCAGCTACTTGGTCATCTTTACATAATTTTTGCATGTTTGCCACTTCTGAGGCTACTTTACTACCTTAACGTTAATGTTGTGTAAACATAAATTCCAATAAGAAATAAATCGGTGTATCCAAAGTCTGTGTCCTCAGAGTGTCTCAATTTTTCAGTAGCAATAGGTGTCACTTGTTGAATATCATATGGAGATGGTTGCAGTTCAGTCTTATTATTTCAGAACAAGAAAATAATAATGTTAAATGACATACCAGCATATCATAAATTATATTGACATATTAAAGTAATCCTTCCCTTTAGCCTCAGATAATAGGTTCCCGCCCCCCCCGTCCCCCCCCCCCGTCCAGCACTGGTACCCCCTCGCTCCCTATCTTCAAAATACATAATCCAATTCCCACAAGCTAAAAAAAGATTGCCTTAACGTGTTTTTTTTGTTTCTTTTTTTTTACCCCTGCCCTATTTAATGGTGGTCTCATGGACTTCACAGCATGGGTATAGGATTTCACATGATGACTTGTGGACTCCACATCTTTTGAAAGAAAACTAAATTAATGCTTACCTTATAAACTAATTTCTTAGTCCAAAGACCTGCTTTTATCTTCAGTACAGTTGGCAGTACTACCAGTTGGCACTTCACTTACCAAGCTTTATATTTTCTACTTTTTTAAAATTTCTCTTCTAGGCCATATGTATTACTGAGGGATCATGGGAAAGTGAGAGGGATTAAAAATTCTGTTTTGTTGGTTGTTTTGTCTCGCTCTTTTAGACTGGACTTAATTCCACATCTGATGGCTTGTGGATTCTTATCATTGTGAAATATAAATAAATGCTTTGCGTATAGTACACAGTGTTCTCACCAGGACCTATTTAATTGGCATACTACCTGGCTGATGTTTCTTCAAATTTTTATGAGCATTGTGCTCCAAATTTTTTTACTTAAACAATTTTAGGCCAAGCCACTAAAATGTTTGAGCACTTAATTCTTGAGTCCAGTCAAACAGGAATATTGTCACGATCCATTGTGTATAACCATTTAGAAAATGGCCCCTCATGCAGTGGTAGGGAGTTGGAGACGCTGATCCTTGACCCGGGAATAAGGATCCTGGACCTGGATAGCTGAGATTCTGTGATTTATATTTTGAGGGAGATTATTGCAGGTTTCAGGAACGGGAAAACACATCTATGCAACATATTCAGGCTCCATAAAAAACTGGTAGTATTGAGCATCAGAATACATGACTGCATGCTTGACATACGCAGCAACAGATCCTGGTAACTGAGACATGCTGCAGGACACGGGGTGTAAAATATGGCTGTGGTGGATGACTGTAAATCACAATAATTAACTGGTAATTGTGATGTTGCAGAGTTTTCCTTAAATCTTTTGTGTTTAGGAAAAAAAAAATACAAATGTTTATTAACATTTTAATAAATTTATAAAAAGTCACCCAGTAGAGTAACATCATATGGATTTCAGAAGAATCGCTAAAAGATGTAGTCTGGATTGAGCCAACCCTTTTGGAGTAGTTCCATTTGGATATTTCTATGGACTTAAAGGGAAATTGAACAAAAAAAAAATGTATTTTGTGATTCAGACAGAGCATACAATTTTTGAAAAGTTTTCTATTTACTTCTGTGATCAAATTTGCTTTGTTTCCATGTTGTTCTTTGTTGAAGAGAAACCTAGGTAGGTTAATTCTTCATAAGAAACAGGTTAAACAATGGCACTATTAAGGCTTTCCCCACTATAATCTATATCCTAAGTGTATTTAGAATTTTATACACTTCTATATAAAAATATTGTGGGTGGGTTGGTGCTATGCATAAAATGGAATTCAAACTCGAAATGTGGTAGTATAGACACTACCACGGGACAGTATGCATCTCCAGCACTCTAGCCCAGACTATAGGGTGATGCTTTATATGAGGAATATTAAAATATAACTTTTATTCAATTTATTTAAAAACTGTACACACGTAACACATAACATACAAATTTAAAATTCTCAAAGTAAGTTCTGTTAAAGTTTTTAATAGTGACCACTAATATTATATGAATGCCTTGATTATATTATCTCTATGTGTCACTAGTATTATAGCAACTTGCAATAATATAACTCCTATGCTAAATTGGTAGTCTTTGCAAAGCTGTTGTATAGTTGTGTAAGTGCCCTATAGTAGTGTGTTCACCAGTTATTACGTACTGTGGGTCACAATGGAAATAACAACTTGGTATAATCGTTTGATTCTATGTGAATACTAGTATATCTGTATCAAACGTTTGGATGATAATAGCGTCAGTCACCAAGGTTATGACTGTCTCATCTGTATAAGTATACAGTTAATCTGAGAGCAATGCTCATAAAGTACTGCTAATCGTTTAATAGGTACAGATTGTGTAGCAAGATTACTCAATGGTTCTAGTATCAGTGGGATGAGTAAAAACTCAAATTTTTGAATAATTAAGGTACCATATATGTTGTGTTATATGTTAGTACTGTATAGAGGTGACTGATATATCTCCTCTAGATGTTTTGTGATCACCAGTGTATCTAGGTTGTTGTACAATCTCACACCTGTTTGATCATATAGATGTTTGTGGTTATTATAGGTGTACGGATATTGGGACTTCTATAGATGTTAGTAAAGTGACCTTGTATAGCCTCTCACCCCTAGAATGTGTAACTGGCTGTATTCGATAGCTATAAGCACTCTAGTTGGCCGCTATATTTCTAGGTAGATATTTTCTAGGATGTGTGACCAGTAGGACTTAGTTGACTATAGTCACTTCTTATGAGCCGCTGTATTTCTTGGTTAATATATCCCACTAGAATAGCATCCCAATAGAAGTGGCGAATATATATAATCGCTTTATTCTGTGTGAGTATAGGTATGACAATGTCAGACGTATCTAGATGATAACGTGGTCAATCACAAAGGATTATAACTATCATATCCTTACTAATATATAGTTAATCTGAGAACAATGCTCTTATGGTACTGTAAGCCGTTGCGTATAATAGAAACCTCTTATTAGCAAAATTACTCGAAGGTTATAGTATTAGTGGGCTAAGTTGAGACTCAGTTTATAGTATCAGTGGGCTAAGTTAAGACTCAGTTTATAGGTGATTAAGGTAGCAAACTGAGATACATTATATGTTTGTGCTATGTTTAGGTTACAGGTGTATAGCCCCTAAATATTTTGTGATAACCTGTGTATTAAGGTTATTGTATAATCTCTTACTTGCTTCACCTTAAATAATGTTTGTGTGATTTAAGTTAGTATACGGACCTTAGGACCGCTATTGATGTTAATAAAGTAACCTGGGTACTCTTGAAAGCCGTTGCTTGATTATTCCAAAGTAGTTACTTAGTATATATAACAGATTCTATAGCCCCTCTTATGTTGCCGGGTTATTAATTCCTTGTTAGTTTGTAGAATTAATCTTAAATTCGCTAAAGTAGTAGTTTTTAGCAAATTAAAATTAAGTTTATATCATAGTAATGACTGTTTATATGGCAACCGGCAGATTTGAGATCGAATATAGAAGCTTTATATCTGTGTGACTTCTGTTGTGGAGCTCGTTTGGTTTTTTATATATCTGTAGTGGAGCCGTTAGATTTGTGTAAATGGCCCGGATGTTATCCAAAATTACACTATTTTCCTTATTTCTGTATAACCCCACAACCTGTATGCTGGTTATTTTTTACACTTTAAATAATGAATTGGTGATGGTTTAGCTCTAATCATGAGCTCAGTGTTACACTGCATATGTATCAAACGGGTTCATGAGCCGCTTAATAGTGCCCGGCTGTAGTTAAATATGAGTTATATGCCTGTATCTTAATATTAAGCATCGATTATAGAATTTATAAATTCTGCTACTACCTTATCCTCAAAGCATACGGCTAATTATAACACCCGTATTCCCTTAGCTAGCTTGTATGGCAGCTTAGCAATAGTTCTTAAACATTTGTGTTAAAAAAATGTCTGTCTTCACTATAGCCCGGATGTAATCCAATGTTACCCAATTTAGTTAATTATTCTGATACTATATAGTCACTCTAATTGAGTGTTGGCTGTATTATTAGATTCCCGTTACCTTATTAATTATTGTATAGTAAAATGTTTATCTCCTATAGTGAGTTCTGTATTTCACTATATCAATTACAAACTGTCTCGTTAGCCGATAGTACCCGGATGTTACTAGAATCTAAGCCGTGTGCCTACATTTTCTACATATATAATCAACGTTAACTGTGTATTCAGCCGTAACAATATCCCCTTGTCCTGCGGCTGAATATTTCAACTGTGTACACTGGCGGTGTTCGCTAGGCAGCTTACTAAACCGCTTTACATATATTCATTGGCATGGAGCGTGATATAAGATTGGCTCAGAACTTTACTTTGACATAGATTTAAAAGGCGTCTGTCACTACTGACGCGTTTCGCCCGTAGAGGGCTTTCTCAAAGGCATCGAGCCGCCAATTTTTCAAATATTTATGTGCTCGATCCTCTAAAGGACCACCCCTTGGTTTTTCTGAATGGTTGATGACTCAATGGGTGTATGTAGATTATTTTGTAAGGTGGTATATACCTATTATGATCAATTGTATAGAACAGCGTTTATTTGTTGCATTTGTCACTCTGTGACAGTATTATTGTTCTTTTTAGACTTTCTAAAAGGAATTTATTACAAATACGTTTCTTGTTTCACTCAGAAGACGCTATTAACCCCTAAACCGCCGCTCCTTTACCCCGCCGCAACCTAATAAAGTTATTAACCCCTAAACCGCCGCTCCCGTACCCCGCCGCCAGCTATATTATATCTATAACCCCCTAAAGTGAGCCCTTAACACCGCCGCCATCTATATTAAAATTATTAACCCCTAATGTAAGCCCCTTACACCGCCGCCATCTCTATTAAAATGATTAACCCCTAATTTAATCTACCTACCCTGCCGCCAGCTATATTATCTATATTAACCCTAAGTATATTATAGTTAATATAGGTATTACATTATATATATTAATGCGGTGTGGTGAAGACAAGGTAGGGAGATCTTCAGGGGGGTAGTGTTAGGCTTTTTTAAGGGGGGTTTGGGTGGGTTTAGAATAGGGGTATGTGGGTGGTGGGTTGTAATGGGGGGGGTATTGTATTTGTTGTATGCAAAAGAGCTGAATTCTTTGGGGCATGCCCCACAAAAGGCCCTTTTAAGGGCTGGTAAGGTAAAGAGCTTTGAAATTTGTTAAATTTAGAATAGGGCAGGGAATTTTTTTTATTTTGGGGGTTTATTATTTTATTAGGGGGCTTAGAATAGGTGTAATTAGCTTAAATATCTTGTAATCTTTTTTTTATTTTTTGTAATTTAGTGTTTGTTTTTTTTTGTAATTTAGTTTAGTTAATTTAATTGTATTTTTAGATAGATGTTAGTAGTTTATTAAATTTATTGATAGTGTAGGTGTATTTGTAACTTAGGTTAGGATTTATTTTACAGGTAATTGGGTAATTATTTTAACTAGGTAGATATTAAATAGTTAATAACTATTTAATATCTATTATACCTAGTTAAAATAATTAACAATTTACCTGTAAAATAAATATTAACCCTAACATAGCTACAATGTAATTATTAATTATATTGTAGCTATCTTAGGGTTTATTTTATAGGTAAGTATTTAGATTTAAATAGGAATATTTTAGTTTATAAATGAATTAGATTAATTTAATATAAATTTAGTTAGGGTTAGATAGAGTTAATATAGTTAATATAAATACTATAGTAACTATATTAACCCTAATATAATTAGGGTTAATATAGTTAATATATATAATGTAATACCTATATTAACTATAATATACTTAGGGTTAATATAGATAATATAGCTGGCGGCGGGGTAGGTAGATTAAATAAGGGGTTAATCATTTTAATAGAGATGGCGGCGGTGTAAGGGGCTTACATTAGGGGTTAATAATTTTTATATAGGTGGCGGCGGTGTAAGGGGTCAGATTAGGGGATAGATAAGGTAGATGGCGGCGGTTTTAGAGGCTCACAGTAGGGGGTTAGTTTATGTAGATGGCGGCGTGGTCTGTGAGCGGCGGTTTAGGGGGTAATAACTTTATTAGGGATTTCGGGGGGGGGATCGCGGTTGACAGGGAGATAGACATTGCGCATGCGTTAGGTGTTAGGTTTATAATAGCAGATCGCGGTTGACAGGGAGATAGACATTGCGCATGCGTTAGGTGTTAGGTTTATTTTCTAGTTAGTTTAGGGAGTTACGGGGCTCCAATAGTCAGCGTAAGGCTTCTTACGGCTGCTTTTTGTGGCGAGGTGAAAATGGAGTAAGTTTTCTCCATTTTCGCCACGTAAGTCCTTACGCTGCATATTGGATACCAAACTGCGCGGGTTTGGTATACCTGCCTATGGCCCAAAAAACTGCAGGCGACGGCAGAAATATACGGGCGTAACTTCTAGGTTACGCCGTATATGTGATACCAAATCCGTGCAAATATTGGCGTCGCCGGCTTTTGCGGGCGACGCTTTATATCGGATCGACCCCATAATGTATCTCAGTTTGCTACCTTAATCACCTATAAACTGAGTCTTAACTTAGCCCACTGATACTATAAACTGAGTCTCAACTTAGCCCACTAATACTATAACCTTCGAGTAATTTTGCTAATAAGAGGTTTCTATTATACGCAACGGCTTACAGTACCATAAGAGCATTGTTCTCAGATTAACTATATATTAGTAAGGATATGATAGTTATAATCCTTTGTGATTGACCACATTATCATCTAGATACGTCTGACATTGTCATACCTATACTCACACAGAATAAAGCGATTATATATATTCGCCACTTCTATTGGGATGCTATTCTAGTGGGATATATTAACCAAGAAATACAGCGGCTCATAAGAAGTGACTATAGTCAACTAAGTCCTACTGGTCACACATCCTAGAAAATATCTACCTAGAAATATAGCGGCCAACTAGAGTGCTTATAGCTATCGAATACAGCCAGTTACACATTCTAGGGGTGAGAGGCTATACAAGGTCACTTTACTAACATCTATAGAAGTCCCAATATCCGTACACCTATAATAACCACAAACATCTATATGATCAAACAGGTGTGAGATTGTACAACAACCTAGATACACTGGTGATCACAAAACATCTAGAGGAGATATATCAGTCACCTCTATACAGTACTAACATATAACACAACATATATGGTACCTTAATTATTCAAAAATTTGAGTTTTTACTCATCCCACTGATACTAGAACCATTGAGTAATCTTGCTACACAATCTGTACCTATTAAACGATTAGCAGTACTTTATGAGCATTGCTCTCAGATTAACTGTATACTTATACAGATGAGACAGTCATAACCTTGGTGACTGACGCTATTATCATCCAAACGTTTGATACAGATATACTAGTATTCACGTAGAATCAAACGATTATACCAAGTTGTTATTTCCATTGTGACCCACAGTACGTAATAACTGGTGAACACACTACTATAGGGCACTTACACAACTATACAACAGCTTTGCAAAGACTACCAATTTAGCATAGGAGTTATATTATTGCAAGTTGCTATAATACTAGTGACACATAGAGATAATATAATCAAGGCATTCATATAATATTAGTGGTCACTATTAAAAACTTTAACAGAACTTACTTTGAGAATTTTAAATTTGTATGTTATGTGTTACGTGTGTACAGTTTTTAAATAAATTGAATAAAAGTTATATTTTAATATTCCTCATATAAAGCATCACCCTATAGTCTGGGCTAGAGTGCTGGAGATGCATACTGTCCCGTGGTAGTGTCTATACTACCACATTTCGAGGTTAATTCTTCAGTTTCTTCATTTTCCTTCGGCTGTTTTTGTATTTGGGTATTTTAATTTTTCATGGTATCATTTAATGCTTCTCTGTTTTATCCATTTTTTATGAGACCTTTTTCAGTTTGGTTTGCTTTGCCTGTACTTTCTCATAAATGTTGGTCTGGTTTTCAAAAAAGGTCTTTATATGTTTTGGTGGCTGAGACATTGGCTCATTTTGCAGAGGTTTTCTTTTGCTCGCCCTTTTTGGACTATATTTTTATTTTAGGTGGGGGCTGTCTGGGAGTCTCTGAGAGTACAAGGGGTTTAGGCTCCTCAGGAAGCGAGGTTGCCAGTAAATATTCTTTAACTCTGTACTTTTTTTTTTCAGGTCTTTTTGGAGTTTGGAGTGGACTATATTTTCTATTTCCTATTTCTATCAGACATTGTTTTTTTAATGACATATGAATCATCAGTGGGAAACTTGCAGTTCCCTAGGCATGAGGGAAGTGTTTGGCTTTCTCTTATAGGCAAAAGCCAGTTGTCTATTTTTTTATAAGTAGGCAGCTTCTGCGTTCAGGCGTTTGGTCTCTCCACCAGGATGTTGTTTTCAATCAGATTATAGTTTTTTTGGGTGTCTCCCATGTACCTTGCAAGGTCAGGTGATCCTCATGCAGAATTTGTGGATGCGTTAGTAGCCTCTTGATCTTTTTTGCTTGTTTGTGCGGTTTTTTTTTCTAGTTATTTTTTCCAGAGTTGTTTCAAGTTCAAGCAAGAGGATTTTTCAGTTTTTCTTATTGCTGCAGTCTGGCCTCTGAGAGTTTTTTTTTGTGTGTAGATCTGGTTCGGATGATCAGTAGCCTAGGCTTCTTTCTTTCAGGACTAATTTTTCCTTCTGGATCTAAAATCTTTCAGCCTGATAGCATTATTTTTTTCCCAATGGCATGTAGAGTCCACAATTCCATTCAATTACTGCTGGGAAATTAAACTCCTGGCCACCAGGAGCAGGCAAAGACACCCTAGCAAAGCTTAAGTATCCCTTCCACTTCCCATACTCCCCAGTCATTTTTTGCCTCTGTAACAAATAGGAAGCAAAGATAGTGCTCTGAAGAAAGGAGTCCTTTAATGGGTAGCTTCCCTTCAAGATAGAATTTGTGAAAAAGGGGGTACCAATGGCACTACAGATATATATAGGACCTGATTTATTTAATATCTGGCCAATTTGTGAGGCCTTTTATATTAACAGCCAACTGAATGGCTAGATTGGGTGCTATGTGTATAATATTGATTTCTTCTGTTATGTGTGATCAGTCCACGGGTCATCATTACTTCTGGGATATAACTCCTCCCCAACAGGAAATGCAAGAGGATTCACCCAGCAGAGCTGCATATAGCTCCTCCCCTCTACGTCACTCCCAGTCATTCTCTTGCACCCAACGACTAGATAGGATGTGTGAGAGGACTATGGTGATTATACTTAGTTTTTATAACTTCAATCAAAAGTTTGTTATTTTACAATAGCACCGGAGCGTGTTATTACCTCTCTGGCAGAGTTTGAAGAAGAATCTACCAGAGTTTTTTACTATGATTTTAACCGGAGTAGTTAAGATCATATTGCTGTTTCTCGGCCATCTGAGGGAGGTAAAAGCTTCAGATCAGGGGACAGCGGGCAGATGAATCTGCATTGAGGTATGTAGCAGTTTTTATTTTCTGAATGGAATTGATGAGAAAATCCTGCCATACCGTTATAATGACATGTATGTATACTCTACACTTCAGTATTCTGGGGATGGTATTTCACTGGAATTACTCTGTTAAAAGTACATTAAACCTTTTAATAGGTATTTATTATGTTAAACGTTTTTGCTGGAATGTAGAATCGTTTGCATTTTCTGAGGTACTGAGTGAATAAATGTTTGGGCATTATTTTTCCACTTGGCAGTTGCTTGTTTTAATTGTGACAGTTTCGTTTCTCTCTCACTGCTGTGTGTGAGGGGGAGGGGCAGTTTTTGGCGCTCTTTGCTACGCATCAAAAATTTCCAGTCAGTTACTCTTGTATTTCCTGCATGATCCGGTTCATCTCTAACAGAACTCAGGGGTCTTCAAACTTCTTTGGAGGGAGGTAGATTCTCTCAGCAGAGCTGTGAGACTTATATATTGACTGTGATTAAAAACGTTGCTCTGTAATTTTTATGTTTCAAATTTAATTATTGTTACTTTATTAATGGGAACAAACCTTTGCTAAAAGTTGTGTTGTTTTCAAGGATTGATGCTATAACTATTTTTCAGTTCATTATTTCAACTGTCATTTAATCGTTTAGTGCTTCTTTGAGGCACAGTACGTTTTTGTTAAATAAGATTGTAACCAAGTTGCAAGTTTATTGCTAGTGTGTTAAACATGTCTGATTCAGAGGAAGATACCTGTGTCATTTGTTCCAATGCCAAGGTGGAGCCCAATAGAAATTTATGCACTAACTGTATTGATGCTACTTTAAATAAAAGCCAATCTGTACAAATTGAACAAATTTCACCAAACAGCGAGGGGAGAGTTATGCCGACTAACTCGCCTCACGTGTCAGTACCTGCATCTCCCGCCCGGGAGGTGCGTGATATTGTGGCGCCTAGTACATCTGGGCGGCCATTACAGATAACATTACAAGATATGGCTACTGTTATGACTGAAGTTTTGGCTAAATTACCAGAACTAAGAGGCAAGCGTGATCACTCTGGGGTGAGTACAGAGTGCGCTGATAATACTAGGGCCATGTCTGATACTGCGTCACAGCTTGCAGAGCATGAGGACGGAGAGCTTCATTCTGTGGGTGACGGTTCTGATCCAAACAGATTGGATTCAGATATTTCAAATTTTAAATTTAAATTGGAGAACCTCCGTGTATTACTAGGGGAGGTTTTAGCGGCTCTTAATGATTGTAACACTGTTGCAATACCAGAGAAATTGTGTAGGTTGGATAAATACTTTGCGGTACCGGCGAGTACTGACGTTTTTCCTATACCTAAGAGACTAACTGAAATTGTTACTAAGGAGTGGGATAGACCCGGTGTGCCGTTCTCACCCCCTCCAATATTTAGAAAGATGTTTCCAATAGACGCCACCACACGGGACTTATGGCAAACGGTACCTAAGGTGGAGGGAGCAGTTTCTACTTTAGCTAAGCGTACCACTATCCCGGTGGAGGATAGCTGTGCTTTTTCAGATCCAATGGATAAAAAATTAGAGGGTTACCTTAAGAAAATGTTTGTTCAACAAGGTTTTATATTGCAACCGCTTGCATGCATCGCGCCGATTACGGCTGCGGCAGCATTTTGGATTGAGTCTCTGGAAGAGAACCTTAGTTCAGCTACGCTGGACGACATTACGGACAGGCTTAGAGTCCTTAAACTAGCTAATTCATTCATTTCGGAGGCCGTAGTACATTTAACCAAACTTACGGCTAAGAACTCAGGATTCGCCATTCAGGCACGTAGGGCGCTGTGGCTAAAATCCTGGTCAGCTGATGTAACTTCTAAGTCCAAATTACTTAATATACCTTTCAAGGGGCAAACTTTATTTGGGCCCGGTTTGAAAGAAATTATCGCTGACATTACAGGAGGTAAGGGCCACGCCCTGCCTCAAGACAAAGCCAAAGCTAAGGCTAGACAGTCTAATTTTCGTCCCTTTCGGAATTTCAAAGCAGGAGCAGCACCAACTTCCACTGCACCAAAACAGGAAGGAGCTGTTGCTCGTTACAGACAAGGCTGGAAACCTAACCAGTCCTGGAACAAGGGCAAGCAGGCCAGGAAACCTGCTGCTGCCCCAAAGACAGCATGAATCGAGGGCCCCCGATCCGGGACCGGATCTAGTGGGGGGCAGACTCTCTCTCTTCGCCCAGGCTTGGGCAAGAGATGTTCAGGATCCCTGGGCGCTAGAGATCATATCTCAGGGATACCTTCTAGACTTCAAATTCTCTCCCCCAAGAGGGAGATTTCATCTGTCAAGGTTGTCAACAAACCAGATAAAGAAAGAAGCGTTTCTACGCTGTGTACAAGATCTGTTATTAATGGGAGTGATCCATCCGGTTCCGCGGTCGGAACAAGGACAAGGGTTTTACTCAAACCTGTTTGTGGTTCCCAAAAAAGAGGGAACTTTCAGGCCAATCTTGGATTTAAAGATCCTAAACAAATTCCTAAGAGTTCCATCGTTCAAAATGGAAACTATTCGGACAATCTTACCCATGATCCAAAAGGGTCAGTACATGACCACAGTGGATTTAAAGGATGCTTACCTTCACATACCGATTCACAAAGATCATTACCGGTATCTAAGGTTTGCCTTCTTAGACAGGCATTACCAGTTTGTAGCTCTTCCATTCGGATTGGCTACGGCTCCAAGAATCTTCACAAAGGTTCTGGGTGCCCTTCTGGCGGTACTAAGACCGCGAGGAATTTCGGTAGCTCCGTACCTAGACGACATTCTGATACAAGCTTCAAGCTTTCAAACTGCCAAGTCTCATACAGAGTTAGTTCTGGCATTTCTAAGGTCGCATGGATGGAAAGTGAACGAAAAGAAGAGTTCTCTCTTTCCTCTCACAAGAGTTCCATTCTTGGGGACTCTTATAGATTCTGTAGAAATGAAGATTTATCTGACAGAAGACAGATTAACAAAGCTTCTAAATGCATGCCGTGTCCTTCATTCCATTCAACTCCCGTCAGTAGCTCAATGCATGGAGGTGATCGGCTTAATGGTAGCAGCAATGGACATAGTACCCTTTGCACGTCTACATCTCAGACCGCTGCAATTGTGCATGCTGAGTCAGTGGAATGGGGATTACTCAGACTTGTCCCCTACTCTGAATCTGGATCAAGAGACCAGAAACTCTCTTCTATGGTGGCTTTCTCGGCCACATCTGTCCAGGGGGATGCCATTCAGCAGGCCGGACTGGACAATTGTAACAACAGACGCCAGCCTACTAGGTTGGGGCGCTGTCTGGAATTCTCTGAAGGCTCAGGGACAATGGAATCAGGAGGAAAGTCTCCTGCCAATAAACATTCTGGAATTGAGAGCAGTTCTCAATGCCCTTCTGGCTTGGCCCCAGTTAAAAACTCGGGGGTTCATCAGGTTTCAGTCGGACAACATCACGACTGTAGCTTACATCAACCATCAAGGAGGGACAAGAAGCTCCCTAGCAATGATGGAAGTATCAAAGATAATTCGCTGGGCAGAGTCTCACTCTTGCCACCTGTCAGCAATCCACATCCCGGGAGTGGAGAACTGGGAGGCGGATTTCTTGAGTCGCCAGACTTTTCATCCGGGGGAGTGGGAACTTCATCCGGAGGTCTTTGCCCAAATACTTCGAAGTTGGGGCAAACCAGAGATAGATCTCATGGCGTCTCGCCAGAACGCCAAACTTCCTCGCTACGGGTCCAGATCCAGGGATCCGGGAGCGGTTCTGATAGATGCTTTGACAGCACCTTGGAACTTCGGGATGGCTTATGTGTTTCCACCCTTCCCGCTGCTTCCTCGATTGATTGCCAAAATCAAACAGGAGAGAGCATCAGTGATTCTAATAGCGCCTGCATGGCCACGCAGGACTTGGTATGCAGATCTAGTGGACATGTCATCCTGTCCGCCTTGGTCTCTACCTCTAAGACAGGACCTTCTGATACAGGGTCCATTCGAACATCAAAATCTAACTTCTCTGAAGCTGACTGCTTGGAAATTGAACGCTTGATTTTATCAAAACGTGGTTTTTCTGAGTCGGTTATTGATACCCTGATACAGGCTAGGAAGCCTGTTACCAGAAGGATTTACCATAAGATATGGCGTAAATACCTATACTGGTGCGAATCCAAAGGTTACTCCTGGAGTAAGGTTAGGATTCCTAGGATATTGTCCTTTCTACAAGAAGGTTTAGAAAAGGGTTTATCGGCTAGTTCATTAAAGGGACAGATCTCAGCTCTGTCCATCTTGTTACACAGGCGTCTGTCAGAAAATCCAGATGTCCAGGCCTTTTGTCAGGCTTTAGCTAGGATCAAGCCTGTGTTTAAAACTGTTGCTCCGCCATGGAGTTTAAACCTTGTTCTTAACGTTCTACAAGGAGTTCCGTTTGAACCCCTTCATTCCATTGATATAAAGTTGTTATCTTGGAAAGTGTTATTTTTAATGGCTATTTCTTCGGCTCGGAGAGTCTCTGAGTTATCAGCTTTACATTGTGATTCTCCTTATTTGATTTTTCATTCAGATAAGGTAGTTCTGCGTACAAAACCTGGGTTCTTACCTAAGGTAGTCACTAACAGGAACATCAATCAAGAGATCGTGGTGCCTTCCCTGTGCCCGAATCCTTCTTCAAAGAAGGAACGTCTTCTACACAATCTGGATGTAGTTCGTGCCCTCAAGTTCTACTTGCAGGCAACTAAGGATTTTCGACAGACGTCTTCCCTGTTTGTCGTGTACTCTGGTCAGAGGAGAGGTCATAAGGCTTCGGCTACCTCTCTCTCCTTCTGGCTTCGTAGCATAATTCGTTTAGCCTATGAGACTGCTGGACAGCAGCCTCCTGAAAGAATTACAGCTCATTCTACTAGAGCTGTGGCTTCCACTTGGGCCTTTAAGAATGAGGCCTCTGTTGAACAGATTTGCAAGGCTGCAACTTGGTCTTCGCTTCATACTTTTTCCAAATTTTACAAATTTGACACTTTTGCTTCTTCGGAGGCTATTTTTGGGAGAAAGGTTCTTCAGGCAGTGGTTCCTTCTGTATAATGAGCCTGCCTATCCCTCCCGTCATCCGTGTACTTTTGCTTTGGTATTGGTATCCCAGAAGTAATGATGACCCGTGGACTGATCACACATAACAGAAGAAAACATAATTTATGCTTACCTGATAAATTCCTTTCTTCTGTTGTGTGATCAGTCCACGGCCCGCCCTGTTTTTTAAGGCAGGTAAATATCTTTTAAATTATACTCCAGTCACCACTTCACCCTTGGTTTCTCCTTTCTCGTTGATTCTTGGTCGAATGACTGGGAGTGACGTAGAGGGGAGGAGCTATATGCAGCTCTGCTGGGTGAATCCTCTTGCATTTCCTGTTGGGGAGGAGTTATATCCCAGAAGTAATGATGACCCGTGGACTGATCACACAACAGAAGAAAGGAATTTATCAGGTAAGCATAAATTATGTTTTCTGGAGCAAGAAAGGGAAAGAATACACTTGAAAGCACTCACAGGTCACTTATTAAGTGATATTAATATAAAGAAATCAAAGGATGAAATCCAAGATTAGAGGAGACACAAACTTAACTATAATTAAAATTTAACTTTTATTGGGGTTCAAAAATAAAATAGGAAAAAACTTTAAAAACACACTTATGTACCAATTGTAGTCTATTTGGCTTAACATTAACATTGATCTGGATAGCTAAGGGTCACTGGCAATCATGTTTTATTAACTAACCTAGTGCTTGAGAACGCTTGAGAGCATATTACTCTTTCAGGCAGGTAACGGTTACAGCTGTTAATATAGTCAGTATACCGAATATCACGGATTACGTGTATGTACAAAACTGAGATTTACATAAGCATATCATTTTAAAAATAGTAGCAAATGTCAGCACACGCTAATGCATAAATAGTCTTGTGAACTACGGCCACACATGTGCAGTTGGGTCATTGCAATATTGTCAAATATTTAAACTATGAGACATAAGTGTGTGTAAATATAGACACAACTAACCTCTTATACAATTGAGCAGGTAAATAAATATTATACTCAGTACCGGCCGTTTTAGATCTGCAGATGGTCACAGCTGTTAGTATACCTAACTGAATGGAGATCGGCTCTGCCTAAATGGAGATATATATAAATCTATTACATTTATAAAGCAGCTGACATCAGCACACGCTAATACACAAACAGTCTTGTGAATCACTACTACACAACAATACATTCGAGTCACTGTAATTATTATTAAACATTCCTGACTGAAATTTGTATATGTGTGTGAAAATTGAGACATAGTTAACCTCTCAGACAACTGAGCAAAGAATATTATACTTATAAACTACCCTTGTATAATCTATAGATGGTCAAAGCTGGTAATATACCTAACTTAACGACAAACTATTTTGCTTAAATTGAGATATATATAAGTATACTACACACTGAAAGCAGCAAATACCGGCACACTCTAATGCCCAAACACTCTGCTGAATCATTGATACAGAACAGAGCAGATGAGAAATATTTAGATTGTGATATGCATGTGGGTGCGACATCAGCACACGTTAATACACAAACAGTCTTGTGAATTACTAGTATTTAACAGTGTATTTGAGACACTGTATCATTACTTAATAATTTGACTGAAATATGTATACGTGTGGGAACAGAGACATAGTTAAACTCTGATATGCTTGTGGGTGTGACATCAGCACACGCTAATACACAAACAGTCTTGTGAATTACTATTACATAACAGTGTATTCGAGACACTGTATCATTACTAAATATTCAGACTGAAACACATACATATGTGGGAATAGAGATATAATCAACCTCTCAGACAACTGAGCGAAGAAAGATTATACTTAAAAACTGCTCTTTTTCTGTAGATGGTTAAAACTGGGCATATATCTAACTTAACCGAAAACGGTCATACTTAATCTGAGGTATATATAAGTATATTATACACAGACAGCAGCGAATACCGGCACACTCTAAAGGTACAAATACTTTGATGAATTACTAACAAAGTATATGAGATAAACTTAGACTGTGACACGCATGAGTGTGGGTCTAGAGAAACACCGCCAACCTCTTATACAACTGAGCAAGCAATCAATAACATACTCAGAATCTACTATTTGAACATAAGAAAGATAAAGTTCTTTATTAAATTTATTTAGTCAGAACGTATCTGCAGCATAATTGCTCAAGTGAAATAGGTTGATAATCTAGCCATCACTCTATGAATATAACCTTTAGAGATTGTTGAAGACAAATGTGGCAATACTAGCCAATGTTATTACAATATTATTTGAACTCCAGTTTTTTACGAACATACTAACTACTTTCTCACCACTAGAGATTTTTTCAAAGATACTCTACAAATTATACCTGCACAGAACTTACACTTATTACCAGTGCAAACATACACGTTTAGTTAATTGAATACAAGCAGGTCAATTAACTGCAACCCAAATTACACATAGGAGTATCTGCAGAAGAATTCTAAGTAATTTGTACAGTGACACGATAAGCCAAATAGACTACAATCGGTACATAAGTGTGTTTTTAAAGTTTTTTCCTATTTTATTTTTGAACCCCAATAAAAGTTAAATTTTAATTATAGTTAAGTTTGTGTCTCCTTTAATCTTGGATTTCATCCTTTGATTTCTTTATATTAATATCACTTAATAAGTGACCTGTGAGTGCTTTCAAGTGTATTCTTTCCCTTTCTTGCTCCCTTCAAGATAGGACTGGGGTTAATGCTGTGTCCATGTAAGCCTCTTTAGTAAGAGTATTGGTAGCTGTTAGCTGCTGGAGGTCGCAGGGAACTTCTCTCTCCAGCAATTTATGCTAACCCCCCCACCTGGCAACCAGTGTTAGTTATACTGCTTTCCTTCTAATTAAGTTCCCTGTCAGAAGTCTGGATGAAGCTGTCAGACCTGGAATGCTGTGTCTGCCCACAGCAGAGGCTCCAAGGGTAAGTGTTGTTTTCTCCTTCACAGTGTATGGAAGGCATAAGGCATCTTGAGAGTTAAAGATCTCTCATTTCTTTCTGGAGCCTTGGGGACTTATTGCTCATTTTTGGATGGAGGTTTGATATTTATGGGCAACAATTAGTACAGGGGCACTGCTGTTTATTATTTAGCTGATATACATCCCTTATCTGGATTGTATAAGCTTTTAGGGACTAAGGCGGTCAGTGCTGAAATTTTAAAAAAGTGACTGAAACGCTTTATTTATTAAGACATAAGCTGGAACGTTTAATTGCATAAAGGGTTCTTCTACACATGCTGTTCACTTGCATGTTTATTATTTTCCTGTCAGAGAAGGCGGTGTGGGTTTTCACATGCTTCTCTGTTTTTTTCGATCACTCTTTTCTGATGCGGTCATGTGACTGGTCGCGCGGCTCTCTTCTTCCGACTTAGAAAAGCACAGTAAGCTGCGAGCGGTACGGCAGTTAGATCGCCTGATCTCTCTGAAGCGGTGAGTTGCCCCAGTCTTGCCAGGGTTATAGTGGTGCCAGTTAGTTTTCATTTTAACGGCTCAGTTTGGTGGGGAAGTAATTTTATCCCCCGAGTTGTTTTTTTTTTTATCCGGTTTGAGCTATACACCTCCAGATTTAAACTTTTTCTTTTTAATTTTTCTTATCCTCCCGATTAAAATCTATTTTTTTTGTTTTATTTTAAAATATTCTTTTGGTTATTTTTTTTTATTTCTGTGGGGATTTACTTTTACTCCAGTATGGAGGTCACTATGGATATGGTTTCTAATATATCTTTGCACCTAGACAAATGTTTATATTGTGAAGAGACCCATGTGATTCCCTCCTGCTCAATGTTTTCCACATGCTTAGCTTCCATGTTGCTGACAAAAAAATAAAAGATCTGCTTTTTCCAAAATGGTTAACCCCGCAGAGCCCTCTACCTCTCAGTTCTGTTGTCCTTGACATGCCTCAACTTTCTCCTCAGTCTCCGTCCCTAGTAGTTGCATTGGCAGTGCCCTGCGACTCAGCCCAGTCTCTCTCTGGAGGAATTTTCTTAGCAGGAGATTTTGCAGCACAGCTTCAATCGGCTGTTTCTACTGCGCTGAGTTCCTTTCCTATTGCAGGTAAGAGGAAGAGAAAGACTAAACATTTTTCCTCTGATTTAGGGATCTCGTCTCACGCTAAGGCTGCTTTAGTCCATTTATCTTAAATCTCTGAGGATGATCATACCTCAGTAGCCTCTGAAGGTGAGATCTCTGACTCTGCTTTGTACAGTCTGGCAGAATCAGAGGAAGAGGTGCTAGCTACCTTGGATGCCTTGGAACACAAAGCTCCTAAGATTCCAAAGCTGGACAGAGTTTATGACGTTAGGCCTACGTCTCTAGACGTTTTTACAGTTCTGGCGCATATGTCAGACATCCTTTCTAGGGAATGGGAGAGACAGGGTGTTCCTTTTTCTCCTATTTTTTAAAATATGTTTTCTGGCTCTCTGCTGGATCTATAAAGTACTTTCCCAAAGGTGGACCGAGCTATCTCCACCCTGGCTAAGAGAACTGCTATCCCTCTAGAAGATGGTACCTCCTTTAAGTACCCCATGGATAGGAAATTGGAGGAGTACTTAGGGAAAATTTTCCTTCAACTTAGTCTGTTATGGCAGCCGGCCGCGGGCATAGTAAAAGTTGCTGGAGCAGCCACATATTGGTGTGACTCCTTAACTGAATTGATTTTGGAGTAGACTCCCTCGGAGAAGATTTAGAGTAGGATTAAGGCCTTGAAGTTAGGCAATTCCTTATATGTAATATGCAGATAGTTCGTCTGAGTGCTAAATCCTGTCTCCCAGAGCCTTGTGGCTAAAGTCCTGGTCAGCGGACATGGTTTCCAAATCTAGACTTTTTTCCTTGCCTTTTATGGGTAAGTCTTTATTCGGTCCTAGACTTGATTCCATTATCTCCACTGTGACTGGGTGGAAGGGGGCCTTCCTTTCCTTCCTCAGGATAAAAAAAATGCTAGGTCAAAGGGTCAAAGGGTCGTCAATCTACTAATTTTCGTTCCTTTCGCAATTTCAAGGGACAGAAATCCTCGTCCTCCCCCAAATTCGACCAACCCAAGAGTTCCTGGAAACCTAATGAGCCTTAGAACAAGTAGTCCAAAAAGCCTGTCTCTGAAAATAAGTCAGCATGAAGGGGTGGCCCCCGATCTGGTACCGGATCGTCTAGGGGACAGACTTTCCTTCTTTCAGGACGTCTGGATTCAGGACGTTCCGGATCCTTGAGTGGTAGATTTAGTCTCCCAAGGATACAAGATAGGTTTCACGTCTTGTCCTCCAAGAGGCAGATTTCTCCTATCAAGACTATCTTCTTAATCTGTGTAAAAGATCTCTCTTTGCTGGAAATGATCGTTCCGGTCCCTCCGGGAGAACAGGGCTTAGGGTTTTATTCCAACCTTTTTGTTCCCAAAAAAGAGGGAACCTTCCGCCCTATTTTGCATCTAAAGTGCCTCAACTAATTTCTCAAGGTTCCGTCCTTCAAGATGGATACTATCCGGTCCATTCTTCCTTTGGTCCAGGAGGGTCAGTTCATGACATCTATAGACCTGAAGGACGCATACCTCCATGTTCCTATTCACAGAGAATATTTTAAATTTCTGCAGTTTTCCTTTCTAGACAAACACTTTCAATTTGTAGCCCTTCCTTTTGGCCTAGCTACAGCTCCCAGAATCTTTACAAAGGTGCTAGAGGCTTTTTTTTAGTGGTATCCAGATTTCAGGGAATCGCTGTGGCACTGTACCTGGACAATATCTTGGTACAGGCTCCATCTTTTCATTTGGCAAGATCTCACACAGACTCTGTTGTCCCTTCTTCGCTCTCATGGGTAGAAGATAAATCTGGACAAGTTCACTGGTTACAAATACCAGGGTCTGATTTTTGGGGGACAATCATAGATTCGGTCTCCATGAAGATCTTCCTAACAGATATCAGACAATGCAAACTTCTCTCTACCTGTCTTTCCCTTCATTTCTCTGCATGCCCCTCAGTGACGTAGTACATGGAAGTAATTGGACTCATAGTGGCCTCCATGGACATTATTCCTTTTGCTCTTTTCCATGTGAGACCTCTTTAATTATGTATGCTCAGACAATGGAACGGCGATCATTCTGACCTGTCTCAGTGGATCGTCCTAGACAACCACACAAGATGATCTCTCTCTTGTTGGCTCTGTCAGAATCATCTGGCTCATGGAATGTGCTTTTTGAAACCATCTTGGGAGATTATGGCTACGGATGCCAGACTCTCGGGTTGGGGTGCAGTTTGGGGTCACTTTAAGAGCTCAGGGATCCTGGTTATCGAAGACATCCATCCTCTCAATAAATATTCTGGAGTTGAGAGCAATCTACAATGCTCTGATAGCGTGTCTTCAACTGAGTTATGTCCGGTTTATCAGATTTCATTTTGACAACATAACATCTGTGGTTTATCAACCATCAGGGAGGAACAAGGAGTTTCCTAAATATGAAGTAGGTATCGCCTATCCTTCAGTGGGCAGAGTCCCACAATTGCCACATTTCGGCCATTCATATCCCCGGGGGTAGACAACTGGAAAGCGGATATCTGAGCAGACGGAGGTTCCACCTAGGGGAGTGGGCTCTTTATCCAGAGATGTTCTCTGAAATAACCCTCAGGTGGATTGTTCCGGAGATAGATCTCATGGCTTCTCGCCTCAATCCCAAAATGCCCAGATACAGGTCCAGATTGAGGGATCCTCAGGCAGTGCTGGTGGACGTGTTAGTGGTTCCGTGGGAATTCAGTCTGATATATCCGTTTCCTCAGTTTGCCCTTCTTCCCAGGGTCATAGCCCGCATCAAACAAGAGCAGACCTCGGTGATTCTAATTGCTCAGCTTGGTCTCGCAGAACTTGGTTTGCTGGTTTGGTGAAGATGTCGTCCTTCCCACTGTGGAGGTTGTCTTCTTTAAGGTCCTTTCCTGACTGCATGGACATTGAAAGCTTAGTCCTGTCTTAAAGTACTTTTTCAGATAGGGTCATTGACACTCTGATCCAGGCTCCTAAGCCGGTGACTCGTCGGATGTATTATAATGTCTGGCACATCTATCTATCCTGGTGCTGGTCTCGAGGCTTCCCTTGACACAAGGTGAGAGTTCCTCGTATTCTATTTCTCCAAGAGGGTTTGGAGAAATGTTTGTCAGACAGTTTTCTGAAGGGACAGATCTCTGCCCTTTCAGTTTTGTTACACAAGAAGTTAGCCAGTTTTCCAGATATTCAGTCATTTGTTCAGGCCCTGGTCAGAATCAGGCCTGTGTTTAAACCTGTTTTTCCTACTTGGAGCCTTAATCTAGTACTTCGTGTTCTGCAAGATGCCTATGCATTCTGTTGATATTAAACTGTTGTCTTGGAAAGTTTTGTTTCTCTTGTTAAGTGTATCCAGTCCACGGATCATCCATTACTTGTGGGATATTCTCCTTCCCAACAGGAAGTTGCAAGAGGATCACCCACAGCAGAGCTGCTATATAGCTCCTCCCCTAACTGCCATATCCAGTCATTCTCTTGCAACTCTCAACAAAGATGGACGTAGTAAGAGGAGAGTGGTGTATTATAGTTAGTTTCTTAACTTCAATCAAAAGTTTGTTATTTTTAAATGGTACCGGAGTGTACTGTTTTATCAAAGGCAGCATTAGAAGAAGAATCTGCCTGTGATTTCTATGATCTTAGCAGAAGTAACTAAGATCCATTGCCGTTCTCACATATTCTGAGGAGTGAGGTAACTTCAGAGGGGGAATGGCGTGCAGGTTTCCCTGCAATAAGGTATGTGCAGTTAACATATTTCTAGGGATGGAATTTGCTAGAAAAATGCTGCTGATACCGGATTAATGTAAGTTAAGCCTAAATGCAGTGATTTAATAGCGACTGGTATCAGGCTTATTAACAGAGATACATACTCTTATAAAAGTGTAATATAAAACGTTTGCTGGCATGTTAATCGTTTTTATATATGCTTTGGTGATAAAACTTATTGGGGCCTAGTTTTTTCCACATGGCTGGCTTTATTTTTGCCTAGAAAGTTTCCTGAGGCTTTCCACTGTTATAGTATAAAAGTTACAGTTGGTGCAGTTAAAATTACAAACTGTGACATTCAGCTTCCCTCAGCAGTCCCCTGCATGCTATAGGACATCTCTGAAGGGCTCAAAAGGCTTCAAAAGTAGGAGCTGTGGCAGTTGTTATGACTGTTTAAAAAACATATTTTTCGTTTTGTTAATCTGTTTTTTGTATTAAGGGGTTAATCATCCATTTGCAAGTGGGTGCAATGCTCTGCTAACTTGTTACATACACTATAAAAATTTCATTAGTGTAACTGCCTTTTTTCACTGTTATTTAAAATTTTGCCAAAATTTGTTTTCTCTTAAAGGCACAGTAACGTTTTTTATATTGCTTGTTAACTTTGTTTAAAGTGTTTTCCAAGCTTGCTAGTCTCATTGCTAGTCTGTACAAACATGTCTGACACAGAGGAAACTACTTGTTCATTATGTTTAAAAGCCATGGTGGAGAATGTGTACTAAATGTATTGATTTCACCTTAAACAGTAAAGATCAGTCTTTATCTATTAAAGAATTGTCACCAGAGGGGTCTGTCGAGGGGGAAGTTATGCCGACTAACTCTCCCCACGTGTCGGACCCTTCGCCTCCCGCTCGAGGGACGCACGCTAATATGGCGCCAAGTACATCAGGGATGCCCATAGCGATTACTTTGCAGGACATG
This sequence comes from Bombina bombina, assembly GCF_027579735.1. Classification (NCBI taxonomy): domain Eukaryota; kingdom Metazoa; phylum Chordata; class Amphibia; order Anura; family Bombinatoridae; genus Bombina; species Bombina bombina. The sequence continues at coordinate 884,435,055 of NC_069500.1, forward strand.
GCTGCAATCATGAATAATACCCTGTCACAGGTATTAGCCAGATTGCCTGAATTGAGAGGCAAGCGCGATAGCTCTGGGGTTAGACGAGATACAGAGCGCGTAGATGCTGTAAGAGCCATGTCTGATACTGCGTCACAATATGCAGAACCTGAGGACGGAGAGCTTCAGTCTGTGGGTGACGTTTCTGAATCGGGGAGACCTGATTCAGAGATTTCTAATTTTAAATTTAAGCTTGAGAACCTCCGTGTGTTACTTGGGGAGGTATTAGCTGCTCTGAATGACTGACACAATTGCAGTGCCAGAGAAATTGTGTAGGCTGGATAAATACTATGCAGTGCCGGTGAGTACTGATGTTTTTCCAATACCTAAAAGGCTTACAGAAATTATTAGTAAGGAGTGGGATAGACCCGGTGTGCCCTTTTCCCCACCTCCTATATTTAGAAAAATGTTTCCAATAGATGCCACTACACGGGACTTATGGCAGACAGTCCCTAAGGTGGAGGGAACAGTTTCTACTTTAGCAAAGCGTACCACTATCCCGGTTGAGGACAGTTGTGCTTTTTCAGATCCAATGGATAAAAAATTAGAGGGTTACCTTAAGAAAATGTTTATTCAACAAGGTTTTATTTTACAGCCCCTTGCATGCATTGCGCCTGTCACTGCTGCGGCGGCGTTCTGGTTTGAGGCCCTGAAAGAGGCCATCCATACAGCTCCATTGACTGAAATTATTGACAAGCTTAGAACACTTAAGCTAGCTAACTCATTTGTTTCTGATGCCATTGTTCATTTGACTAAACTAACGGCTAAGAATTCCGGATTCGCCATCCAGGTGCGTAGGGCGCTATGGCTTAAATCCTGGTCAGCTGATGTGACTTCAAAGTCTAAATTACTTAACATTCCTTTCAAGGGGCAGACCTTATTCGGGCCTGGCTTGAAAGAAATTATTGCTGACATTACTGGAGGTAAGGGTCATACCCTTCCTCAGGACAGGGCCAAATCAAGGGCCAAACAGTCTAATTTTTTTGCCTTTCGAAATTTAAAGGCAGGTGCAGGATCAGCTCCCTCTACTTCAAAACAAGAGGGAACTTTTCCTCAATCTAAGCAGGCCTGGAAACCTACCCAGTCCTGGAACAAGGGCAAGCAGGCCGAAAGCCTGCTGCTGCCTCCAAGACAGCATGAAGGAGCGGCCCCCTATCCGACAACGGATCTAGTAGGGGGCAGACTCTCTCTCTTCGCCCAGGCGTGGGCAAGAGATGTTCAGGATCCCTGGGCGTTGGAGATCATATCTCAGGGATATCTTCTGGACTTCAAAGCTTCTCCCCCACAAGGGAGATTTCACCTTTCAAGATTATCTGCAAACCAGATAAAGAAAGAGGCATTCCTAAGCTGCGTGCAAGACCTCCTTGTAATGGGAGTGATCCATCCAGTTCCGCGGACGGAACAAGGACAGGGGTTTTATTCAAATCTGTTTGTGGTTCCCAAAAAAGAGGGAACCTTCAGACCAATTTTGGATCTAAAGATCCTAAACAAATTCCTCAGAGTTCCATCATTCAAGATGGAAACTATTCGAACCATTTTACCCATGATCCAAGAGGGTCAGTACATGACCACAGTGGACTTAAAGGATGCCTACCTTCACATTCCGATCCACAAGAATCATCATCGGTTCCTGAGTTTTGCCTTTCTAGACAGGCATTACCAGTTTGTAGCTCTTCCATTCGGGTTGGCTACAGCCCCAAGAATTTTTACAAAGGTTCTGGGCTCACTTCTGGCGGTTCTAAGACTGCGAGGCATAGCGGTGGCTCCTTACCTAGACGACATCCTGATACAGGCGTCAAGCTTTCACATTGCCAAGTCTCATACAGAGATAGTTCTGGCATTTCTGAGGTCGCATGGGTGGAAAGTGAACGAAGAAAAGAGCTCTCTATCTCCTCTCACAAGGGTTTCCTTCCTAGGGACTCTGATAGATTCTATAGAAATGAAAATTTACCTGACGGAGTCCAGGTTATCAAAACTTCTAAATGCTTGCCGTGTTCTTCACTCCATTCCGCGCCCCACGGTGGCTCAGTGCATGGAAGTAATCGGCTTAATGGTAGCGGCGATGGACATAGTGCCATTTGCGCGCCTGCATCTCAGACCGCTGCAATTATGCATGCTCAGTCAGTGGAATGGGGATTACACAGATTAAATGTCCCCTCTACTAAATCTGGATCAGGAAACCAGAGATTCTCTTCTCTGGTGGTTATCTCTGGTCCATCTGTCCAAAGGTATGACCTTTCGCAGGCCAGATTGGACCATTGTAACAACAGACGCCAGCCTTCTAGGTTGGGGTGCAGTCTGGAACTCCCTGAAGGCTCAGGGTTCATGGACTCAGGAGGAGAAACTCCTCCCAATAAATATTCTGGAGTTAAGAGCAATATTCAATGCTCTTCTAGCTTGGCCTCAGTTAGCAACACTGAGGTTCATCAGATTTCAGTCGGACAACATCACGACTGTGGCTTACATCATCCATCAAGGGGGGACCAGGAGTTCCCTAGCGATGTCAGAAGTCTCCAAGATAATTCGCTGGGCAGAGACTCACTCTTGCCACCTATCAGCGATTCATATCCCAGGGGTAGAGAACTGGGAGGCGGATTTTCTAAGTCGTCAGACTTTTCATCCGGGGGAGTGGGAACTCCATCCGGAGGTGTTTGCTCAATTGGTTCTCCGTTGGGGCAAACCAGAACTGGATCTCATGGCGTCTCGCCAGAACGCCAAGCTTCCTTGTTACGGATCCAGGTCCAGGGACCCAGAAGCGGCACTGATAGATGCTCTAGCAGCGCCTTGGTTCTTCAACCTGGCCTATGTGTTTCCACCGTTTCCTCTGCTCCCTTGTCTGATTGCCAAAATCAAACAGGAGAGAGCATCGGTGATATTGATAGCGCCTGCGTGGCCACGCAGGACCTGGTATGCAGACCTAGTGGACATGTCATCCTTTCCACCATGGACTCTGCCTCTGAGACAAGACCTTCTAATACAAGGTCCTTTCAATCATCCGAATCTACTTTCTCTGAGACTGACTGCATGGAGATTGAACGCTTGATCCTATCAAAGCGTGGCTTCTCCGAGTCAGTAATTGATACCTTAATACAGGCACGAAAGCCTGTCACCAGGAAAATTTACCACAAGATTTGGCGTAAATATCTTCATTGGTGTGAATCCAAGAATTACTCATGGAGTAGGGTTAGGATTCCTAGGATATTGTCCTTCCTCCAATAGGGTTTGGACAAAGGACTATCAGCTAGTTCTTAAAAGGGACAGATTTCTGCTCTGTCTATTCTTTTACACAAGCGTCTGGCAGAAGTTCTAGACGTTCAGGCATTTTGTCAGGCTTTAGTTAGAATTAAGCCTGTGTTTAAACCTGTTGCTCCCCCATGGAGCTTAAACTTGGTTCTTAAAGTTCTTCAAGGGGTTCCGTTTGAACCCCTTCATTCTAATGATATCAAACTTCTATTATGGAAAGTTCTTTTTCTGATGGCTATTTCCTCGGCTCGAAGAGTCTCGGAGTTATCTGCCTTACATTGTGATTCTCCTTATCTGATCTTTCATTCAGATAAAGTAGTTCTGCATACAAAACCTGGGTTTTTACCTAAGGTGGTTTCTAACAAGAATATCAATCAAGAGATTGTTGTTCCATCATTATGCCCTAATCCTTCTTCAAAGAAGGAACGTCTTTTGCATAATCTAGATGTAGTCCGTGCATTGAAGTTTTACTTGCAGGCTACTAAAGATTTTCGCCAAACATCTCACCTGTTTGTTATTTACTCTGGACAGAGGAGAGGTCAAAAGGCCTCGGCAACCTCTCTTTCTTTTTGGCTTCGGAGTATAATCCGTTTAGCATATGAGACTGCTGGACAGCAGCCCCCTGAAAGAATTACAGCTCATTCTACTAGAGCTGTGGCTTCCACCTGGGCCTTTAAAAATGAGGCCTCTGTTGAACAGATTTGCAAGGCTGCGACTTGGTCTTCGCTTCATACCTTTTCAAAATTTTACAAATGTGATACTTTTGCTTCTTCGGAGGCTGTTTTTGGGAGAAAGGTTCTACAGGCAGTGGTTCCTTCCGTTTAAGTTCCTGCCTTGTCCCTCCCATCATCCGTGTACTTAAGCTTTGGTATTGGTATCCCACAAGTAATGGATGATCCGTGGACTGGATACACTTAACAAGAGAAAACATAATTTATGCTTACCTGATAAATTTATTTCTCTTGTGGTGTATCCACTCCACGGCCCGCCCTGTCCTTTTAAGGCAGGTCTAAATTTTAATTAAACTTCAGTCACCACTGCACCCTATGGTTTCTCCTTTCTCGGCTTGTTTCGGTCGAATGACTGGATATGGCAGTTAGGGGAGGAGCTATATAGCAGCTCTGCTGTGGGTGATCCTCTTGCAACTTCCTGTTGGGAAGGAGAATATCCCACAAGTAATGGATGATCCGTGGACTGGATATACCACAAGAGAAATAAATTTATCAGGTAAGCATAAATTATGTTTTTTATTCACTTTTTCTTCTGCTTGTATAGTTTCAGAATGATCTGCTTTTTACAGTGTGATCCCCCTTATCTTATCTTCCATGCGGATAAGGCTGTTCTACGATCCAAATTGGGATTTCTTCCCAAGGTGGTCTCAGACCGCAATATCAATCAGGAGATTGTAGTTCCTACCTTTTCTCCTACATTGGTGTGTCCGGTCCACGGCTTCATCCTTACTTGTGGGATATTCTCATCCCCTACAGGAAATGGCAAAGAGAGCACACAGCAAAAGCTGTCCATATAGCCCCCCTCTGGCTCCGCCCCCCAGTCATTCTCTTTGCCGCTCTGAACAAGTAGCATCTCCACGGGGATGGTAAAGAGTATGTGGTGTTAGTTGTAGTTTTATTTCTTCTATCAAGAGTTTGTTATTTTAAAATAGTGCCGGTTTGTACTATTTACTCTACAACAGAAAGTGATGAAGATTTCTGTTAAGAGGAGTATGATTTTAGCACCAGTAACTAAAATCCATTGCTGTTCCCACGCAGGACTGTTGAAACCAGAGAACTTCAGTTGGGGGGAACAGTTTGCAGGCTTATCTGCTTCAGGTATGATCAGTCACTTTTCTAACAAGACCTAGTAATGCTAGAAGACTGTCAGTTTTCCCTTAGGGGAAAGGTAAGCCATTTTCTTAGACTCAGTTACAGAATTAAGGCTTATAAATTGGGCTCTATGCTGGTTGACACTATTGTGGGCTAAATCGATTAACTTTTATCATATTTATATGACATTTGGAGTGTTTTGTAAACTTTGAAACACTTTTGGGGACGTTTATTTGCGCCTGGCAGTTGTTTAGACGCCTAATCTTCTCAGAAAGGCCCCTTCACTCTGGAATGCAGACGGAGGAGGCCTCATTTTCGCGCCTCAGTTGCGCAGTTACTTTCTCTCGGCAGTGCACGCAGCTTCACGTGAGAGGGTCCAGTGGCTTAGAAAGGACTCAGAAAGGCTTATTACTGTGGTGAATAACCCCTAAGGAAGGTAAAAGCTGCAGCAAAGTCTGTGGCAGGGACTGTAGTGTGTTTAAACCAGTCAATTGTGATTATTAACTCCGGTTTGGTCATTTAAGGGTTAAGAGACTCGAAATTTGGTGTGCAATACTTTCAAAGCATTAAGACACTGGGGTATAAATTTGATAAAGATCGGATATTTCTTTGATAGTTTTTCGATCATTCAGAAATAAAGTGTGCTCTTTTTATTATTTAAAGAGACAGTAACGGTTTTGTTTTAAATTGTTTTTATTGCATTAAAAGCCTGCCTAAGTCTGTTTAACATGTCTGTACCTTCAGATAGCATATGTTCTGTGTGTATGGAGGCCAAGGTGGTTCCCCCTTTAAATGTATTTGCGAATTGTGCCATGGCGTCCAAACAAAGTAAGGACAGTACTGTCACATTTAACAATGTTGCCCAAGATGATGTCATGAACCAAGCCTCCAGACAAAAAAGAAAAAGAAAAGGTCTGGGAGGCATTCTGCTAAGAAGGGCTCTGTGGTTGCTATTTCTGTTTGCTTACATGTTGAGCCATAGCCAGTTCTAGCAATAGCATGGATCTTAAAAGATCTGATAAATAACTATTTCCCTTACTTGTTATTACACCTGTGCAACACACAGGTGTTCTCAATTCTGGAATTAATCAGAACCAACCCTGTGCAAAACCTCCCTATTTAAGGATGGCTTTTAGTCTGCATTTTTGTCTTCACATTGGATCTGTTTTGTCAAGTCAGAACCTGTTTCCTGTATTTCTTTGGAGAAAGATTTCCTTTGCACCTGTTTACAAGGTATTACCAGGAGAAAGCCTTTACCTTTAAACCTGTTACCAATCTACAAGTTTGTTTCCTGCTTTATGCAATTCCTGCACTTGGCCATTGCCAGGAGAAAGATTTCCTTTGCACCTGTTTACAAGGTATTACCAGGAGAAAGCCTTTACCTTTAAACCTGTTATCAATCTTCAAGTTTGTTTCCTGCCTTGTGCATTTCCTGCACTCAGCAATTACAAGGAGAGAGACTTTACCTTTAAACCTGTTACCAGTTTGCAAGTTGTTTCCTGCCTTGTGCAATTCCTGGACTCAGCAATTACAAGGAGAAAGACTTTACCTTTAAACCTGCTACCTGTTTACAAGTTGTTTTCTGCCTTGTGCAAATCTTACATTTCAGTTATTACCAAGAGAAAGACTTTCCTTTTTGAATCTGCATCTCTGCTTACTAGTTTTCTTTATTTTCACTCCTGCTGTATGTGGTCTTAACATACCTGAGTAGCATATTTAAATATTCTGCAAGTATTTGCTTAAACAAAGTATTTTGTTGTTTAAATAAATTTTTCATTTTCAATCAGTATGGCTTCTACTAATCTTCCTTTAAAGCAACTGTTCCAGACAATGAGGCTCTCACATGATATCCTGAGACAGAACATGACAGATGATTCTTTAAATGAAGGTAGTGGGGATAGTTCATCATCCTCTCCTTCTGTGTCAACACCAGCTTTGCCCGCGCAGGCGATACCTAGTACATCTAGTGCACCAATGCTTGTTACTATGCAGCAATTAACAGCAGTAATGGATAATTCTCTAGCAGCTCTCTTATCCAAACTGCAGCATTTCCTAGAAAGCGTGATTGCTCAGTTTTAAATACAGAGGATGAGCAAGTAGGCGCTGACGATAATTTATCTGTTATGCCCTCACATCAATCTGAGTTGACAGTGAGGGAGGGTCTCTCTGAGGGAGAAATTTCTGACTCAGGAAAAATTTCTCAGCAGGCAGAACCTGATATCGTGGCATTTAAATTTAAGCTAGAACATCTCTGCGCTCTGCTTAAGGAGGTGCTAGCTACCCTTGATGATTGTGATACTTTGGTGATTCCAGAGAAGTTGTGCAAAATGGACAAATTCTTAGAGGTCCCAGTGCACGCTGATGCTTTTCCAATACCCAAGAGGGTGGCGGACATAGTGACTAAGAAGTGGGAGAAGCCAGGTGTACCTTTTGTTCCCCCTCCTATATTTAAGAAAATGTTCCCCATTGTCGACCCCAGAAGGGATGCATGGCAAACGGTCCCTAAGGTAGAGGGGGCAGTTTCAACGTTAGCTAAGCGCACAACTATTCCTATAGAGGACAGTTGCGCTTTCAAAGATCCGATGGATAAAAAATTGGAAGGATTGCTTAAAAAGATTTTTGTTCAGCAAGGTTTCCTTCTCCAACCAATTTTGTGCATTATTCCTGTCACCACGGCGGCGTCTTTGGTTCGATGAACTAGAAAATTCGCTCCAAAAGGAGACTCCATATGATGAAGTCATGGACAGAATTCACGTTGGCTAATTCCTTTATTTTGGATGCCGCTTTTCAATTGGCTAAGTTAGCGGCGAAAAATTCAGGTTTTGCAATAGTGGCGCGCAGGGCGCTTTGGCTAAAATCTTGGTCGGCGGATGTGTCGTCCAAAACAAAATTGATTAATATTCCTTTCAAAGGTAAGACCTTCTTCGGGCCAGAATTGAAGGAAATTATTTCAGACATCACTGGGGGAAAGGGCCATGCCCTCCCATAGGATAGGCCTTTCAAGGCTAAGAATAAGTCTAATTTTCGTTCCTTTCGCAATTTCAGGAACGGACCGGCTTCTAACTCTGCAGCTTCTAGACAAGAGGGTAACGCTTCCCAGCCTAAACCAGCATGGAAACCATTGCAAGGCTGGAACAAGGGAAAACAGGCCCAAGAAGCCTGCTGCTGCTACCAAGACAGCATGAAGGGGTAGCCCCCGATCCGGGACCGGATCTAGTAGGGGGCAGACTTTCTCTATTTGCTCAGGCTTGGGCAAGAGATGTTCTGGATCCCTGGGCACTAGAAATTGTCTCTCAGGGGTATCTTCTAGAATTCAAGGAACTTCCTCCAAGGGGAAGGTTCCACATGTCTCGCTTATCTTTAGACCAGATAAAAAGACAGGCATTCTTACGTTGCGTAGGAGACCTATTAAAGATGGGAGTGATACACCCAGTTCCAACAGCGGAACAAGGTCTGGGGTTTTACTCAAACCTGTTTGTAGTTCCCAAAAAAGAAGGAACTTTCAGGCCAATTCTGGATTTAAAAATTCTAAACAAATTCCTCAGAGTTCCATCATTCAAAATGGAAACCATTCGGACGATTTTACCAACGATCCAGGAGGGTCAATATATGACTACCGTGGACCTAAAGGATGCATACCTGCATATTCCTATCCACAAAGATCATCAGTTCCTGAGGTTCGCCTTTCTGGACAAACATTACCAGTTCGTGGCTCTTCCGTTCGGTTTAGCCACTGCTCCCAGAATTTTCACAAAGGTGCTAGGGTCCCTCCTAGCGGTCCTAAGGCCGAGGGGCATTGCAGTAGCACCTTACCTAGACGACATTCTAATTCAAGCGTCGTCACTTTCCAAAGCAAGGGCTCATACAGACATTGTTTTAGCCTTTCTCAGGTCTCACGGGTGGAAGGTGAACATAGAAAAGAGTTCCCTGTCTCCGTCCACAAGGGTTCCCTTTCTGGGAACAATAATAGACTCTGTGGAAATGAAGATTTTTCTGACAGAGGTCAGAAAGTTAAAGCTTCTAAACGCTTGTCGAGTTCTTCAATCTATTCCTCAGCCCTCCATAGCTCAGTGCATGGAGGTAATAGGACTAATGGTTGCGGCAATGGACGTGGTTCCTTTTGCTCGAATTCATTTAAGACCATTGCAACTGTGCATGCTCAAACAGTGGAATGGGGATTATGCAGACTTGTCTCCCCAGATTCAAGTGGACCAGGTACCAGAGACTCACTCCTCTGGTGGTTGGCTCAGGATCACCTGTCTCAGGGAATGAGTTTCCGCAGACCAGAGTGGATCATTGTCACGACCGACGCCAGTCTCTTAGGCTGGGGCGCGGTCTGGGGCTCCCTGAAAGCTCAGGGTCTATGGTCTCGGGAAGAGTCTCTTCTCCCGATAAACATTTTGGAACTGAGAGCGATATTCAATGCGCTCCTGGCTTGGCCTCAACTAGCGAAGGCCAGGTTCATAAGATTTCAGTCGGACAACATGACGACTGTAGCGTACATCAATCGTCAGGGAGGAACAAAGAGTTCCTTGGCGAAGAGAGAGGTATCCAAGATCATCAAATGGGCGGAGGATCACTCCTGCCATCTATCTGCAATTCACATCCCAGGAGTAGACATCTGGGAGGCGGATTATTTGAGTGGTCAGACCTTCCATCCGGGGGAGTGGGAACTTCACCCGGAGGTCTTTGCCCAGTTAACTCAACTATGGGGCATTCCAGATATGGATCTGATGGCGTCTCGTCAGAACTCCAAGGTTCCTCGCTACGGGTCCAGATCCAGGGATCCCAAGGCGACACTAGTAGATGCATTGGTGGCGCCTTGGTTGTTCAATCTAGCTTATGTGTTTCCACCATTCCCTCTCCTTCCCAGGCTTGTAGCCAGGATCAAACAGGAGAAGGCCTCGGTGATTCTAATAGCTCCTGCGTGGCCACGCAGGACTTGGTATGCAGACCTGGTGAATATGTCATCGGCTCCACCATGGAAGCTACCTTTGAGGCAGGATCTTCTAGTACAAGGTCCATTCGAACATCCAAATCTAGTTTCTCTGCAACTGACTGCTTGGAAATTAAACGCTTGATTCTATCTAAGCGTGGGTTTTCAGATTAGGTTATAGATACTCTGGTTCAGGCCAGAAAACCTGTGACTAGGAAAATTTACCATAAGATATGGCAAAAATATATCCGTTGGTGCGAATCCAAGGGTTTCTCTTGGAGTAAAATTAGAATTCCTAGGATACTTTCCTTTCTCCAAGAGGGTTTGGATAAAGGTTTGTCAGCTAGTTCTCTAAAAGGACAGATATCTGCTCTGTCGGTCTTGTTGCACAAACGTCTGGCAGCCGTGCCAGATGTACAGGCGTTTGTACAGGCATTAGTTAGAATCAAGCCTGTCTACAGACCTATAACTCCTCCATGGAGTCTAAATTTAGTTCTTTCAGTTCTTCAAGGGGTTCCGTTTGAACCTTTGCATTCCATAGATATTAAATTACTATCTTGGAAAGTTCTGTTTTTGGTTGCTATTTCTTCTGCTAGAAGAGTTTCCGAATTGTCTGCTTTGCAGTGTACTCCACCCTATCTGGTATTCCATACAGATAAGGTAGTTTTGCGTACTAAGTCTGGTTTTCGTCCAAAGGTGGTTTCCAATAGGAATATTAACCAGAAAATAGTTGTTCCTTCTCTGTTTCCGAATCCAGTTTCAAAAAAGGAACGTTTGTTACATAACTTAGATGTAGTTCGTGCTTTAAAATTCTATTTAGAAGCAACAAAGGATTTCAGACAGACATCTTCTTTGTTTGTCGTCTATTCTGGTAAGAGGAGAGGTCAGAAGGCTACGGCTACCTCTCTTTCCTTTTGGCTAAAAATCATCATCCGTTTGGTCTATGAGACTGCCGGCCGGCAGCCTCCTGAACGAATTACAGCTCACTCTACTAGAGCTGTGGCTTCCACTTGGGCCTTCAAGAATGAGGCTTCTGTTGAACAGATCTGTAAGGCAGCGACTTGGTCTTCTCTGCATACTTTTGCCAAATTTTACAAATTCTATACTTATGCTTCTTCGGAGGCTGTTTTTGGGAGAAAGGTTTTGCAAGCTGTGGTGCCTTCCGTTTAGGTTACCTGACTTGTTCCCTCCCTTCATCCGTGTCCTAAAGCTTTGGTATTGGTTCCCACAAGTAAGGATGAAGCCGTGGACCGGACACACCAATGTAGGAGAAAACAGAATTTATGTTTACCTGATAAATTTCTTTCTCCTACGGTGTGTCCGGTCCACGGCCCGCCCTGGCTTTTAGTCAGGTTTAAAAATTTTATTTTTCTGTACACTACAGTCACCACGGCACCTTATAGTTTCTCCTTTTTCTCCTAACCGTCGGTCGAATGACTGGGGGGCGGAGCCAGAGGGGGCTATATGGACAGCTTTTGCTGTGTGCTCTCTTTGCCATTTCCTGTAGGGAATGAGAATATCCCACAAGTAAGGATGAAGCCGTGGACCGGACACACCGTAGGGGAAAGAAATTTATCAGGTAAACATAAATTCTGTTTTTGTCCTAATCCTCCTCCTCAGAAGGAACGTTTGTTACACTACATGGATGTGGTTTGTGCCCTTAAGTTCTATCTCTAGGCTACCAAGGATTTTAGCCAATCTTCTTCCTTGTTTGTGTTTTACTCATTTAGGCGCAAGGGTCAAAAGGCCACTGTAACTACTCCTTTTTGATTGAGGAGTGTCATTCCTTTAGCTTATGAGAAAGCTGGACAGCAGCCTCCTGAGAGGATTATTGCTCAGACTACCCATGCCGTCTCTTCTTCCTGGGCTTTTAAGAACAAAGCTTTCATGTAACAAATCTGTAAGGCAGCTACTTGGTCCTAATTAAGGTTTTATTCTCCAGCCTCTTGCATGCATTGCCCCAGTTACTGCTGCAGCGGCTTTTTGATTCGAGTCTCTTGAGGAGGCTCTACAGGTGGAGACCCCGTTAGATGATATTTTAGATAAGATTAAAGCTCTCAAGTTAGCTAATTCCTTTATTTCTGACGCCGTTTTTCATCTAACCAAACTAACGGCTAAGAATTCAGGTTTTGCAATTCTGGAGCGCAGGGCGCTATGGCTTAAGTCCTGGTCAGCAGACGTTACTTCAAAGTCTAAGCTTCTTGACAGACCCTTTTCGGGCCGGGCCTGAAGGAGATCATTTCTGATATTACTGGAGGAAAAGGTCACGCCCTTCCTCAGGATAGGTCCAATAAATTAAGGACCAAACAGAATAATTTTCGTTCATTTCGAAACTTCAAAAGTGGCGCAGCTTCAGATTCCTCTAATGCAAAACAAGAGGGAAATTTTGCCCAGTCCAAACCAGTCTGGAGACCGAACCAGGCTTGGAACAAGGGGAAGCAGGTCAAAAAACCTGCTGCCGCCTCTAAGACAGCATGAAGGAGTAGCCCCCGATCCGGGACCGGATCTAATAGAGGGCAGACTTTCTCTCTTCGCCCAGGCTTGGGCAAGAGACGTCCAGGATCCCTGGGCATTAGAGATTGTTTCCCAGGTATATCTTCTGGACTTCAAAGCTTCATCTCCAAAGGGGAGATTTCATCTCTCACAATTATCTGTAAACCAGATAAAGAGAGAGGCATTCTTACGTTGTGTTCAAGACCTACTGGTTATGGGAGTGATCCACCCAGTTCCAAGGGAGGAACAGGGGCAGGGCTTCTATTCAAATCTGTTTATACTTCCCAAAAAGAGGGAACTTTCAGACCAATCTTGGATCTCAAGATCCTAAACAAATTTCTCAGGGTCCCATCCTTCAAGATGGAGACTATCCGAACTATCCTCCCTATGATCCAGGAGGGTCAATATATGACTACTGTGGACTTAAAGGATGCTTATCTCCACATTCCGATTCACAGAAATCATCATCAGTTCCTCAGGTTCGCGTTCTTAGACAGGCATTACTAGTTGGTGGCTCTTCCCTTCGGGTTAGCCATGGCACCAAGAATCTTTACGAAGGTTCTAGGGTCCCTACTGGCGGTTCTAAGGCCACGGGGCATAGCGGTGGCTCCTTACCTAGACGACATTCTGATACAGGCGTCGACTTTTCAAATCGCCAAGTCCCATACGGACATTGTTCTGGCCTTTCTGAGGTCTCACAGGTGGAAGGTGAACGAAGAAAAGAGTTCTCTCTCCCCTCTCACAAGAGTTTCCTTCCTAGGAACACTGATAGATTCAGTAGAAATGAAAAATTTTCTGACAGAGGTCAGGTTATCAAAGCTTCTAACTTCCTGCCGTGCTCTTCATTCCACTTCTCGGCCGTCAGTGGCTCAGTGTATGGAAGTAATTGGCCTAATGATAGCGGCAATGGACATAGTTCCGTTTGCCCGCCTACATCTCAGACCACTGCAACTTTGCATGCTCAATCAGTGGAATGGGGACTACACAGATTTGTCCCCTCTGCTAAATCTGGATCAAGAGACCAGGGATTCTCTTATCTGGTGGTTGTCTCGGGTCCATCAGTCCAGGGGAATGAGTTTCCACAGGCCAGAGTGGACTATAGTGACGACAGATGCCAGCCTTCTGGGCTGGGGCACAGTCTGGAACTCCCTGAAGGCTCAGGGTTCGTGGACTCAGGAGGAAGCCCTCCTTCCGATAAACATTCTGGAACTGAGAGTGATATTCAATGCTCTTCAGGCTTGGCCTCAACTAGCTGCGGTCAGGTTCATCAGATTTCAGTCGGACAATATCACGACTGTAGCCTATATCAGCCATCAGGGGGGAACAAGAAGCCCCCTGGCAATGTTGGAGGTTTCAAAGATAATTCTATGGGCAGAGATTCACTCTTGCCATCTCTCAGCTATCCATATCCCAGGAGTAGAGAACTGGGAGGCGGATTTTCTAAGTCGGCAGACTTTTCATCCGGGGGAGTGCGAGTTCCATCCGGAGGTATTTGCCCAGCTGATTCAACTATGGCGCAAACCAGAACTGGATCTGATGGTGTCTCGTCAGAACGCCAAGCTTCCTTGTTACGGGTTCAGGTCAAGGGATCTCCAGGCAGCCCTGATAGATGCTCTAGCAGTGCCATGGTCCTTTAGCCTGGCTAATGTGTTCCCACCATTTCCTCTCCTCCCTTGTATGATTGCCAAGATCAAGCAGGAGAGAGCTTCAGTGATTTTGATAGCACCTTAGTTTTTCTTCGGAAACAGAGTCCACAGCTACATTCATTACTTTTGAGAAATACAAAACCTGGGCACCAGGAGGAGGCAAAGACACCCCAGCCAAAGGCTTATATACCTCCCCCACTTCCCTCATCCCCCAGTCATTCTTTGCCTTTCGTCACAGGAAGTTGGCAGAGAAGTGTCAGAAGAGTCAAGTCTTATATGGAGGGTAGTACCCTTCGAAAAGGGACTGGAGTTTTAAGTAGTCCTGTCATCCTCTCAGTGAGAGCATGGATAAAAGTTAGAGTCCGGAGATGCAGGCAGAGTCTTTCTGCGAAAACCATCCTGACTCATATTAACAGCTCCATAAGCAATCAGCGTTGACGAGTTTCGCTGCCTGCTTTCTCCATGTCAGAAGCAACGCTACTTTCTGTCACACTTGAAGGGCAGTGTTACTGTTCCACGGCGTAAGATCGTTTTATTTTCCTTTTCAATGTGAGAATGTATTTAAGTGAAGAAGACAGGGTCTCAGTGGGACTCCTTTTATCTTTATGGAATCAAGGGTTAATATCTCCTGAGGGGGGGGGTTATTGAACAGTGGGGGACTTTAATCATGTTTGTTATGTGATTCTGTCTGCTTATGTGTAGTTATGTTTGGGCTCGTGCCTATTACGGAACATACCAACCTTTTAAACTGTGCAGTTCTTGTGGTTTGGTGCGCTTTTTCTTTGGCCTACATGGTGCACCTTGTGACCGGGCGTGGTCACGTTTTTGTTTTCCATTTCCATATTCCTGACCGTGTGGCGGCGGAGATAGTCTGTTTTTCTCTACTTGTCTGGGTCATAGGAGGTGGTGAGTGCCCCAGCCATTGGGGGTGTAAGGTGCCTTTGTTTTTTGGTCCATAATTTAAAATATTCCAGTTATGGAGAATTTTGATTTTTTTTTTTGGAGACGGATGTCTCTGATTCAGATTCTGGTTCTTGCAAAGAATATGTGGGGGCCCGGATGATCCAGCCCCATCAGTTATGTGCCGTATGCCATTTTAGAGTGCTCTTTTCTCCAAATTTGTAGAGCTTAGAGTCCGCTGAGCCTTACGCCACTGAGGAATCCATATCCCGTGAGGCATGCTCCCTAGAACCTTTGGTTGCTTCACAGGCAGGTGTCCCAAATGCCGTTACCGCTTCTCCGGAAGGTGGCTTGTTTCCTCCAGAGGTTACTGCACGGTTCCGCATGGCCATGTCTATGGTGTTTTTTAGCATTTACATTTTTCGGGAAGATCTTGTCCATGTTCTCTTTAACCAGGGCCCGTCAGGTGTGGGATTGTCTGTATCGGTTCAGCCCTCTAGGAAAGTGGTGTCCCCTGAGGCTTCAGGGGTACAGACTTCGGGCCAGGGTCGTCAGATGCCCCGGCGGAGGTGAGTATTGCTTTTCTATTTAGACTGGCCACCTTCATGTCCTGCTGAGGCATGTGTTGGCAGCGTTAGAGGAGCCCAATTCTGACTAGTCGTTGGTTCCTCAGTCTTTTGCTCCAGACGGCAAGCAGAGTTAAACAAGTGGAGGGATGAAGATCATTCTCCTTGTGGTCTACTTTTTTTTGTGTATCTCATTCCCAGTTCTGACCTTTTGGAGGAATCGGTCTCTAACTGGCTGGTCCTGTTAGTGTGTCCATTCTTCCTGGGCGTTCACCTGCGGGTGCTGCCTTCCTTAATTTTTATCTGGTTAGGATATATTGGGAGATCAGTGCTCGGACCCCGTGGGGGCATGGCTGTGATTGCATCAACATTGATGCAAGGTCATCTTCAGATGAAGTACTCTTGTAGATGTTCCTCAAGGGTTATTAGCTTGCATCCGGCTCCGGGTTTCCAGTCTTTTGTCCTTGTCTTTGACTGGGCATTTCGGTTACTCTGTTTTCCAGATCTCACAGACGTTAGATCTGGCCGTTTGAGTAGCAGGTCGGGTTTCCCGATCCTGGGAAAAAACCCTTGTTCCTACTGGCGGCTCCTTTTTGTTCCTTCCAGAGAAATGTGAATTTCTCTAATGAGCTGGCTGTAGTGTCCGAAAGGTTACTTTAGCTGCCTAGCAAGCAGATTTGCAGTTTGAAGACCAGTTGCAGCTTTTTGCGCCTTGCATGTGGGCTAGCAAGTTGATGGGTCTTCGATTTCCTTCTATTGGGAGGATCTGATCTACTGCATCTATCCTGTTGACTATTCCGGAGGTTGTTTTCTCCTCTGATCCCAGAGTTCAGTGGGGTCTGCTTCCCTGCTTTGCGTGCAGGACGTCATGAGTTTGTGTCCACCTGGAAGGTTGGATTTTCATGTTGCATACCATTCTGATAGTTGTTAGTCGAGGGTCTCTTGGTTGAGTGTACCTTCCCCTCCGATTCTGAAGGGAAATGTGGATAGGTATTTTGGAACCCAAGCTAGTATCTCTGGGAGTTTTTGTCTCTTCCTCCCCTCCCTTATACGTCCGGCTGCCCCCCCCCCCCCCCCGGCCCACTACTAACCTCACTGCCCAAATTATTGCTGATCACTTCAAAAATAAAATTGACACCATTAGAAAAGAGATCTGCACCTTGCACCCCGCAAACCCAGCGATCCTACCCACCCCTTCTATTAACAAACATCTATGCTACTTCCCTCCTGTAACAGAGGAAGAAGTCACTGCACTCCTATCCTTGGCTCATCTAACAACCTGCCCACTTGACCCTATTCCTTCACGAATTATTCCCTCTCTCTCTGCTTCACTAACCCCTACCCTAACTCATCTCTTTAACCAATCTCTCACTGCTGGCACATTTCCTGACACATTCAAGCATGCGTCAATCATACCAATCCTAAAAAAGCCCTCGATTGACCCCTCCACACCTTCTAACTATCGACCAGTCTCTTTACTTCCCTTTGCTTCAAAATTATTGGAACGACTAGTCTATAATCGGCTAACTCAATTTCTCACAACTAACTCCTTACTTGATCCACTACAATCTGGTTTTCGCCCTGAACACTCAATAGAAACCGCTCTTGCTAAAGTAACAAATGACCTGTTATCAGCTAAAGCAAAAGGCCATTACTCCTTACTAATTCTTCTTAACCTGTCCGCAGCTTTTGACACAGTTGACCATCCTCTCCTCATAAAAATACTACATTCATTTGGCATCCAAGACACAGCCCTCTCCTGGTTTGCATCATATCTTTCAAACCGCTCATTTTCAGTTTCCTTTAACAACATATCTTGTGATCCTTTGCCTCTCTCAGTTGGATTACCGCAAGGCTCTGTCTTGGGACCCTTGCTTTTCTCTCTCTATACATCCTGCCTTGGAAAACTTATAGCCTCCTTTGGATTCCAGTACCACCTATATGCTGATGATACCCAAATCTATCTTTCCTCTAATGATATCTCTCCCTTTTTCTCAACCAGATTTCTGACTGCCTCTCTGCAATTTTCTCTTGGATGTCTTCACACTACCTCCAACTCAATCTGTCCAAAACTGAGCTGCTTCTTATCTCCCCCTCTTCGAGACATCCGACACCTGACATTTCTCTGATGGTTGGAGACTCTATTCTCAACACCTCACCCCAGATCCGCTGCCTTGGGGTCACACTAGACTCAGAACTCACTAGGGTACTATTCCAACCTTTTTGTGGTTCCAAAGAAGGAGGGCACGTTGCGCCCGATTCTGGACCTAAAGTGTTTAAGCAAGTTTCTGAGTGTTCCATCGTTCAAAATGGCAACGATCAGATCTATTCTGCCCCTAGTTCAAGAGGGACAGTTCATGACAACTATAGACTTGAAGGACGCTTACCTTCATGTGCCAATTCACAGGGACCATTTCAGGTTCCTAAGATTTGCGTTTCTGGACCAACACTTCCAGTTTGTGGCTCTTCCTTTTGGTCTAGCTATGGCCCTGAGGGTCTTCACAAAGGTTCTGGGGGCGCTGCTTGCAGTGGCCAGATCCAGGGGCATCGCGTTGGCACCTTACCTGGACGACATCCTAGTTCAGGCGCCGTCGCTCAGCCTTGCAGAGGATCATTCGAGGACTGCTCTTCTGCTCCAATCTCACGGTTGGAAGATCAACTCAGAAAAGAGTTCACTGGTTCCCAGAAACAGGGTGGAGTTCCTGGGCACGATAATAGACTCTATGTCCATGAAGATATTTCTCACAGATCAGCGGCACAGGAAGCTTGCGTCCACCTGCCTTGCCCTTCAGTCCTCCACAAGCCCGTCGATGGCTCAATGTGTGGAGGTCTCATGGTGTCAAGCATAGATGTAATCCCATTCGCCAGGTTCCATCTCAGCCCTCTTCAATTGTGCATGTTGAGACAGTGGAACGGCGATCACTCAGATCTATGGATGATCGGACTCAGAGCTTCCTCTCTTGGTGGATCTGTCCGGAGCAAATGTCCATGGGGACATCATTCTTGAGACCGTTCTGGGAGATTGTGATCACGGACGCCAGTCTGACAGGATGGGTAGCTGTGTGGGGTGCCAGGATGGCACAAGGAAAGTGGTCCAGGGAGAAGTCTCTCCTTCCGATCAACATCCTAGAACAACGAGCAATTTACAATGCTCTGAAGGCATGGCCTTCTCTGGAGTCTGTCAGTTTCATCAGATTCCAGACCGACAACATTACCTCGGTGGCTTACATCAACAATACGAGGAGCTCCCTCGCGATGAGAGAGGTGTCTCGGATTCTGGAGTGGGTGGAGTCCCACGACTGCTCGCTCTCAGCGATTCACATTCCAGGTGTGGATAACTGGGAAGCGGACTTTCTCAGCAGACAATCCTTCCATCCGGGGGAATGGTCTCTTCACCCCGAGGTGTTTGTGGAGATTTGTCACAGATGGGGAGCGCCGGTGATAGATCTCATGGCGTCCAGACTCAATTGCAAGCTACCTCGATACGGGTCGAGGTCCAGGGATCCCCAGGCAAAGCTGATAGATGTTTTAGCGGTTCCTTGGGGATTCAGCCTAGCTTACATTTTTCCACCGTTACCAATTCTACCTCACGTAGTGGCACGCATCAAACAGGAGCGGGCCCCGGCCATTCTGATGGCTCCTTTGTGGCCACGGAGAACGTGGTTTGCGGATCTGTTGGGGATGTCATCCTCTCCTCCATAGAGGTTACCCTGTCGCAGGGATCTGCTGTCACAGGGCCCCTTTCAACATAAAAATCTAGATTCTCTGAGGCTGACTGCGTGGAGATTGAACGCCTAGTCTTAGCCAAGAGAGGCTTTTCAGAAAGTGTGATTGATACTCTAATTCAGGCAAAGAAGCCAGTCACTCGTCGCAAATACTTATCGTGGTGTGAGAAGCATGGACATCCTTGGCACAAGGTGAAGGTATCCAGGATTCTGTCATTTCTCCAAGATGGGTTGGAGAAGGGTCTTACCGCTAGTTCCTTAAAGGGACAGATTTCGGCATTATCAGTTTTGTTGCATAGGAGACTCGCTGAGCTCCTTGACATTCAATCTTTTGTTCAGGCTCTGTCTAGAATCAGGCCTGTTTTTTGACAGTCGCCTCCCCCTTGGAGCTTAAACTGAGTCCTTAGGGTTTTGCAGAGGGTTCCTTTGAACCTCTGCATTCCATAGACATTAAGATTCTGTCCTGGAAGGTTCTCTTCCTGTTGGCTATTGCATCGGCACGCAGAGTATCTGAACTAGCTGCCTTGCAATGTGATCCTCCTTATCTGGTGTTTCATGCGGATAAGGCTATACTTCGCACTGGGTTGGGGTTTCTCCCGGTGTCTAACCGTCACATCAATCAGGAAATAGTTTATCCTTCTTTGTGTCCTAACCCTTCTTCTTCCAAGGAGAGTTTACTTCATAATCTGGATGTGGTTCGTACCTTGAAGTGCTATCTTCAGGCTACAAGGGATTTCAGACAGTCTACATCTCTTTTTGTGGTGTATTCTGAGAAGTGCAAGGGGCAAAGGGCCTCTGCTACTTCTTTGTCTTTTTAGTTAAGGAGCTTGATTCGCTTGGCTTATGAGACAGCGGGTCATAAGCCTCCTCAGAGGATCACGGCTCATTCGACTAGAGCTGTGGCTTCGTCTTCGGCCTTCAAGAATGAAGCATCTATGGAGCAAATTTGTAAGGCGGCTACCTGGTCCTCCTTACACACTTTTACGAAGTTTTACAAATTTGATGTTTTTGCTTCTTCGGAAACGGTTTTTGGGAGATTTTGCATGCTGTGGTGCCCTCAGATTAGGGTCCGCCTTTTACCCTCCCAGTTTCATTCAGGATCCTCTAGAGTTTGGGTATATGTTCCCACAAGTAATGAATGAAGCCGTAGGCTCTCCTCCCCTTTAGATGGAAAACATAAATTATGCTTACCTGATAATTTCATTTCCATCAAGGGGAGTCCACGGCTCCTGCCCTTATCTCTGTTGGGCGGCCCTAAATTTATCATCTACTGACACCTTTTTTACCCTGATATTTCTCCTACTGTTCCTAGTTCCCTCGGCAGAATGACTGGGGGATGAGGGAAGTGGGGGAGGTATTTAAGCCTTTGGCTGGGGTGTCTTTGCCTCCTCCTGGTGGCCAGGTTCTTAATTCCCACAAGTAATGAATGAAGCCATGGACTCTCCTCCCCTTGACGGAAATGAAATTATCAGGTAAGCATAATTTATGTTTTTCAACAAAAGATACCAAGAGAATAAAGACAATCTGGTAATAGAAGTATAAATAAAAAGAGAGAAGCGCTCAACCTGGGAGCAAACAATAGCATAATAGCTTGTTCTATGGCTAGTTACCACCCAAGAAGCAGCCTCTTATTGCTCAACATGTGCCTTTCACAGAGAAGAACTTTCCTGTAGCATATCAGTCTGATCCTGACTTAATAGTGCAGTCCAGCCCCAAAATACCTGGCAAATCCCTCTCTGAACAAGAGAAACGGCAAAACCCCAGATGTACGTTTTGGCCTATTGTGAGCCTCATCAGTGAGGTGCAGCCATATCCCTCTAGGCACACTGAGCTACGGGTCTACGTCTTAGATTCCCACATCACACTTAGGGAGACTTCCCTAAAAGTTATAATAGAAGTTAATTTGAAAATCGTATGCTCTGACTGAATCATGAAAGTAAAAATTTTTGGGGTTTCATGTTCATTTCTGTTGTGTAGCTATGAAATAATACAAAGAGAAGCAGTCTGCCATGAACAAACAGCTCAGCGGCTTGTTCTATGGCCAGCTAACCACCTGGGAGTAGCTTCTTTTTGTCCAATTTTGCTTTTCACAGAGGAAAACTTTCCTGTAGTATATCAGTCTTATACCGCCTAACAAGGTCAGTCCAGCTGTGAAATAACAGGCAATTCTCCTCTGAGCAATGGAAACGGCAACCCCAGATGATCGTTGCAGCCTTCTTTGGGCCTCATCAGTGAAGTGCAGCCATATCCCTCTAAGCACATTGGACAAGGAGTCCACATCTGGTTTCCCCATCACCCTTAGGGAGACTTTCCACAGGGTCATAATACATATGCAAAACAGAAAGAGAAGCAATCTGCCAGGAATGAATAACAGCGCTATGACCTGGTTGCCACCTGGGAGTAGCTTCTTTTAGCCCTATTGTGCTTTTCACAGAGGAAAATTTTTCTAAAGTATTTTAGTCTGATCAGTGATCCCACCTAACAAGGTCAGTACAGCCCCGAATTACCAGGTAATTCTCCTCTGAACAAGAGACACAGCAACCCCAGACAATTGTTTCAGCCTTCTTTGGGCCTCGTCAGTGAGGTGAAATATTACAGCAGCCAATCTTAAACATTTTTAAACAACATTAGCAGCTTATTTGCTGTAATTGTTTAATAGCCAAACTCCACCCACTACTTGCCTTATTTGTAGGAGCCAATTCAGGATTGAGTGTGCAGACAACAAGGCTAACCATGGTTATAATATTCGTATAAAACTTTAAATATATGTAGCAGAGTTAACCTTAAAAAGTCAACAGGGTGCATTTCAAGTTCTGAAATTGTCTAAATAACATAAAAGGAGGCAAAAATATAGTGAAAGTACATTGCAATGTTGTTTTACTAATGTATAACAAAACATTTTATATTAAAAGAATAGTCTAGTCAAAATTAAACTTTAATAATTCAGATAGAGCATGCAGTTTTAAGCAACTTTCTAATTTACTCCTATTATCACTTTTTCTTATTCTCTTGGTATCTTTATTTGAAAAAGCAAGAATGTAAGCATAGAAGCTTGCATTCAAATAAAGATACCAAGAAAAAAAAAATTTAAAATAGGAGTAAATTAGAAAGTTTTTTTTTTTTTAAATTGCATGCTCTATCTGAATCATGAAAGTTTAATTTTGACTAAACTATCCCTTTAACATCTCAAGGTGTTGCCTTAAAAAATGTGGCATTGTATTCTTATGTAGACTTTACTTTCTAGAAACAATTATATTTGGATGGTATCTGTTATGGTAATTGTTCTACAATGAAAAAAAGGCACTTTGTGTTGAATAATACTGTTGTTATAATATATTGTATGTGTTTTCAGAAATAATAATTAAAGGGACATGAAGCACACACTTTTTCATGATTCAGATACAACATACAATATTAAAGGGACACTGAACCCATTTTTCTTTTATGATTCAGATAGAGCATGCAATTTTAAGCAACTTTCTTTGTTCTCTTGCTATCTTTATTTGAAAAAGAAGGCATCTAAGCTAAGGAGCCAGCAAATGTTTGGTTCAGCACCATGGACAGCATTTGTTTATTGGTGCTGTCCAATCAGTGAAGAAAACCCAGGTTGTTCACCAAAAATGGGCCAGCATCTAAACTTACATTCTTGCTTTTCAAATAAAGATACCAAGAGAATGAAGAAAGTTTGATAATAGGAGTAAATTAGAAAGCTGCTTAAAATGCCATGCTCTATCTGAATCACGAAAGAAAAAATTTGGTTTTAGTGTCCCTTTAAACAACTTTCCAATTTTCTTCTATTCTTTATCAAAATTGTTACATTTTCTTGGTATCCTTTGTTAAAGGAGCAGCAGTATATTACATCTGACACACTGACAAGAGTCATAAATGTGCAGCCACCAATAAGCAGCTAGCTCCCAGTAGTGCATTACTGCCCCTGAGCCTACCTAGATATGTTTTTCATCGAAAGATGTCAAGAGAATGAAGCAAATTAGATAAAAGTAGTAGATTGGAAAGTTGTTTAAAATTCAGTGTTACATGGTTTATATTCTAATTTCCGTCCAACTAATGCATTTTTCTTTCCTGCAGATATATTTATATGAATATGATCGTGATTCCCAACCAGTGACTAAGCCAAGGCATTGTCTTCCATATGCGTATATAAGTGTAATATTTCAAGCGCAGAAGCCTAGTATTGTCCAGCCATTAACATCATTAAGACTGAAGCCCAGGTTGTTTCTTGATGCAGGTATTTTTTTGTTAGCGCAAAAAAATCTTTTCTGTTTGTGTTGTGCGTCATACTTGGCGCCAAATATTTTCATTATTTAAAACCCTTTTCCTATATGCCTCTTGCCTTTTTTCTCTATCAGAGGGCTATGCTGTTTGCATTTTTTTCCCATTTCCTGAAACTGCCATATAAGGAAATTTATCATTTTGCTTTATATGTTGTTTTTTTCTTTTACATTTGCAAGATGTCTCAATCTGATCCTGTCTCAGAAATCACTGTTGGAACCCTACTGTCTGATAACAGTTCTACCAAAGCTAAGTGCATTTGTTGTAAATTTGTGGAGATTATCTCCAGCTGTGGTTTGTAATAGTTGTCATGATAAACTTTTACATGCAGATAATGTGTCCATCAGTAATAGTACATTTCCTGTTGCTGTTCCATCAACATCTAATGTACAAGATATGCCTGTGAATTTAAAAGAATTTATTGCTGATTCTATTCAGAAGGCTTTGTCTGCCATCCCGCCTTCTAATAAACGTAAAAGGTCTTTTAAAACTTCTCATAAAGTTGATGAAATTTCAAATGACAGACAACATACTAAATTATCCTCCTCTGATGAGGATCTATCTGATTCAGAAGATCCTTCCTCAGATATTGACACTGACAAATCTACTTATTTATTTAAAATGGAGTATATTCGTTGATTACATTGGATATTGAGGAAACTAGTCCTCTTGATATTAAAACTAGTAAACGTTTAAATTCTGTTTATAAACCACCTGCGGTTACTCCAGAGGTTTTTCCAGTTCCTGATGCTATTTCTGATATGATTTCTAATGGAATATGCCTGGTTCTTCTTTTATTCCTTCTTCAAGGTTTAAAAAATTATATCCTTTGCCAGCAGTTACATTGGAGTTTTGGGAAAGATCCCCAAAGTTTATGGGGCTATCTCTACTCTTGCTAAACATACTACTATTCCTATGGAAGATAGTACTTTTTTTAAAGATCCTTTAGATAGGAAACTTGAATCTTATATAAGGAAAGCCTATTTATATTCGGGTCATCTTCTCAGGCTTGCAATTTCTTTGGCTGATGTTGCAGTTGCATCAACTTTTTAAATCTATGTCTTTAGCTATTTTAGCTAGAAGAGCTTTGTGGCTTAAATCTTGGAATGCTGATATGACTTCTAAGTCCAGATTGCTATCTCTTTCTTTCCAAGGTAATAAGTTATTTGGTTCTCAGTTGGATTTGATTATTTCAACTGACACTGGGTTGAAGGGAGTTTTTTGCCTCAGGATAAAAGACCTAAGGGTAAATCTAAAGCTTCTAACCGTTTTCATTCCTTTCAACAAAATAAGGAACAGAAATGTAATCCTTCCCCCAAGGAATCTGTTTCTAATTGGAAACCTTCTTCAAATTGGAATAAATCCAAGCCATTTAAGAAACCAAAGCCAGCCCCCAAGTCCGCATGAAGGTGCAGCCCTCATTCCAGCTCAGCTGGTAGGGGGCAGATTAAGATTTTTCAAGGATGTTTGGACAAATTCTGTCCAAAATCAATGGATTCTGAGTATTGTCTCAGGGGTACCAAATAGGATTCAGAGTAAGACCTCCTGTGAGAAGATATTTTCACTCACGCATCCCAGCAAATCCAGTAAAGGCTCAGGCTTTCCTGAAGTGTGTTTCAGACCTGGAGTTTTCAGGGGTAATCTTGCCAGCTCCGTTTCAGGAACAGGGTCTGGGGTTTTATTCAAATCTATTCATTGTCCCAAAGAAAGAAAATTCATAAAGACCAGTTCTGGATCTGAAAATTTTGAATCGTTATGTAAGAGTACCAACTTTCAAAATGGTGACTATAAGGACTATTCTGCCTTTCGTTCAGCGAGGACATTATATGTCCACAATAGACTTACAGGATGCATATCTTCATAATCCGATTCATCCAGATCATTATCAGTTTCTGAGATTCTCTTTTCTAGACAAGCATTACCAATTTGTCGCTCTTCCTTTTGGCCTAGCGACAGCTCCAAGAATCTTTTCAAAGGTTCTGGGTGCCCTACTCTCTGTAATCAGAGAGCGGGGTATTGCAGTGTTTCCTTATTTGGACGATATCTTGGTACTAGCTCAGTCTTTACGTTCTGCAGAATCTCACATGAATCAACTAGTGTTGTTTCTTCGAAAACCTGGTTGGAGAATCAATTTACCAAAAAGTTATTTGATTCCCCAGACAACGGTTACCTTTTTAGGTTTCCAGATAGATTCAGTGTCCATGACTCTGTCTCTAACAGACAAGAGACGTTTAAAATTGGTTGCAGCCTGTCGGAACCTTCACTCTCAGTCATTCCCTTCAGTAGCTATGTGCATGGAAGTTTTAGGTCTCATGACTGCAGCATCGGACGCTGTCCCCTTTGCTCGTTTTCATATGAGACCTCTCCAGCTTTGTATGCTGAACCAATGGTGCAGGGATTATACAAGGATATCACAATGAATATCCTTAAATCCCAATGTTTGTCTATCTCTGACTTGGTGGTTAGATCACCATTGTATAGTTCTAGGGGCCTCTCTTGTTAGTCCAACCTGGACTGTCATCACAACAGATGCGAGTCTTTCAGGTTGGGGAGCTGTTTGGGGATCTCTGGCAGCACAAGGGGTTTGGAAATCTCAAGAGGCGAGATTACAATCAATATTTTGAAACTCCGTGCGATTTTCAGGGCTCTTCAGATTTGGCCTCTGTTGAAGAGAGAACCGTTCATTTGTTTTCAGACAGACACTATCACAGCTGTGGCATATGTCAATCATCAGGGTGGGACTCACAGTCCCCAAGCTATGAAAGAAGTATCCCGGATACTTGCTTGGGCGGAATCCAACTCCTGTCTAATTTCTGCGGTTCATATCCCAGGTATAGACAATTGGGAAGCGGATTATCTCAGCCGTCAGACTTTACATCCGGGGGAGTGGTCGCTCCATCCAGATGTGTTCTCAGGTTGTTCAGATGTGGGGTCTTCCAGAAATAGATCTGATGGCTTCTCATCTAAACAAGAAACTTCCCAGGTACCTGTCCAGGTCCAGGGATCCTCAGGCAGAAGCAGTGGATGCGTTGACACTTCCTTGGTGTTATCAACCTGCTTATATTTTCCCGCCTTTAGTTCTTCCAAGAGTGATCTCCAAAATCATCATGGAGCAATCGTTTGTGCTGCTGGTGGCTCCAGCATGGCCTCACAGGTTTGGGTATGCGGATCTTGTTCGGATTTCCAGTTGCCAACCTTGGCCACTTCTATTAAGGCCGGACCTTCTGTCTCAAGGTCCGTTTTTCCATCAGGATCTCAAATCATTAAATTTGAATGTATGGAAATTGAACGTTTAGTGCTTAGTCATAGAGGATTTTATGATTCTGTGATTAATACTATGTTGCAGGCTCGTAAATCCGTTTCTAGAAAGATTTAGTATCGAGTTTAGAAGACTTACATTTCATGGTGTTCCTCTCATAAATTCTCTTGGCATACTTTTAGAATTCCTAGAATTTTACAGTTTCTTCAGGATGGTTTGGATAAGGGTTTGTCTGCAAGTTCCTTGAAGGGACAAATCTCTGCTCTTTCTGTTTTATTTCACAGATAGATTGCTAAGCTTCCTGATATTCACTGTTTTGTTCAGGCTTTGGTTCGTATCAAACCTGTCATTAAATCAATCTCTCCTCCTTGGAGTCTTAATTTGGTTTTGAAGGCTTTACAGGCTCCTCCATTTGAGCCTATGCATTCTTTGGACATTAAACTACTTTCTTGGAAAGTGTTGTTTCTTTTGGCCATCTCTTCTGCTAGAAGAGTTTCTGAATTATCTGCTCTCTCTTGTGAATCTCCTTTTCTGATTTTTCATCAGGATAAGGCAGTTTTGCGGACTTCATTTAAATTCTTACCTAAGGTTGTGAATTCCAACAACATTAATAGAAAAATTGTTGTCCCTTCCTTGTGTCCTAATCCTAAGAATTCTTTGGAGAGATCTTTACATTCTTTAGATGTTGTAAGAGCTTTGAAATATTATGTTGAAGCTACTAAAGATTTAAGGTAGACTTCTAGTCTGTTATCTTTTCTGGTCCTAAGAAAGGTCAGAAGGCTTCTGCCGTTTCCTTGGCATCGTGGTTAAAGCTTTTGATTCATCAAGCTTATTTGGAGTTGGGTCAAGCCCCGCCTCAGAGAATTACAGCTCATTCTACTTGATCAGTCTCCACTTCGTGGGCTTTTAGGAATGAAGCTTCAGTTGATCAGATTTGCAAAGCAGCAACTTCTTTGCATACATGTACTAAATTCTACCGTTTTTATGTATTTGCTTCTTCGGAAGCAGTTTTTGGTAAAAAAGTTCTTCAGGCAGCTGTTTCAGTTTGATTCTTCTGCCTTTGTTTTAAGTTTTTTCCTTTCATTTATGAGAATAAACTTATATTTTGGGTTGTGGATTAATTTTTTGAGCGAGAAATGGCTGTTTTTATTTTTATCCCTTCCTCTCTAGTGACTCTTGCGTGGAGTTGCACATCTTGGGTATTGCTATCCCATACGTCACTAGCTCATGGAATTTACCTGATAAATGAATTTCTTTCATATTGGCAAGAGTCCATGAGGCCCATCCTTTTTATGGTGGTTATGATTTTTTTGTATAAAGCACAATTTCCAAATTCCTTTGTTGATGCTTTTTACTCCTTTCTTTATCACCCCACTACTTGGCTATTCGTTAAGCTGAATTGTTGGGGTTGGTGAGGGGTGCATTTATAGGCATTTTGAGATTTGGGAAACTTTACCCCTCTTGGTAGGATTGTATATCCCATACGTCACTAGCTCATGGACTCTTGCCAATATGAAAGAAATGAATTTATCAGGTAAATTCTTACATAAATTATGTTTCTTTCATGTAATTAGCAAGAGTCCATGAGCTAGAGACGTATGGGATATACATTCCTACCAGGAGGGGCAAAGTTTCCCAAACCTCAAAATGCCTATAAATACACCCCTCACCACACCCACAAATCAGTTTTACAAACTTTGCCTCCTATGGAGGTGGTGAAGTAAGTTTGTGCTAGATTCTACGTTGATATGCGCTCCGCAGCAGGTTGGAGCCCGGTTTTCCTCTCAGCGTGCAGTGAATGTCAGAGGGATGTGAAGAGAGTATTGCCTGTTTGAATTCAATGATCTCCTTCTACGGGGTCTATTTCATAGGTTCTCTGTTATCGGTCGTAGAGATTCATCTCTTACCTCCCTTTTCAGATCGACGATATACTCTTATATATTTACCATTACCTCTGCTGATTTTCGTTTTAGTACTGGTTTGGCTTTCTACAAACATGTAGATGAGTGTCCTGGGGTAAGTAAGTCTTATTTTCTGTGACACTCTAAAGCTATGGTTGGGCACTTTTTTTATAAAGTTCTAAATATATGTATTCAAACATTTATTTGCCTTGACTCAGGATGTTCAACATTCCTTTTTTCAGACAGTCAGTTTCATATTTGGGATAATGCATTTGAATCAATCATTTTTTCTTACCTTAAAATTTGACTTTTTCCCTGTGGGCTGTTAGGCTCGCGGGGGCTGAAAATGCTTCATTTTATTGCGTCATTCTTGGCGCGGACTTTTTTGGCGCAAAAAATCTTTTCCGTTTCCGGCGTCATACGTGTCGCCGGAAGTTGCGTCATTTTTTGACGTTCTTTTGCGCCAAAAATTTCGGCGTTCCGGATGTGGCGTCATTTTTGGCGCCAAAAGCATTTAGGCGCCAAATAATGTGGGCGTCTTATTTGGCACTAAAAAAAATTTTGGGCGTCGCTTTTGTCTCCACATTATTTAAGTCTCATTTTTCATTGCTTCTGGTTGCTAGAAGCTTGTTCTTTGGCATTTTTTCCCATTCCTGAAACTGTCATTTAAGGAATTTGATCAATTTTGCTTTATATGTTGTTTTTTCTCTTACATATTGCAAGATGTCTCACGTTGCATCTGAGTCAGAAGAAACTTCAGGAAAATCGCTGCCTGGTGCTGGAACTACCAAAGCTAAGTGTATCTGCTGTAAACTTTTGGTAGTTGTTCCTCCAGCTGTTGTTTGTATTAAATGTCATGACAAACTTGTTAATGCAGAAAATATTTCCTTTAGTAAAGTACCATTACCTGTTGCAGTTCCCTCAACATCTAATGTTCAGAGTGTTCCTGATAACATAAGAGATTTTGTTTCTGAATCCATTAAGAAGGCTATGTCTGTTATTCCTCCTTCTAGTAAATATAAAAAATCTTTTAAAACTT
Source organism: Bombina bombina (assembly GCF_027579735.1). Taxonomy (NCBI): domain Eukaryota; kingdom Metazoa; phylum Chordata; class Amphibia; order Anura; family Bombinatoridae; genus Bombina; species Bombina bombina. Next base: position 884,464,915 of record NC_069500.1, read on the forward strand.
CTCTTTATCCAGATTAATTTTTAAATGAACATCATCATTCTGATTCTAATGATTCTTCTGGTTCAGAGGACTCTGTCTCAGAGGTTGATGCTGATAAATCTTCATATTTATTTAAAATGGAATTTATTCATTCTTTACTTAAAGAAGTCCTAATTGCATTAGAAATTGAGGATTCTGGTCCTCTTGATACTAAATCTAAACGTTTAGACAAGGTCTTTAAATCTCCTGTAGTTATTCCAGAAGTTTTTCCTGTTCCAGGTGCTATTTCTGAAGTAATTTCCAGAGAATGGAATAATTTGGGTAATTCATTTACTCCTTCTAAACGTTTTAAGCAATTATATCCTGTGCCGTCCGACAGATTAGAGTTTTGGGACAAAATCCCTAAAGTTGATGGGGCTATTTCTACCCTTGCTAAACGTACTACTATTCCTACGGCAGATGGTACTTCCTTTAAGGATCCTCTAGATAGGAAAATTGAATCCTTTCTAAGAAAAGCTTATTTGTGTAAAGGTAATCTTCTTAGACCTGCTATATCTTTGGCGGATGTTGCTGCAGCTTCAACTTTTTGGTTGGAAACTTTAGCGCAGCAAGTAACAGATCATGATTCGAATAACATTATTATTCTGCTTCAACATGCTAATAATTTTATCTGTGATGCCATTTTTGATATTATCAGAGTTGATGTCAGGTTTATGTCTGTAGCTATTTTAGCTAGAAGAGCTTTATGGCTTAAAACTTGGAATGCTGATATGTCTTCTAAATCGACTCTACTTTCCCTTTCTTTCCAGGGTAATAAATTATTTGGTTCTCAGTTGGATTCTATTATCTCAACTGTTACTGGTGGGAAAGGAACTTTTTTACCGCAGGATAAAAAAATCTAAGGGTAAAAACAGGGCTAATAATCGTTTTCGTTCCTTTTGTTTCAACAAAGAACAAAAGCCTGATCCTTCATCCTCAGGAGCAGTTTCAGTTTGGAAACCATCTCCAGTCTGGAATAAATCCAAGCCTTCTAGAAAAGCAAAGCCAGCTTCTAAGTCCACATGAAGGTGCGGCCCTCATTCCAGCTCAGCTGGTAGGGGGCAGATTACGTTTTTTCAAAGAAATTTGGATCGATTCTGTTCACAATCTTTGGATTCAGAACATTGTTTCAGAAGGGTACAGAATTGGTTTCAAGATAAGACCTCCTGCAAAGAGATTTTTTCTTTCCCGTGTCCCAGTAAACCCAGCGAAAGCTCAAGCATTTCTGAAATGTGTTTCAGATCTAGAGTTGGCTGGAGTAATTATGCCAGTTCCAGTTCTGGAACAGGGGCTGGGGTTTTATTCGAATCTCTTCATTGTACCAAAGAAGGAGAATTCCTTCAGACCAGTTCTGGATCTAAAAATATTGAATCGTTATGTAAGGATACCAACATTCAAAATGGTAACTATAAGGACTATCCTGCCTTTTGTTCAGCAAGGGCATTATATGTCTACAATAGATTTACAGGATGCATATCTGCATATTCCGATTCATCCAGCTCACTATCAGTTTCTGAGATTCTCTTTCCTGGACAAGCATTACCAGTTTGTGGCTCTGCCGTTTGGCCTAGCAACAGCTCCAAGAATTTTTACAAAGGTTCTCGATGCCCTTCTGTCTGTAATCAGAGAACAGGGTATTGTGGTTTTTCCTTATTTGGACGATATCTTGGTACTTGCTCAGTCTTCACATTTAGCAGAATCTCATACGAATCGACTTGTGTTGTTTCTTCAAGATCATGGTTGGAGGATCAATTCACTAAAAAGTTCATTGATTCCTCAGACAAGGGTAACCTTTTTGGGTTTCCAGATAGATTCAGTGTCCATGACTCTGTCTTTAACAGACAAGAGACGTCTAAAATTGATTTCAGCTTGTCGAAACCTTCAGTCACAATCATTCCCTTCGGTAGCCTTTTGCATGGAAATTTTAGGTCTTATGACTGCTGCATCGGACGCGATCCCCTTTGCTCGTTTTCACATGCGACCTCTTCAGCTCTGTATGCTGAACCAATGGTGCAGGGATTACACAAAGATATCTCAATTAATATCTTTAAAACCGATTGTACGACACTCTCTAACGTGGTGGACAGATCACCATCGTTTAGTTCAGGGGGCTTCTTTTGTTCTTCCGACCTGGACTGTAATTTCAACAGATGCAAGTCTTACAGGTTGGGGAGCTGTGTGGGGGTCTCTGACGGCACAAGGGGTTTGGGAATCTCAGGAGGTGAGATTACCGATCAATATTTTGGAACTCTGTGCAATTTTCAGAGCTCTTCAGTCTTGGCCTCTTCTGAAGAGAGAATCGTTCATTTGTTTTCAGACAGACAATGTCACAACTGTAGCATACATCAATCATCAGGGGGGACTCACAGTCCTCTGGCTATGAAAGAAGTATCTCGAATTCTGGTTTGGGCGGAATCCAGCTCCTGTCTAATCTCTGCGGTTCATATCCCAGGTATAGACAATTGGGAAGCGGATTATCTCAGTCGCCAAACGTTGCATCCGGGCGAATGGTCTCTTCACCCAGAGGTATTTCTTCAGATTGTTCAAATGTGGGAACTTCCAGAAATAGATCTGATGGCTTCTCATCTAAACAAGAAACTTCCCAGGTATCTGTCCAGATCCCGGGATCCTCAGGCGGAGGCAGTGGATGCATTATCACTTCCTTGGAAGTATCATCCTGCCTATATCTTTCCGCCTCTAGTTCTTCTTCCAAGAGTAATCTCCAAGATTCTGAAGGAATGCTCGTTTGTCCTGCTGGTAGCTCCAGCATGGCCTCACAGGTTTTGGTATGCGGATCTTGTCCGGATGGCCTCTTGCCAACCGTGGACTCTTCCGTTAAGACCAGACCTTCTGTCGCAAGGTCCTTTTTTCCATCAGGATATCAAATCCTTAAATTTAAAGGTATGGAGATTGAACGCTTGATTCTTGGTCAAAGAGGTTTCTCTGACTCTGTGATTAATACTATGTTACAGGCTCGTAAATCTGTATCTAGAGAGATATATTATAGAGTCTGGAAGACTTATATTTCTTGGATTCTTTCTCATCATTTTTCCTGGCATTCTTTTAGAATTCCGAGAATTTTACAGTTTCTTCAGGATGGTTTAGATAAAGGTTTGTCCGCAAGTTCCTTGAAAGGACAAATCTCTGCTCTTTCTGTTCTTTTTCACAGAAAGATTGCTAATATTCCTGATATTCATTGTTTTGTACAAGCTTTGGTTCGTATAAAACCTGTCATTAAGTCAATTTCTCCTCCTTGGAGTTTGAATTTGGTTCTGGGGGCTCTTCAAGCTCCTCCCTTTGAACCCATGCATTCATTGGACATTAAATTTCTTTCTTGGAAAGTTTTGTTCCTTTTGGCGATCTCTTCTGCCAGAAGAGTCTCTGAATTATCTGCTCTTTCTTGTGAGTCTCCTTTTCTGATTTTTCATCAGGATAAGGCGGTGTTGCGAACTTCTTTTGAATTTTTACCTAAGGTTGTGAATTCCAACAACATTAGTAGAGAAATTGTGGTTCCTTCATTATGTCCTAATCCTAAGAATTCTAAGGAGAAATCGTTGCATTCTTTGGATGTTGTTAGAGCTTTGAAATATTATGTTGAAGCTACTAAGTCTTTCCGAAAGACTTCTAGTCTATTTGTTATCTTTTCCGGTTCTAGAAAAGGCCAGAAAGCTTCTGCCATTTCTTTGGCATCTTGGTTGAAATCTTTAATTCATCATGCCTATGTTGAGTCGGGTAAAACTCCGCCTCAAAGGATAACAGCTCATTCTACTAGGTCAGTTTCTACTTCCTGGGCGTTTAGGAATGAAGCTTCGGTTGATCAGATTTGCAAAGCAGCAACTTGGTCCTCTTTGCATACTTTTACTAAATTCTACCATTGATGTGTTTTCTTCTTCTGAAGCAGTTTTTGGTAGAAAAGTACTTCAGGCAGCGGTTTCAGTTTGAATCTTCTGCTTATGTTTTCATTAAACTTTATTTTGGGTGTGGATTATTTTCAGCAGGAATTGGCTGTCTTTATTTTTATCCCTCCCTCTCTAGTGACTCTTGCGTGGAAAGATCCACATCTTGGGTAGTCTTTATCCCATACGTCACTAGCTCATGGACTCTTGCTAATTACATGAAAGAAAACATAATTTATGTAAGAACTTACCTGATAAATTCATTTCTTTCATATTAGCAAGAGTCCATGAGGCCCACCCTTTTTTGTGGTGGTTATGATTTTTTTGTATAAAGCACAAATTATTCCAATTCCTTATTTTATATGCTTTCGCACTTTTTTTCTTATAACCCCACTTCTTGGCTATTCGTTAAACTGATTTGTGGGTGTGGTGAGGGGTATATTTATAGGCATTTTGAGGTTTGGGAAACTTTGCCCCTCCTGGTAGGAATGTATATCCCATACGTCACTAGCTCATGGACTCTTGCTAATATGAAAGAAATTAATTTATCAGGTAAGTTCTTACATAAATTATGTTTTTTCATCCAGTTACATTACAAATAATGGCATGTAGACCAGGTCCAAATAAAATATTTCCTTAAAAAGGAAGAGATAAAAGTCCACCTTTGGAAACCATGTCTGCTGGCCATGACTTAAGCCACAACGCCCTTCTGGCCAGCACTACTAAAGCCATAGTTATTTTTTGTATTAATTTGAATTTTGTCAATAATGGTATCACAAATAAAGGAATTTGCTGGCTTTAGAAGTTTCAAACAAATTTGAAAGTCTTCCTTATCAGAATTTTCAGAAATTAACTCATATTGTCATACCAAAGAGAAGAGGTTGCAGCTACACAAGTGATGTCAAAAGCTAGTTTAAACAGGAAACCTACTTGTTGAAAAGCGTTTCTATGTAATTATACTCCAATTTTCTATCCATAGGGTCTCTGAAAGATATACTATCCTGTAAGGGAATAGTACTTTGTTTTGCCAAAGTAGAAATTGCCCCATATACTATTGGAATAGTATTCCAATTCCTTTGAAATAATCTCAAATATGGCCTCAGAAGCATAAAATACATCTGGAGGCTTATCAGCAGTATCCAATTACAGTTAAAGAGATAGCCAAACTTTCCAATTTTACTTTTATCATCAAATTAGCTTTTTTCCTTTTTGTATTCTTTCTTGAAAGCTAAACCGTGGTAGTCTCATATGCTAATTTCTAAGCCTTTGAAAGCAGCCTCTTATCTCAGTGCATTTTGACAGTTTTTCACAGCTATACAGCGCTAGTGCATGTGTGTCATATAGGTAACATTGTGCTTACTCCCGTGGAGTTATGAGTCAGTACTGACTGAATAAAATTCTAGTCTGACAAAAGAACTGAGATAAGGGGGCAGTCTAAAAAGGCCTAAATATAAGGTAATCACAGAGGTAAAAGTATATTAATATAAAATGTATTTTAACCCCTTAACGACCAACGACGTATGGGGTACGCCCTGCAAAAAAATGTAGTTAATGACCAAGGACGTACCCTGTACGTCGTTGGTCTTTGAAGCAGTGGAAGCGATCCTGATCACTTCCAACTGCTTTCATGTTATAGTAGTGATGCCTCGACATTGAGGCATCCTGCTATAACATTTTTTAGCCGTCCGATGCAGAGAGAGCCACCCTCAATGGCCATGTTCGTTGGTGGGTGGGAGCTGATCCAGGGAAGCGGGTGGGCGGCCATCGGTGGGGAAGGGGGGCATGATCGAGTACGCGTGCGTGCACGTGAGCGTGTGTGTGCAAGGGAGCGGGTGCGCGCGCAGGCGGGTGGGAACCCTACACTATGGAACAACTGTAAGGTGGTACTCGGTGGGAGAGAGGGTGGGAACATTACAAATTTTAACGATCTGGGAGGTTGGGGGTTGAGGGGAGGCAGCTACACTACAGAAAATAGTATTTCTCCAACATTGGTGTGTCCGGTCCACGGCGTCATCCTTACTTGTGGGATATTCTCTTCCCCAACAGGAAATGGCAAAGAGTCCCAGCAAAGCTGGTCACATGATCCCTCCTAGGCTCCGCCCACCCCAGTCATTCTCTTTGCCGTTGCACAGGCAACATCTCCACGGAGATGGTTAAGAGTTTTTTGGGGCCTTTCTAGTCATAGACTGAGCCTCATTTTCGCGCCATTAATGCGCAGTTGTTTTTTGAGAACAGGGCATGCAGATGCATGTGTGTGGATCTAAGAATCTCTGAAAAAGCTTTTAGAAGGCGTCATTTGGACCTGATTTGAAAGAGATTATTTCAGACATCACTGGGGGAATAAGCCTAATTTTCGTCCCTTTCGCAGAAATAGACCAGCCTCTAATTCTGCATCCTCTAAGCAAGAGGGTAATGCCTCACAACCCAAACCAGCCTGGAAACCAATGCAAGGCTGGAACAAAGGTAAGCAGGCCAAGAAGCCTGCCACTGCTAACAAGACAGCATGAAGGAGTAGCCCCCGATCCGGGACCGGATCTGGTGGGGGGCAGACTCTCTCTCTTTGCTCAGGCTTGGGTAAGAGATGTTCAGGATCCTTGGGCGCTAGAAATAGTTTCTCAAGGTTATCTCCTGGAATTCAAGGAACTACCCCCAAGGGGAAGGTTCCACAAGTCTCACTTATCCTCAAACCAAATAAAGAGACAGGCATTCTTACATTGTGTAGAAGACCTGTTAAAGATGGGAGTGATACACCCAGTTCCAATAAAGGAACAAGGAATGGGATTTTATTCCAATCTGTTCGTAGTTCCCAAAAAAGAGGGAACGTTCAGACCAATTTTGGATTTGAAGATCCTAAACAAATTTCTCAGGGTACCATCGTTCAAAATGGAAACTATTCGAACGATTATACCCACCATCCAGGAAAGTCAATTTATGACTACCGTGGATCTAAAGGATGCGTACCTACATATCCCTATCCACAAGGAACATCATCAGTTCCTAAGGTTCGCTTTTCTGGACAAACATTACCAGTTTGTGGCTCTTCCATTCGGATTAGCCACTGCTCCAAGGATTTTCACAAAGGTGCTAGGGTCCCTTCTAGCGGTTCTAATACCAAGGGGCATTGCAGTAGTACCTTACTTGGACGACATTCTAATACAAGCGTCGTCCCTGTCAAAGGCAAAGGCTCATACGTACATCGTTCTAGCCTTTCTCACATCTCACGGATGGAAAGTGAACAAAGAAAAGAGTTCTCTGTCCCCGTCAACAAGAGTTCCCTTCTTGGGAACAATAATAGATTCCTTAGAAATGAGGATTTTTCTGACAGAGGTCAGAAAATCAAAACTTCTAAGCTCTTGTCAAGTGCTTCATTCTGTTCCTCGTCCTTCCATAGCGCAGTGCATGGAAGTAATAGGATTGATGGTTGCAACAATGGACATAGTTCCTTTTGCACGAATTCATCTAAGACCATTACAACTGTGCATGCTCAAACAGTGGAATGGGGATTATACAGACTTGTCTCCAATGATTCAAGTAGATCAAAAGACCAGAGATTCACTCAGTTGGTGTCTGACCCTGGACCATCTGTCCCAGGGAATGAGCTTCCGCAGGCCAGAGTGGGTCATTGTCACGACCGACGCCAGTCTAGTGGGCTGGGGTGCGGTCTGGGAATCCCTGAAAGCTCAGGGTCTATGGTCTCGGGAAGAGTCTCTTCTCCCGATAAACATTCTGGAACTGAGAGCGATATTCAATGCTCTCAGAGCTTGGCCTCAACTAGCAAAGGCCAAATTCATAAGGTTCCAATCAGACAACATGACGACTGTTGCTTATATCAATCATCAAGGGGGAACAAAGAGTTCCCTGGCGATGAAAGAAGTGACCAAAATAATTAAATGGGCGGAGGATCACTCCTGCCACTTGTCTGCGATCCACATCCCAGGAGTGGAAAATTGGGAAGCGGATTTTCTGAGTCGTCAGACATTTCATCCGGGGGAGTGGGAACTCCATCCGGAAATCTTTGCCCAAATAACTCAATTATGGGGCATTCCAGACATGGATCTGATGGCGTCTCGTCAGAACTTCAAGGTTCCTTGCTACGGGTCCAGATCCAGGGATCCCAAGGCGACTCTAGTAGATGCACTAGTAGCACCTTGGACTTTCAACCTAGCTTACGTATTCCCACCGTTTCCTCTCATTCCCAGGCTGGTAGCCAGGATCAATCAGGAGAGGGCCTCGGTGATCTTGATAGCTCCTGCGTGGCCACGCAGGACTTGGTATGCAGACCTGGTGAATATGTCATCGGCTCCACCATGGAAGCTACCTTTGAGACAGGACCTTCTTGTTCAAGGTCCATTCGAGCACCCAAATCTGGTCTCCCTCCAACTGACGGCTTGGAGATTGAACGCTTGATTCTATCAAAGCGTGGGTTTTCAGATTCGGTAATAGATACTCTGGTTCAGGCCAGAAAACCTGTAACTAGAAAAATTTACCATAAAATATGGAAAAAATATATCTGTTGGTGTGAATCCAAAGGATTCCCATGGAATAAGATAAAAATTCCTAAGATTCTCTCCTTTCTTCAAGAAGGTTTGGAGAAAGGATTATCTGCAAGTTCCCTAAAGGGACAGATCTCTGCTTAGGGCTGTGGCTTCCACATGGGCCTTCAAGAACGAGGCTTCTGTTGACCAGATATGTAAGGCAGCGACTTGGTCTTCACTGCACACTTTTGCTAAATTTTACAAATTTGATACTTTTGCTTCTTCGGAGGCTATTTTTGGGAGAAAGGTTTTGCAAGCTGTGGTTCCTTCCGTTTAGGTGACCTGATTTGCTCCCTCCCTTCATCCGTGTCCTAAAGCTTTGGTATTGGTTCCCACAAGTAAGGATGACGCCGTGGACCGGACACACCAATGTTGGAGAAAACAGAATTTATGCTTACCTGATAAATTACTTTCTCCAACGGTGTGTCCGGTCCACGGCCCGCCCTGGTTTTTTAATCAGGTCTGATGAATTATTTTCTCTAACTACAGTCACCACGGTATCATATGGTTTCTCCTATATATATTTCCTCCTGTCCGTCGGTCGAATGACTGGGGTGGGCGGAGCCTAGGAGGGATCATGTGACCAGCTTTGCTGGGACTCTTTGCCATTTCCTGTTGGGGAAGAGAATATCCCACAAGTAAGGATGACGCCGTGGACCGGACACACCGTTGGAGAAAGTAATTTATCAGGTAAGCATAAATTCTGTTTTTTAAAATAATAAAATTTTATAAAAAACATATTTTATGTCAAACTGGGTACTGGCAGACAGCTACCAGTACCCAATATGGCGCATAATAAGGCAGAGAGGGGGGTTAGAGAGCTGTTTGGGGGGATCAGGGAGGTTGGGGGCTAAGGGGGATCCTACTGAGCAGAATTATTATTTTATTTATTTTTTTTAAATCCACAAAAAACTCTTATTTCTCCAACATTGGTGTGTCCGGTCCACGGCGTCATCCTTACTTGTGGGATATTCTCTTCCCCAACAGGAAATGGCAAAGAGTCCCAGCAAAGCTGGTCACATGATCCCTCCTAGGCTCCGCCCACCCCAGTCATTCTCTTTGCCGTTGCACAGGCAACATCTCCACGGAGATGGTTAAGAGTTTTTTGGTGTTTAAATGTAGTTTTTATTCTTCTATCAAGTGTTTGTTATTTTAAAATAGTGCTGGTATGTACTTTTTACTCTGAAACAGAAAAGGATGAAGATTTCTGTTTGTAAGAGGAAGATGATTTTAGCAGACAGTAACTAAAATCGGTTGCTGTTTCCACATAGGACTGTTGAGATGAAGTAACTTCAGTTGGGGGAAACAGTTAGCAGACTTTTCTGCTTAAGGTATGACTAGCCATATTTCTAACAAGACTGTGTAATGCTGGAAGGCTGTCATTTCCCCTCATGGGGACCGGTAAGCCATTTTCTTAGTCAAAAACAAACAGAATAAAGGGCTTATTATGGGCTAAAAAACTGGTAGACATTTTTATGGGGTAAATCGATTGCTTTATTTGTGCATATTATTCAAATTTAGGCTAACAATTGACATTTATAATCTTGGGGAACGTTTATAAAACGGCAGGCACTGTATTGGACACCTTTTTCAGTCAGGGGGCCTTTCTAGTCATAGACTGAGCCTCATTTTCGCGCCATTAATGCGCAGTTGTTTTTTGAGAACAGGGCATGCAGATGCATGTGTGTGGATCTAAGAATCTCTGAAAAAGCTTTTAGAAGGCGTCATTTGGTATCGTATTCCCCTCAGGGCTTGGTTGGGTCTTAGCAAAGACTGTATCTGGGACTGTATAGGGGTTAAATTGAAAAACGGCTCCGGTTCCGTTATTTTAAGGGTTAAAGCTCTGAAATTTGGTGTGCAATACTTTTAAGGCTTTAAGACACTGTGGTGAAAATTTGGTAATTTTTGAACAATTCCTTCATACTTTTTCACATATTCAGTAATAAAGTGTTTTCTGTTTGAAATTTAAAGTGACAGTAACGGTTTTATTTTAAAACGTTTTTTGTGCATTGTTGACAAGTTTAAGCTTGTTTAACATGTCTATACCTTCAGATAAGCTATGTTCTATATGTATGAAAGCCAATGTGTCTCCCCATTTAAATTTATGTGATAATTGTGCCATAGCGTCCAAACAAAGTAAGGACAGTACTGCCACAAATAATGATATTGCCCAAGATGATTCCTCAAATGAGGGGAGTAAACATGATACTACATCATCTCCTACTGTGTCTACACCAGTTTTGCCCATGCAGGAGGCCCCTAGTACATCTAGTGCGCCAATACTTATTACCATGCAACAATTAACGGCTGTAATGGATAACTCCATAGCAAATCTTTTATCCAAAATGCCTACTTATCAGAGAAAGCGCGATTGCTCTGTTTTAAACACTGAAGAGCAAGAGGACGCTGATGATAATTGTTCTGTCATACCCTCACACCAATCTGAAGGGGCCATGAGGGAGGTTTTGTCTGAGGGAGAAATTTCAGATTCAGGAAAAATTTCTCATCAAGCTGAACCTGATGTTGTGACATTTAAATTTAAATTAGAACATCTCCGCGCACTGCTTAAGGAGTTGTTATCTACTCTGGATGATTGTGACAATTTGGTCATTCCAGAGAAATTATGCAAGATGGACAGGTTCCTAGAGGTTCCGGTGCCCCCCGACGCTTTTCCTATACCCAAGCGGGTGGCGGACATAGTAAATAAAGAGTGGGAAAAGCCCGGCATACCTTTTGTTCCTCCCCCTATATTTAAGAAATTATTTCCTATGGTCGACCCCAGAAAGGACTTATGGCAGACAGTCCCCTTGGTCGAGGGGGCAGTTTCTACTCTAAACAAACGCACTACTATTCCTATCGAAGATAGTTGTGCTTTCAAAGATCCTATGGATAAAAAATTGGAAGGTTTGCTTAAAAAGATTTTTGTACAGCAAGGCTACCTTCTACAACCAATTTCATGCATTGTTCCTTTCACTACGGCAGCGTGGTTCTGGTTCGAGGAACTAGAAAAGTCGCTCAGTAGAGAAACTCCATATGAGGAGGTTATGGACAGAGTTCACGCACTTAAATTGGCTAACTCTTTTATTTTAGATGCCGCTTTGCAATTAGCAAAATTAGCGGCGAAAAATTCAGGGTTTGCTATTGTGGCGCGCAGAGCGCTTTGGCTAAAGTCTTGGTCAGCGGATGTGTCATCCAAGACAAAATTACTTAACATTCCTTTCAAAGGTAAAACTTTATTTGGACCTGATTTGAAAGAGATTATTTCAGACATCACTGGGGGAAAGGGCCACACCCTTCCACGGGATAGGTCTTTTAAGGCTAAAAATAAGCCTAATTTTCGTCCCTTTCGCAGAAATGGACCAGCCTCTAATTCTGCATCCTCTAAGCAAGAGGGTAATGCCTCACAACCCAAACCAGCCTGGAAACCAATGCAAGGCTGGAACTAGGGTAAGCAGGCCAAGAAGCCTGCCACTGCTAACAAAACAGCATGAAGGAGTAGCCCCCGATCCGGGACCGGATCTGGTGGGGGGCAGACTCTCTCTCTTTGCTCAGGCTTGGGCAAGAGATGTTCAGGATCCTTGGGCGCTAGAAATAGTTTCTCAAGGTTATCTCCTGGAATTCAAGGAACTACCCCCAAGGGGAAGGTTCCACAAGTCTCACTTATCCTCAAACCAAATAAGGAGACAGGCATTCTTACATTGTGTAGAAGACCTGTTAAAGATGGGAGTGATACACCCAGTTCCAATAAAGGAACAAGGAATGGGTTTTTATTCCAATCTGTTCGTAGTTCCCAAAAAAGAGGGAACTTTCAGACCAATTTTGGATTTGAAGATCCTAAACAAATTTCTCAGGGTACCATCGTTCAAAATGGAAACTATTCGAACGATTCTACCCACCATCCAGGAAAGTCAATTTATGACTACCGTGGATTTAAAGGATGCGTACCTACATATCCCTATCCACAAGGAACATCATCAGTTCCTAAGGTTCGCTTTTCTGGACAAACATTACCAGTTTGTGGCTCTTCCATTCGGATTAGCCACTGCTCCAAGGATTTTCACAAAGGTGCTAGGGTCCCTTCTAGCGGTTCTAAGACCAAGGGGCATTGCAGTAGTACCTTACTTGGACGACATTCTAATACAAGCGTCGTCCCTGTCAAAGGCAAAGGCTCATACGGACATCGTTCTAGCCTTTCTCACATCTCACGGATGGAAGGTGAACAAAGAAAAGAGTTCTCTGTCCCCGTCAACAAGAGTTCCCTTCTTGGGAACAATAATAGATTCCTTAGAAATGAGGATTTTTCTGACAGAGCTCAGAAAATCAAAACTTCTAAGCTCTTGTCAAGTGCTTCATTCTGTTCCTCGTCCTTCCATAGCGCAGTGCATGGAAGTAATAGGATTGATGGTTGCAACAATGGACATAGTTCCTTTTGCACGAATTCATCTAAGACCATTACAACTGTGCATGCTCAAACAGTGGAATGGGGATTATACAGACTTGTCTCCAATGATTCAAGTAGATCAAAAGACCAGAGATTCACTCCGTTGGTGGCTGACCCTGGACCATCTGTCCCAGGGAATGAGTTTCCGCAGGCCAGAGTGGGTCATTGTCACGACCGACGCCAGTCTAGTGGGCTGGGGTGCGGTCTGGGAATCCCTGAAAGCTCAGGGTCTATGGTCTCGGGAAGAGTCTCTTCTCCCGATAAACATTCTGGAACTGAGAGCGATATTCAATGCTCTCAGAGCTTGGCCTCAACTAGCAAAGGCCAAATTCATAAGGTTCCAATCAGACAACATGACGACTGTTGCTTATATCAATCATCAAGGGGGAACAAAGAGTTCCCTGGCGATGAAAGAAGTGACCAAAATAATTCAATGGGCGTAGGATCACTCCTGCCACTTGTCTGCGATCCACATCCCAGGAGTGGAAAATTGGGAAGCGGATTTTCTGAGTCGTCAGACATTTCATCCGGGGGAGTGGGAACTCCATCCGGAAATCTTTGCCCAAATAACTCAATTATGGGGCATTCCAGACATGGATCTGATGGCGTCTCGTCAGAACTTCAAGGTTCCTTGCTACGGGTCCAGATCCAGGGATCCCAAGGCGACTCTAGTAGATGCACTAGTAGCACCTTGGACTTTCAACCTAGCTTACGTATTCCCACCGTTTCCTCTCATTCCCAGGCTGGTAGCCAGGATCAATCAGGAGAGGGCCTCGGTGATCTTGATAGCTCCTGCGTGGCCACGCAGGACTTGGTATGCAGACCTGGTGAATATGTCATCGGCTCCACCATGGAAGCTACCTTTGAGACAGGACCTTCTTGTTCAAGGTCCATTCGAACACCCAAATCTGGTCTCCCTCCAACTGACGGCTTGGAGATTGAACGCTTGATCCTATCAAAGCGTGGGTTTTCAGATTCGGTGATAGATACTCTGGTTCTGGCCAGAAAACCTGTAACTAGAAAAATTTACCATAAAATATGGAAAAAATATATCTGTTGGTGTGAATCCAAAGGATTCCCATGGAATAATATAAAAATTCCTAAGATTCTCTCCTTTCTTCAAGAAGGTTTGGAGAAAGGATTATCTGCAAGTTCCCTAAAGGGACAGATCTCTGCTTTATCTGTCTTACTACACAAAAGACTGGCAGCTGTGCCAGATGTTCAAGCATTTGTTCAGACCTTTGACTCCTCCCTGGAGTCTAAATCTAGTTCTTTCAGTTCTTCAAGGGGTTCCGTTTGAACCCTTACATTCCATAGATATTAAGTTACTATCTTGGAAAGTTTTGTTTTTGGTTGCAATTTCTTCTGCTAGAAGAGTTTCAGAGTTATCTGCTCTGCAGTGTTCTCCTCCTTATCTGGTGTTCCATGCAGATAAGGTGGTTTTGCGTACTAAGCCTGGTTTTCTTCCTAAAGTTGTTTCTAACAAAAATATTAACCAGGAGATAGTTGTACCTTCTTTGTGTCCGAATCCAGTTTCAAAGAAGGAACGTTTGTTACACAATTTGGACGTTGTCCGTGCTCTAAAGTTCTATTTAGAGGCTACTAAAGATTTCAGACAAACATCTTCCTTGTTTGTTGTTTATTCTGGTAAAAGGAGAGGTCAAAAAGCGACTTCTACCTCTCTTTCCTTTTGGCTTAAAAGCATCATCCGATTGGCTTATGAGACTGCCGGACGGCAGCCTCCTGAAAGAATCACAGCTCACTCCACTAGGGCTGTGGCTTCCACATGGGCCTTCAAGAACGAGGCTTCTGTTGACCAGATATGTAAGGCAGCGACTTGGTCTTCACTGCACACTTTTGCCAAATTTTACAAATTTGATACTTTTGCTTCTTCGGAGGCTATTTTTGGGAGAAAGGTTTTGCAAGCTGTGGTTCCTTCCGTTTAGGTGACCTGATTTGCTCCCTCCCTTCATCCGTGTCCTAAAGCTTTGGTATTGGTTCCCACAAGTAAGGATGACGCCGTGGACCGGACACACCAATGTTGGAGAAAACAGAATTTATGCTTACCTGATAAATTACTTTCTCCAACGGTGTGTCCGGTCCACGGCCCGCCCTGGTTTTTTAATCAGGTCTGATGAATTATTTTCTCTAACTACAGTCACCACGGTATCATATGGTTTCTCCTATATATATTTCCTCCTGTCCGTCGGTCGAATGACTGGGGTGGGCGGAGCCTAGGAGGGATCATGTGACCAGCTTTGCTGGGACTCTTTGCCATTTCCTGTTGGGGAAGAGAATATCCCACAAGTAAGGATGACGCCGTGGACCGGACACACCGTTGGAGAAAGTAATTTATCAGGTAAGCATAAATTCTGTTTTTAGTACTGGCAGACTTACTGCCAGTACTTAAGATGGCGGGGACAATTGTGGGGTGGGGGAGGGAAGAGAGCTGTTTGGGAGGGATCAGGGGGTGTGATGTGTCATGTGGGAGGTTGATACCTACACTAAAGCTAAAATTAACCCTACAAGCTCCCTAATTAACCCCTTCACTGCTGGGCATAATACACGTGTGATGCGCAGCGGCATTTAGCGGCCTTCTAAATACTAAAAAGCAACGCCAAAGCCATATATGTCTGCTATTTCTGAACAAAGGGGATCCAAGAAAAGCATTTACAACAATTTGTGCCATAATTGCCCAAGCTGTTTATATATAATTTCAGTGAGAAACCTAAAGTTTGTTAAAAAATCTGTGGAAAAGTGAACTTTTTTTTTATTTGATCACATTTGGCGGTGAAATGGTGGCATGAAATATACCAAAATGAGCCTAGATCAATACTTTGGGTTGTCTACTACATTATACTAAAGTTAAAATTAACCCTACAAGCTCCCTACAAGTTTCCTAATTAACCCCTTCAATGCTGGGCATTATACACGTGTGGTGCGCAACGGCATTTAGCTGCCTTCTAATTACCAAAAAGCAAAGCCAAAGCCATATAGGTCTGCTATTTCTGAACAAAGGGGATCCCAGAGAAGCTTTTACAACCATGTATGCCATAGTTGCACAAGCTGTTTGTAAATAATTTCAGTAAGAAACCTAAAATTGTGAAAAATGTAACGCTTTATTTTTATTTGTTCGCATTTAGCGGTGAAATGGTGGCATGAAATATACCAAAATGGGCCTAGATCAATACTTTGGGTTGTCTACTACATTATACTAAAGCTAAAATTTAACCCTACAAGCTCCCTAATTAACCCCTTCAATGCTGGGCATAATACACTTGTGGTGCACAGTGGCATTTAGCGGCCTTCTAAATATCAAAAAGCAATGCCAAAGCCATATATGTCTGCTATTTCTGAACAAAGGGGATCCCAGAGAAGCATTTACAACCATTTATGCCATAATTGCACAAGTTGTTTGTAAATAATTTCAGTGAGAAACCTAAAGTTTGTGAAACAATTTGTGAAAAAGTGAACAATTTTTTTTATTTGATCGCATTTGGTAGTGAAATGGTGGCATGAAATATACCAAAATGGGCTTAGACCAATACTTTGGGATGTCTTCTAAAAAAATATATATACATGTCAAGGGATATTCAGGGATTCCTGAAAGATATCAGTGTCCCAATGTAACTAGCGCTAATTTTGAAAAAAAGTGGTTTGGAAACTTGTATTTATTTCCCTATAACTTGCAAAAAAAGCAAAGAACATGTAAACATTGGGTATTTCTAAACTCAGGACAAAATTTAGAAACTATTTAGCATGGGTGTTTTTTGGTGGTTGTAGATGTGTAACAGATTTTGGGGTTCAAAGTTAGAAAAAGTGTGTTTTTTTTTAATTTTTTCCTCATATTTTATAAAAATTTTTATAGTAAATTATAAGATATGATGAAAATAATGGTATCTTTAGAAAGTCCATTTAATGGCGAGAAAAACGGTATATAATATGTGTGGGTAAAGTAAATGAGTAAGAGGAAAATTACAGCTAAACACAAACACTGCAGAAATGTAAAAATAGCCTTGGTCCCAAACGGACAGAAAATGGAAAAGTGTTGTGGTCCTTAAGGGGTTAAACAATACAAATATTGATCTAGACTGTCCCTTTAAGGTCTGAGGGGAAAAAAGGAGAAATGTAAAGTATTACTAAATAACCTCTTTGTGCTATAAAAACACAAGTAAATAGAAAAAACAAGGCCCAGCTCTTGATATGTCAGGATTATTTTACCCCATCAGCGTGAAACTGAACAACTTGAGTAAGGAAGTGCTGTAGGTAGAAATGGGTGTCAGGTAAAAAGTTTGGTGACACTGAAGGAATTTTAAAAATTGTGGGAAATAGCATGCACTAAGTAAAATAACCACTTTCCTGCTATACAGATTAAGGGCCCCAATTACTAAGAGCCAAGCGGACAAGATTCTCAAATTGAGAACCTTTCCTGCACGTCTTTGCAGCGTAGAGGCAAATTTACGTCCGCCAACCTTATGTACCATTACACACGCAAGAGAGTGTGTAATGCTGCCCACTTCTCTTGCGCAAGTGAAGGGCCTGTCAATGACTTCAAGCAAGTATGTTCAGGTGATTTCTGATGACCACAAGTGCTAATTATCAGGAGTGATGTTCAGTAGCGTGGGAGAGGTGAATAAACTGAAAATACAGAGCCAGGGCATGGTAAACTTACAGGAGCGTGCTTCCTAAAATATGCTGATATAAATACTTAAGGCTAGATTACAAGTGGAGCGCAATATTTTACCAGCCATTAGCTCTCCGAAAATTAACCAGAGATCAGATCTCTGTTGATTCTTCTAAAAGTGCCCAAAATGCCAGAATGGCATTGTAGTTTTTAAATTAAAATTAAAAAAATGTAGCTTTTTTTTTATTATTATTTTTTTTTTAAAAATTGCACTAGGCAGTTTTTGGGGTTTAAAGTTGTTGCAAATGTTGTGTTAGAAAAAAAAAAAAACAGCACTGAAAAGTGCCTTTACATTGTGGTCTATGGTAACTGTGTGTTTCATAGACCGCTATATATATATATATATATATATATATATATATATATATATATATATATATATATATATATATATATATATATATATATATATATATATATATATATATATATATAAAATTATGTGTGTGTATGATTATATACATAAAATATTTGTGTTAATATTCATATACATATATATTAAAAAATGCTGCGCTAATTACCCCCTTCACTGCGCGAGGTTCTGATGCAGTCTGATAGCCTATGGAAGTGTGCTCTTGTGAGCGCAGTGCTTCCTAGCAATGCAAGCTCACGTTCACATTGCGATTTACTTGTAATACCAGCGCATAGTATCGTTCGCTGTTGTTACAAAGTGAAGCACTAATATTGGATATTTAGCACTTCACTTGTAATCTGGCCCTTAGTAAGAAGGCTAGGCGCGCTGTGGGAGGCATCGCTCAATAGGACACACTAAGAAATAAAAGAGCTTGCTTTCAAATAATTTTGCAACACTAGCGTTAAACAGAAATAACAGTAAAGTAAGCACAAAGAAAACTCTTTATCTGTAATAAAATTCACGTATATGCACTATCAGTGTAATAGTGTAAAATGTAAATAAAGGTGGTAATCTGTAATACACTACATTATAGAGCTATGTGTGTGCAGAATAGATGTAACTTACCTTGATATGCACCAACTCTACTGTGCTTACCAGCTGCTTAATGACTGCTTTCAATAGAGAGACCATCCAGTGCTTTGCAAGCAACAGCAGATGATATATAGGGGTGTACGACAATTGAACAGGAGGAGGCAAAGGAACAGGCTGGTGTAGGCTTGTGACTCCCATTGGGTGTAATTCTGTTATTACCCAGTACTCCATACTCCCCTCTGTCCCAAATAGTAGCTCTCTGAGTGGGAAAATGGGTCTCAAATCTTAGTCTGAGATCCCCTTTCAGAAGAATCTGGAGCACCTCAATTCTTCACCTTCTGTAAGATCTGACAGCACGGCCCTACTGGGTGCTTGCTGCTGCACAGTTAGATTTGCATTGTGTGTATGGATGTACAGTCATTTCACCTAAGGGCCGCTCTGCTTAAGTCCTTAGACGGTCAAGGCACGCAAATGGAGTAGAATCCAGTGCACTAAATGATTTTGCATTAGCACAGCCAGCTCCCAGAAGTCTTTCATGTTCATCAGGCTTCCACTTAAAGGAATAGTACGCTGCTTAGCACTCCTATGCTTTTTGAACTGTGATGACCTCTGGCCTTTTGGTGGTGCTTGGTTATTCTTGTATGATGTCTAAAGTGTTTGTGTTCCTGGCCTTTTTTCCTGTAGTTGGAATAGTACCTGGAACTACGTGATTGTTTTGCCCTTCCATTCTGATCCTCTCGGTCGATTATGAAAATCCTTCTAAACTAAAAGGAGCTGCCTGTTCTCTGGTTCCAGCCTCGAAAACAAGTAACTTGTTTTCTTCAATGTAATTGGCAAGAGTCCATGAGCTAGTGACGTATGGGATATACAATCCTACCAGGAGGGGCAAAGTTTCCCAAACCTCAAAATGCCTATAAATACACCCCTCACCACACCCACAATTCAGTTTTACAAACTTTGCCTCCTATGGAGGTGGTGAAGTAAGTTTGTGCTTAGATTCTACATTGATATGCACTTCTCAGCATTTTGAAGCCCGATTCCTCTGAGTACAGTGAATGTCAGAAGGATGTGAAGGGAGTATCACCTATTGAATGCAATGGTTTTCTCACGGGAGATCTATTTCATAGGTTCTCTGTTATCAGTCGTAGAGATTCATCTCCTACCTCCCTTATTCAGATAGACTATATACTCTCATATTCCATTACCTCTACTGATAACTGTTTCAGTACTGGTTTGGCTATCTGCTATATGTGGATGGGTGTCTTTCGGTAAGTATGTTTTCATTACTTAAAGGGACACTGTACCCAAATTTTTTCTTTAGTGATTCAGATAGAGCATGACATTTTAAGCAACTTTCTAATTTACTCCTATTATCAAATTTTCTTCATTCTCTTGGTATCTTTATTTGAAATGCAAGAAAGTAAGTTTAGATGCCGGCCCATTTTTGGTGATCAACCTGGGTCGTTCTTGGTGATTGGTGGATAAACTCATTCACCAATAAAAAAGTGCTGTCCAGAGTTGTGAATAAAAAAAAAAGCTTAGATGTCTTCTTTTTAAAATAAAAATAGAAAGAGAACAAAGAAAAATTGATAATAGGAATAAATTAGAAAGTGGCTTAAAATTGCACGCTCTATCTGAATCATGAAAGAAAAAAATTGGGTCCAGTGTCCCTTTAAGACACTCTCAGCTATGGTTTGGCACTTTATGCATTAATATAAAGTTCTAAATATATGTATTGTACTTATATTTGCCATGAGTCCGTTTTATGTATATTTCCTTTTGCAGACTGTCAGTTTCATATCTGGGAAAAAACATATTTAGGAAAATATTTTTCTTACCTGGCGTATAGTCTTTTTTCAATTGACTGCTTTTTCATTAAATTTTTGCGGGCAAAATTAGTCTCGCGAGGGCGCAAAATGCCAACGTTTATTGCGTCATTCTTGGCGCGAGAATTTTTTAGCCGCGAAGGTGCGTCCGATGACGCAAATTCGTCATTTCCGGCGTCTTAGTTGACGCTGAGTTCCTTGCACAAGGTTGCGTCTACAATGACGCAAGTGTGTCATTTCCGGATGTTGTTAGCGCAAAAATTTTTTTCAGTTTACGTTGTGCGTCATACTTTGCGCCAAACATTTTCATTATTTAAAACCCCATTCCTATATGCCTCTTGTCTTTTTCTATGTCAGAGGGCTATGCTGTTTGCATTTTTTTCCCAATTCTTGAAACTGCCTTATAAGGAAATCGATAATTTTGCTTTATATGTTGTTTTTTTCTGTTACGTTTACAAGATATGTCAATCTGATCCTGTCTCAGAAACCACTGTTGGAACTCTGCTGCCTGATAACAGTTCTACCAAAGCTAAGTGCATTTGTTGTAAATTTGTGGAGATTATACCTCTAGCTGTGGTATGTAATAGTTGTCATGATAAGCTTTTACATGCAGAGAATGTGTCCATCAGTAATAGTATTTTACCAATTTTATTTTGGCACAGACAAAGTCCACCGTGGACTTTGTCTGTGCCAAAATAAAATTGGTAAAATACCTATGCTGCTGCATTCTCTGTTTGTATCTATTTTGGGGTTTGCAGGAACCCTGCAGCTTGCATTGAGCATTTAAGGGTGCTGGACTTTGGATTGTTTTCCATCAGTAATAGTACAATGCCTGTTGTTCCTTCAACATCTAATGTACATGATATACCTGTGAATATAAAAGATTTTATTGCTGATGCGATTCAGATGCGATTCAGAAGGCTTTGTCTGCCATCCCTCCTTCTAATAAACGTAAAAGGTCTGTCAGGGTGCCAGGAATCAGACTGAGACGAGAAGTGCAAAAATAATTACACCTTTATTAATAGCAAAAAATAATAAAAGTCCTCAAGTCAAATAACAAGCCAGGAGTCAAAACCAGAGCTGGTAGTCAGACGAGCCGAGCCAGGAACCAAAGCAAATAGTCAGACGAGCCAGAGTCAGGAACAAGCCTGGGATCAGGAACCAGGAAGGACGTCAGGCAGCCAGGTAATGCACAGGAACTCTCACAAACAGGTCTGAGACAACGCAAAGGCAAAGCATACTGAACAGAGGCCCTTTAAATAATAAGTGATGACATCACAATTCTGATACTGCATCCTGTCTCACACAGATGATGCACACCAGTCTGGCCATAAAAGGAAGTGCAGGAAATGAGCAGCATCCCCCACAATGCACCATAGTCAGGGAGAGAGGTGAGTAAAATGGCTGCCAGCAGCACATGGCAAACAAAACGGGGAAAACATTCTGACAAGGTCTTTTAAAACTTCTCATAAAGTTGATGAAATTTCAAATGACCGACAACATACTGAATTATCCTCCTCTGATGAGGATCTATCTGATTTAGAAGATCCTTCCTCAGATATTGACACTGACAAATCTACTTTTCTCTTGTAAGGTGTATCCAGTCCACGGGTTCATCCTTTACTTGTGGGATATTCTCCTTCCTAACAGGAAGTGACAAAGAGAGCACACAGCAGAGCTGTCCATATAGCTCCCCCTCTAGCTCCACCCCCCAGTCATTCTCTTTGCCGGCTCTAAGCAATAGGGTCCCTCTCGGAAGGGTAAAGTGAATGTGGTGTTAGAATTATAGTTTTGTTTTCTACAAGCAAAAGTTTGTTATTTTAAATGGTACCGGTGTGTACTATTTACTCTCTAGCAGAAAAGTGATGAAGATTTCTGCAGGGAGGAAGATGATTTTAGCATGTTGTAAATAAAATCCACTGCTGTTCCCACAAAGGACTGAGGAGTACAAGAAAACTTCAGTTGGGGGGAACGGTTTGCAGGTTAGGCTGCAATAAGGTATGTTCAGTCATTTATTTCTAGACAAGACTGTGATAATGCTAGAAAAGACTGATAAGATCCCCATGAGGGAAGGGTAAGCTTTATTCAGAGACTAAGTATGGAATTGCAAGCTTACATAACAGGGCTAATTTAATGGCAAATTGTTTTTACTGATAAATATCATTTTTTTGAGACACTTTGAAGGTTCCTTTGGGTTGCTTTCAGGGGTTGTTACCCACATGGCTATTATTAAAACTCTTAGGAGTGTTTCTTTAGGCCTCACAGCACCGGAGTAAGGTGGGAGGGGCCTAATTTCGTGCCTCAGATGCGTAGTTATACTGACTAGTTCTTCAGGCTGTTTCACATGGAGGGTCCTGCTGCAGTTTGAGGGCCTATAAGAAGCCTTTTCCCCACAAATCTGGTTCCTAAGGGCAGGTAGGGCCACAGCAGAGCTGTGGCAAGGTGCTGAAGTTAACCGGTTGTTAGCTTACTATTGATCCGGTTTGGGCATTAAGGGGTTAATCGTTTTTGTTGCTAGTTGTGCAATCTTACCAATGCTTTAGGTACATACTATTACAATTTCGAAAAGTTTGCTGCATTTTTCAAAATTGTGTGCCTTTTTTATCTCTTAAAGGCACAGTAAAGTTTTTTGCAAAGTGTGTTTTTACTTGATTAAAGTGATTTCTAAGCCTGTTTGTCTTACTACTAGTCTGTTAAACATGTCTGACACCAAGGAAAATCCTTGTTCAATGTGTTTAGAAGCCATGGTGGAACCCCCTCTCAGAATGTGTCCCACTTGTACTGATATGTCTATACACTTTAAAGAACATATTGTTGCACTTAAAAATGTGGCCCAAGATGATTCTCAGACAGAAGGTAATGAGGTTAGCCCATTAACCTCTCCCCAAGTGTCACAACCAGTTACGCCCGCTCAAGCGACGCCTTGCACCTCTAGCGCGTCTAACTCTTTTACCTTACAAGACTTGGCGGCAGTTATGGATAATACCCTCTCAGTTTTTTTATCTAAACTGCCCGTGTTACCTGCAAAGCGTGATAGCTCTGTTTTAAGAACAGATTATGAGCATTCTGACGCTTTAGTAGCCGTATCCGATATACACTCACAACGCTCTGAAATGGGGGCGAGGGATGTGCTGTCTGAGGGAGAAATTTCCGATTCGGGAAAGGTTGCTCCTCAGACCGACTCAGATACGTTGGCTTTTAAATTTAAACTAGAACACCTCTGCTTATTGCTCAGGGAGGTATTAGTTACTCTGGATGACTGCGACCCTATGGTGGTTCCAGAGAAATTGTGTAAAATGGACAAGTACCTAGAAGTTCCTGTTTACACTGATGTATTCCTGGTCCCTAAGAGGATTGCGGATATCGTTACTAGGGAGTGGGATAAACCAGGTATTCCCTTCGTTCCCCCTCCTGTTTTTAAGAAAATGTTCCCCATATCTAACCCCATGCGGGACTCGTGGCAGACGGTCCCTAAGGTGGAGGGGGCTGTTTCTTCACTTGCTAAATGCACAACCATACCAATTGAAGACAGTTGTGCTTTTAAAGACCCTATGGATAAAAAATTAGAGGGTCTCCTAAAGAAAATTTTTGTTCATCAAGGTTTTCTTCTTCAAACTATAGCATGCATTGTTCCTGTAACCACTGCAGCTGCCTTTAAGTTTGAGCCTCTAGAAGAGGCTCTTCAGATGGAGACCCCACTAGATGATATTTTGGACAGAATTAAGGCTGTTAAGTTGGCTAATTCTTTTATTACAGACGCCACTTTTCATCTTGCTAAATTAGCGGCTAAGAATTCAGGTTTTGCCATTTTAGCGCGTAGAGCGTTATGGCTTAAGTCCTGGTCAGCTGATGTCATCTAAATCTAAGCTTTTGTCCATCCCTTTCAAAGGTAAGACCCTATTCGGGCCTGCATTGAAAGAGATCATTTCAGACATTACTGGAGGGAAGGGTCATACCCTCCCTCAGGATAAGTCAAATAAGACAAGTACCAAACAAAATAATTTTCGTTCCTTTCGAAACTTCAAGAGTGGTCCCTCTACCTCTTCCCCTGCTGCAAAGCAAGAGGGGAACTTTGCTCAATCCAAGCCAACCTGGAGACCTAATCAGGCTTGGAACAAGGGTAAACAGGCCAAAAAGCCTGCTGCTGCCACTAAGTCAGCATTAAGGGGTAGCCCCCGATCCGGGACCGGATCTAGTAGGGGGCAGACTCTCTCTCTTTGCTCAGGCCTGGGCAAGAGACGTTCAGGATTCCTGGGCAGTATAAATTGTAACCCAGGGATACCTTCTAGATTTCAAGGATTCCCCTCCAAGGGGGAGGTTCCATCTTTCTCAATTGTCCGTAAACCCGACAAAAAGGGAGGCGTTCCTACGCTGTGTAGAAGATCTTTTTACCATGGGAGTGATCTGCCCTGTTCCAAAAGCAGAACAGGGGCAGGGGTTCTACTCCAATCTGTTTATAGTTCCCAAAAAGGAGGGAACCTTCAGACCAATTCTGGATCTCAAGATCCTAAACCAATTCCTAAGAGTTCTATCTTTACAAGATGGAGACCATTCGGACTATCTTACCATTGATCCAGGAGGGTCAATATATGACCACCGTGGACTTAAAGGATGCGTATCTGCACATTCCTATCCACAAAGATCATCACCAGTTCCTCAGGTTCGCCTTTCTGGACAAGCATTATCAGTTTGTGGCTCTTCCTTTCGGGTTGGCCACGGCGCCGCAAATCTTTACAAGGTGCTAGGGTCCCTTCTGGCGGTTCTAAGGCCATGGGGCATAGCAGTGGCGCCTTATCTAGACGATATTCTAATTCAAGCGTCGTCCTTCCAACTAGCAAAGTCTCACACGGACTTAGTGTTGGCCTTTCTAAGGTCTCACGGGTGGAAAGTGAACGTAAAAAAGAGTTCTCTTTCCCCCCTCACAAGAGTTTCATTTCTAGGGACTCTGATAGACTCGGTGGACATGAAAATATTTCTGACGGAGGTCAGGAAATCAAAGATTTTGTCCACCTGCCAAGCTCTTCATTCCATTCCTCGGCCGTCAGTGGCTCAGTGCAATGGACATAGTTCCGTTTGCTCGCTTGCATCTCAGACCACTGCAACTATGCATGCTCAATCAGTGGAATGGGGATTATGTGGATTTATCTCCTCAGATAAATCTGGATCAAGAGACCAGAGACTCTCTTCTTTGGTGGTTGTCACAGGATCATCTGTCCCAGGGAATGTGTTTCCGCAGGCCAGAATGGGTTATAGTGACGACAGACGCCAGTCTTCTGGGCTGGGGTGCAGTCTGGAATTCCCTGAAAGCTCAGGGTTTGTGGACTCGGGAGGAGGCTTTCCTACCGATAAATATTCTGGAATTAAAAGCGATATTCAATGCTCTCCAGGCATGGCCTCAGCTGGCTTCGGCCAGATTCATCAGGTTTCAGTCTGACAACATCACGACTGTGGCTTATATCAATCATCAGGGCGCAGCAAAGAGTTCCTTAGTGATGATAGAGGTCTCAAGGATAATCCAATGGGCAGAGACTCACTCTTGCCATCTGTCAGCGATCTATATCCCAGGTGTAGAGAACTGGGAGGCAGATTTTCTAAGTCGTCAGACTTTTCATCCGGGGGAACTCCATCCGGAGGTGTTTGCTCAGCTGGATCGGCTATGGGGCACACCAGAGTTGGATCTGATGGCGTCTCGTCAGAACGCCAAACTTCCTCGTTACGGCTCCAGGTCAAGGGATCCTCAGGCTGTACTGATAGATGCTCTAGCAGTACCCTGGTCGTTCAACTTGGCTTATGTGTTTCCACCTTTCCCTCTCCTTCCACGTCTAATTGCCAGAATCAAACAGGAGAGAGCATTGGTGATTTTGATAGCGCCTGCGTGGCCATGCAGGACTTGGTATGCAGACCTGGTGGACATGTCATCCCTTCCACCATGGTCTCGGCCATTGAGACGGGACCTCCAGATTCAAGGTCCATTCAAGCATCCAAATCTAATTTCTCTGCAACTGACTGCTTGGAGATTGAACGCTTGATTCTATCAAAGCAGGGTTTCTCTGAGTCAGTCATAAATACCTTTATTCAGGCTCGAAAGCCTGTTACCAGGAAAATTTATCATAAGATATGGCGTAAATATCTTTTTTGGTGCAAATCCTAATGCTTCTCCTGGAGTAAAATCAGGATTCCTAGGATTTTGTCTTTTCTCCAAGAGGGATTGGAGAAAGGATTATCAGCTAGTTCCCTAAAGGGACAGATATCTGCTCTGTCTATTTTGTTGCACAAGCGTCTGGCAGATATTCCAGACGTTCAGGCTTTTTGTCAGGCTTTAGTTAGAATTAAGCCTGTGTTTAAACCTTTTGCTCCGCCATGGAGTCTAAATTTAGTTCTTAGAGTTCTTCAGGGGGTTCCGTTTGAACCCATGCATTCCATAGATATTAAGCTTTTATCTTGGAAAGTTTTGTTCCTAGTTGCTATCTCTTCAGCTCGAAGAGTTTCTGAACTATCTGCATTACAATGTGACTCTCCTTATCTTGTGCTCCATGCTGATAAGGTGGTTTTGTGTACCAAGCCTGGGTTCCTACCTAAGGTTGTTACTAACAGGAATCTCAATCAAGAAATTGTTTTTCCTTCTCTGTGTCCTAATCCTTCTTGTAAGAAGGAACGTCTGTTGCACAACTTAGACATGGTTCGTGCTTTGAAATTTTATTTGCAGGCAACCAAAGATTTTCGTCAAACATCTTCTTTGTTTGTTGTCTATTCTGGAAAGCGTAGGGGTCAAAAGGCTACGGCGACTTCTCTTTTCTTTGGCTTATGAGACTTCTGGACAGCAGCCTCCTGAAAGGATTACAGCTCATTCTACTAGAGCGGTAGCTTCCACATGGGCTTTTAAAAATGATGCTTCTGTTGAACAGATTTGTAAGGCTGCGACTTGGTCATCGCTTCATGCCTTTTCAAAGTTTTATAAATTTTATACTTTTGCTTCTTCGGAGGCTATTTTTTGGAGAAAGGTTTTGCAAGCAGTGGTGCCTTCCGTTTAGGTTCCTGTCTTGTCCCTCCCTTCATCCGTGTCCTAAACTTTGGTATTGGTATCCCACAAGTTAGGATGAATCCGTGGACTCGGTACATCATGCAAAAAAATAATAATCTATGCTTACCTGATAAATTTCTTTCTTTTGCGATGTACCGAGTCCACGGCCCGCCCTGTCTATTCAAGACAGATAGTATTTTTTTTATGTAAACTTCAGTCACCTCTGCACCTTATAGTTTCTCCTTTTCTTCCTTGGCCTTCGCTCGAATGACTGGGGGATGGAGTTAAGGGGGGAGCTATATAGACAGCTCTGCTGTGGTGCTCTCTTTGCTACTTCCTGTCAGGAAGGACAATATCCCACAAGTTAGGATGAATCCGTGGACTCGGTACATCGCAAAAGAAAGAAATTTATCAGGTAAGCAATTTTGTTTTCCTTCTTAATATAAGGAGAGTCCACGGCTTCATTCCTTACTGTTTGGAAATACTGAACCTGGCCACCAGGAGGAGGCAAAGACACCCCAGCCAAAGGCTTAAATACCTCTCCCACTTCCCCTATCCCCCAGTCGTTCTTTGCCTTTCGTCACAGGAGGATGGCGGAGAAGTTTCCGAAGATTTCAGAGTTGTTCCTTAGGAGGAGTATCTGCCCTTCGATGTGGGAATGGAGTTTAGAGTCTGGAGATGCAGGGAGAGTCTTTCTGCAAACCCATCCAGACTGCCTGCTAACAGCTCCTTAAGCAATCGGGGTTGACAAGTTTCACTGTCTGCTTTTCCTTCACTCAAGTCCATGTCAGGAGTGATGCTACAAGACTGTCACACTTGAGAGGCTGTGTTTGTTATACAGCATGGATTCTGGTAAGATTGTTTCAATTTTTACATATGTTGAAAACGCTTGAAGACAAGGTCACAGTGTGACTCCTTTTATCTTAATAGAATCATGGGTCAATATCTCCTGAGGGAGGTTATTGAAAAGTGGGGATTAATCAAATGTGATGTTTTGATTTTATGCTGCTTTATGTATGAGATTTCATTGGGCTCATAGACTGTTAGGTGGCTGGAACACACAGGTTTTTACTTTCACTTTGAACGCTTCGTAGCTTGGCGCGCTTTTTCTGATAGCATGGGAGGTCCTGCCTTGCGCACCACGTGACAGGGAGTGTTCACACTTTCATTTCCTCTTTCCTGACCGAGCTGGCTGTCGGAGAAGACATTTTTTTTTCTCTGTCTGGGTCTAGGAGGTGGTGAGTGCCCCTGCCATTGGGAGTATAAAGGTGGCGTTTTTGTGAGAAATAAAAATATCGTTTTCTCCAACATAGGTGTGTCCGGTCCACGGCGTCATCCTTACTTGTGGGATATTCTCTTCCCCAACAGGAAATGGCAAAGAGCCCAGCAAAGCTGGTCACATGATCCCTCCTAGGCTCCGCCTACCCCAGTCATTCTCTTTGCCGTTGTACAGGCAACATCTCCACGGAGATGGCTTAGAGTTTTTTAGTGTTTAACTGTAGTTTTTATTATTCAATCAAGAGTTTGTTATTTTAAAATAGTGCTGGTATGTACTATTTACTCTGAAACAGAAAAGAGATGAAGATTTCTGTTTGTAAGAGGAAAATGATTTTAGCAACCGTTACTAAAATCGATGGCTGTTCCACACAGGACTGTTGAGAGGAATTAACTTCAGTTGGGGGAACAGTGAGCAGACTTTTGCTGCTTGAGGTATGACACATTCTAACAAGACGATGTAATGCTGGAAGCTGTCATTTTCCCTATGGGATCCGGTAAGCCATTTTTATTACAGAGTAAATAAGGGCTTCACAAGGGCTTGTTAAGACTGTAGACATTTTCTGGGCTAAATCGATTCATAT
This sequence comes from Bombina bombina, assembly GCF_027579735.1. Lineage (NCBI taxonomy): Eukaryota > Metazoa > Chordata > Amphibia > Anura > Bombinatoridae > Bombina > Bombina bombina. The sequence continues at coordinate 884,494,141 of NC_069500.1, forward strand.
ATAACATATTTAGCCTTGAGGAATCATTTAATATGGGTATTTTTGTAAAATAATATCGGCAGGCACTGTTTTAGACACCTTATTCTCTAGGGGCTTTCCCTAATCATAGGCAGAGCCTCATTTTCGCGCCGGTATTGCGCACTTGTTTTTGAGAAGCATGACATGCAGTCGCATGTGTGAGGAGCTCTGATACATAAAAAAGACTTTCTGAAGGCGTCATTTGGTATCGTATTCCCCTTTGGGCTTGGTTGGGTCTCAGCAAAGCAGATACCAGGGACTGTAAAGGGGTTAAAGATAAAAACGGCTCCGGTTCCGTTATTTTAAGGGTTAAAGCTTCCAAATTTGGTGTGCAATACTTTTAAGGCTTTAAGACACTGTGGTGAAATTTTGGTGAATTTTGAACAATTCCTTCATACTTTTTCGCAATTGCAGTAATAAAGTGTGTTCAGTTTAAAATTTAAAGTGACAGTAACGGTTTTATTTTAAAACGTTTTTTGTACTTTGTTATCAAGTTTATGCCTGTTTAACATGTCTGAACTACCAGATAGACTGTGTTCTGAATGTGGGGAAGCCAAGGTTCCTTCTCATTTAAATAGATGTGATTTATGTGACACTGAAAATGATGCCCAAGATGATTCCTCAAGTGAGGGGAGTAAGCATGGTACTGCATCATTCCCTCCTTCGTCTACACCAGTCTTGCCCACTCAGGAGGCCCCTAGTACATCTAGCGCGCCAATACTCCTTACTATGCAACAATTAACGGCTGTAATGGATAATTCTATCAAAAACATTTTAGCCAAAATGCCCACTTATCAGCGTAAGCGCGACTGCTCTGTTTTAGATACTGAAGAGCATGAGGACGCTGAGGATAATGGTTCTGATATGCCCCTACACCAGTCTGAGGGGGCCAGGGAGGTTTTGTCTGAGGGAGAAATTTCAGATTCAGGGAAAATTTCTCAACAAGCTGAACCCGATGTGATTACATTTAAATTTAAGTTGGAACATCTCCGCGCTCTGCTTAAGGAGGTGTTATCCACTCTGGATGATTGTGAGAATTTGATCATCCCAGAGAAACTATGTAAAATGGACAAGTTCCTAGAGGTCCCGGGGCCCCCAGAAGCTTTTCCTATACCCAAGCGGGTGGCGGACATTGTAAATAAAGAATGGGAAAGGCCCGGTATACCTTTCGTCCCTCCCCCCATATTTAAAAAATTGTTTCCCATGGTCGACCCCAGAAAGGACTTATGGCAGACAGTCCCCAAGGTCGAGGGGGCGGTTTCTACTTTAAACAAACGCACCACTATACCCATAGAAGATAGTTGTGCTTTCAAAGATCCTATGGATAAAAAATTAGAAGGTTTGCTTAAAAAGATGTTTGTTCAGCAAGGTTACCTTCTACAACCAATTTCATGCATTGTCCCTGTCACTACAGCCGCGTGTTTCTGGTTCGATGAGCTAGAAAAGGCGATCGATAGTGATTCTCCTCCTTATGAGGAGATTATGGACAGAATCCGTGCTCTCAAATTGGCTAATTCTTTCACCCTAGACGCCACTTTGCAATTGGCTAGGTTAGCGGCGAAAAATTCTGGGTTTGCTATTGTGGCGCGCAGAGCGCTTTGGTTGAAATCTTGGTCAGCGGATGCGTCTTCCAAGAACAAATTGCTTAACATTCCTTTCAAGGGGAAAACGCTGTTTGGCCCTGACTTGAAAGAGATTATCTCTGATATCACTGGGGGTAAGGGCCACGCCCTTCCTCAGGATAGGTCTTTCAAGGCCAAAAATAAACCTAATTTTCGTCCCTTTCGTAGAAACGGACCAGCCCCAAGTGCTACGTCCTCTAAGCAAGAGGGTAATACTTCTCAAGCCAAGCCAGCCTGGAGACCAATGCAAGGCTGGAACAAGGGAAAGCAGGCCAAGAAGCCTGCCACTGCTACAAAGACAGCATGAAATGTTGGCCCCCGATCCGGGACCGGATCTGGTGGGGGGCAGACTCTCTCTCTTCGCTCAGGCTTGGGCAAGAGATGTTCTGGATCCTTGGGCACTAGAAATAGTCTCCCAAGGTTATCTTCTGGAATTCAAGGGGCCTCCCCCAAGGGGGAGGTTCCACAGGTCTCAATTGTCTTCAGACCACATAAAGAGACAGGCATTCTTACATTGTGTAGAAGACCTGTTAAAAATGGGAGTGATTCATCCTGTTCCATTAGGAGAACAAGGGATGGGGTTCTACTCCAATCTGTTCGTAGTTCCCAAAAAAGAGGGAACGTTCAGACCAATCTTGGATCTCAAGATCCTAAACAAGTTTCTCAAGGTTCCATCGTTCAAAATGGAAACTATTCGAACAATTCTTCCTTCCATCCAGGAAGGTCAATTCATGACCACGGTGGATTTAAAGGATGCGTATCTACATATTCCTATCCACAAGGAACATCATCGGTTCCTAAGGTTCGCATTCCTGGACAAGCATTACCAGTTCGTGGCACTTCCTTTCGGATTAGCCACTGCTCCAAGGATTTTCACAAAGGTACTAGGGTCCCTTCTAGCGGTACTAAGACCAAGGGGCATTGCAGTAGTACCTTACTTGGACGACATTCTGATTCAAGCGTCGTCCCTTCCTCAAGCAAAGGCTCACACGGACATAGTCCTGGCCTTTCTCAGATCTCACGGATGGAAAGTGAACGTAGAAAAGAGTTCTCTATCTCCGTCAACAAGGGTTCCCTTCTTGGGAACAATAATAGACTCCTTAGAAATGAGGATTTTTCTGACAGAGGCCAAAAAAACAAAACTTCTAAACTCTTGTCAAACACTTCATTCCGTTCCTCTTCCTTCCATAGCGCAGTGCATGGAAGTAATAGGTTTGATGGTAGCGGCAATGGACATAGTTCCTTTTGCGCGCATTCATCTAAGACCATTACAACTGTGCATGCTCAGTCAGTGGAATGGGGACTATACAGACTTGTCTCCGACGATTCAAGTAAATCAGAGGACCAGAGACTCACTCCGTTGGTGGCTGTCCCTGGACAACCTGTCACAAGGGATGACCTTCCGCAGACCAGAGTGGGTCATTGTCACGACCGACGCCAGTCTGATGGGCTGGGGCGCGGTCTGGGGACCCCTGAAAGCTCAGGGTCTTTGGTCTCGGGAAGAATCTCTTCTACCGATAAATATTCTGGAACTGAGAGCGATATTCAATGCTCTCAAGGCTTGGCCTCAGCTAGCAAAGGCCAAGTTCATACGGTTTCAATCAGACAACATGACGACTGTTGCGTACATCAACCATCAGGGGGAACAAGGAGTTCCCTGGCGATGGAAGAAGTGACCAAAATCATTCAATGGGCGGAGACTCACTCCTGCCACCTGTCTGCAATCCACATTCCAGGAGTGGAAAATTGGGAAGCGGATTTTCTGAGTCGTCAGACATTACATCCGGGGGAGTGGGAACTCCATCCGGAAATCTTTGCCCAAATTACTCAATTGTGGGGCATTCCAGACATGGATCTGATGGCCTCTCGTCAGAACTTCAAGGTTCCTTGCTACGGGTCCAGATCCAGGGATCCCAAGGCGACTCTAGTAGATGCACTAGTAGCACCTTGGACCTTCAAACTAGCTTATGTATTCCCGCCGTTTCCTCTCATCCCCAGGCTGGTAGCCAGGATCAATCAGGAGAGGGCGTCGGTGATCTTGATAGCTCCTGCGTGGCCACGCAGGACTTGGTATGCAGATCTGGTGAATATGTCATCGGCTCCACCATGGAAGCTACCTTTGAGACGAGACCTTCTTGTTCAAGGTCCGTTCGAACATCCGAATCTGGTCTCACTCCAGCTGACTGCTTGGAGATTGAACGCTTGATCTTATCAAAACGAGGGTTCTCAGATTCTGTTATTGATACTCTTGTTCAGGCCAGAAAGCCTGTAACTAGAAAAATTTACCACAAAATATGGAAAAAATATATCTGTTGGTGTGAATCTAAAGGATTCCCTTGGAACAAGGTAAAGATTCCTAAGATTCTATCCTTTCTTCAAGAAGGATTGGAGAAAGGATTATCGGCAAGTTCCTTGAAGGGACAGATTTCTGCCTTGTCTGTGTTACTTCACAAAAAGCTGGCAGCTGTGCCAGATGTTCAAGCCTTTGTTCAGGCTCTGGTTAGAATCAAGCCTGTTTACAAACCTTTGACTCCTCCTTGGAGTCTCAACTTAGTTCTTTCAGTTCTTCAGGGGGTTCCGTTTGAACCCTTGCATTCCGTTGATATTAAGTTATTATCTTGGAAAGTTTTGTTTTTGGTTGCAATTTCTTCTGCTAGAAGAGTTTCAGAATTATCTGCTCTGCAGTGTTCTCCTCCTTATCTGGTTTTCCATGCAGATAAGGTGGTTTTACGTACTAAACCTGGTTTTCTTCCGAAAGTTGTTTCTAACAAAAACATTAACCAGGAGATAGTCGTGCCTTCTTTGTGTCCGAATCCAGTTTCAAAGAAGGAACGTTTGTTGCACAATTTGGATGTTGTTCGCGCTCTAAAATTCTATTTAGATGCTACAAAGGATTTTAGACAAACATCTTCCTTGTTTGTTGTTTATTCTGGTAAAAGGAGAGGTCAAAAAGCAACTTCTACCTCTCTCTCTTTTTGGATTAAAAGCATCATCAGATTGGCTTATGAGACTGCCGGACGGCAGCCTCCTGAAAGAATCACAGCTCATTCCACTAGGGCTGTGGCTTCCACATGGGCCTTCAAGAACGAGGCTTCTGTTGATCAGATATGTAGGGCAGCGACTTGGTCTTCACTGCACACTTTTACCAAATTTTACAAGTTTGATACTTTTGCTTCTTCTGAGGCTATTTTTGGGAGAAAGGTTTTGCAAACCGTGGTGCCTTCCATTTAGGTGACCTGATTTGCTCCCTCCCTTCATCCGTGTCCTAAAGCTTTGGTATTGGTTCCCACAAGTAAGGATGACGCCGTGGACCGGACACACCTATGTTGGAGAAAACAGAATTTATGTTTACCTGATAAATTACTTTCTCCAACGGTGTGTCCGGTCCACGGCCCGCCCTGGTTTTTTTTTTTTTAATCAGGTCTGATAATTTATTTTCTTTAACTACAGTCACCACGGTATCATATGGTTTCTCCTATGCAAATATTCCTCCTTTACGTCGGTCGAATGACTGGGGTAGGCGGAGCCTAGGAGGGATCATGTGACCAGCTTTGCTGGGCTCTTTGCCATTTCCTGTTGGGGAAGAGAATATCCCACAAGTAAGGATGACGCCGTGGACCGGACACACCGTTGGAGAAAGTAATTTATCAGGTAAACATAAATTCTGTTTTTATTCTGTGTCCTACTGTCATTAGCGCAAGCTATGGAGGATTCTGATATTCTTGAGGGTACTCCCTCTATTCCAAATAGTAATACCTGTTTATATTGTGAGGATGCCTTGGTGTGCCCGCTCTCTCAACTAATTTCCACATGCATCAACAGTTATGTCTAAGAAGGTTAACCCCTTAAGTACCACTGAGGCGTCCACCTCTGAGGACTGCCCGTCCCGTGAATTTTTCACCTGTAGCTTCGAAACATTTACATTAGTTTTAACGAAAACGAATGTAAATGTTTAATGAATAGTGCAGGGAATGAATATTTGTGGTAACTAATGTCCGCTAATATTCGTTACTGTTGGCGTGGTCCAAGAGGACGAAATTGCAAACATCCTTGATATTCTAACCAGTGACAAAAGCAACTGTGGATCTTACAGAGGACTCGTGCTAGTTCAGTATGAAAAGCACGTCGGGTCACTGTTACTTTCCAGTAATATGTCTGCAACGCCTTCTGTCAACTTCAACAGGCTTACCGGCCCACCACTTTATTGCGCAATTTCAATACTATCTGGATCACTGCTTTTTATCCTTCTACGGAATGACATGGGACCTGCTGTTTATATTTATCTCATTAAAGGGACATGAAACCCAAAATTTTTCTTTCATGATTTCGATAGAGAATACAATTTTAAACAACTTTCTAATTTACTTCTGTTATCTAATTTGTTGCATTCTCTTGGCATCACTTGTTGAAAGAGCAGCTGGTTTCTAATTGAACACATGGGTGAGCCTGATGACAATAGGTATATACATGCAGCTACCAATCAGCTGCTAGAACCTTGGTTCTTTGCTGCTCCTGCGCTTGCATAGATAAACATTTCAGCAAAGGATAAGAGAAGGAAGCAAATTAAATAGAAATAAACTGGAAAGTTGTTTAAATGTGTATGCTCTGTCTAAATCATGAATTTCCATGACTTCAATGGCCTTTTAAGTTTGGCATTGGCTGAACATCTAAGTATGCAGGGTCCTAACCTTGGCAACTTGATCTTTCACTTGTGCATTTACTTTTTTACTACTTGTAATACCCGTACTATTCTGGCCATACTCTATATATATTTTAACTTGAGCGCAGTTGACGCTCAAGCGCAAAAGAGCAATAGCACACCACTTATGATCTAGGCTATTGTTGTTAACCGTCAACAGCAGTTTTAGAGGTCAATGTTTTTTCAAAAGAATAACAAAGCGGTCACGTCACATGCTAGCAAATAACTAGACAATTTTGTAGCGTGCATTTCCTTCAGCAATTTCCTTAGCTACAGGTTATTGCCACAGTGTCTCTTGTCTGCCATCTTTACAGTTGCACACGCCAGTTTACCCTTTTTATAGTAAGTAATCTGTCAGTTTTTAACAAAATACCTAAGTAGTACTGAAGAGAAGATGCTATATCCTATGTGAGATCAGCTTAAACCATGTTTATCTGGGAGCCTACAAAAGACTGCAACTGTGCCAGTAATAAACTGAATATGGCCAAGTAGTCATGAAATATCCATAACCTCAGACCTTAAAGCAACTGTAAAATTCTTCATGATTCAGACAGAGCATACAATTATAAACAACTTTCCAATGTACTTCCATTATCTAATTTGCTTTGTACTCTTCTTGTCCTTTGTTGAAAAGCATAGCTTGGTAGGGGTATTGTGTGCTAGCTAGTGATTAGTGGCTGCACTTTGATTCCACTTGTCGTTGGCTCACCTGATGGGTTCAGCTAGCTCCTAATAGTGTATAGCTGTTCCTTCAACAAAATATGCCAAGAAAATGAAGCAAATTTGGTAACAGACGTAAATTTGAAAGTTGTTTCATTTGAGATATTATGCAAACGGTAGATTTATTGGATTACATAACATATTAGATATAAGTGTTAATTCCTAAATAGGTGAATTTGGGGTTTCATGTTTCTTTTAATATACCTTGTTTGCTCTGTTACTGTGTTTGCTCTGTACAATGCACATTTTCTCGGAATCTGCAAGACATCTGCATTATCTGTAGTGCAACTACCATGTGACTTTGTAACGCTTGTTGTATTGGTTGCGATTCTGCAGTACCCATTTATTCATGTGTTTTTTGTGCCTGGAGCTGACATAATCACTATGAGAACTCTTCATTATTCATAGATAAAGAGATCCAAAATGAACTGATCTCAAGTTGGTGACAAATAGTGCTAGCCAGTCCTTTTTTATAATAAGCATTTTTTATGACTTCATGTAGTTTGATGAGATTTTCTTTACCAGGTTGACATAATCGGGGGGAAAAATCAGAATTGGACGCCCTCTAAACGGAGGAATCCTTTTGATCTTTCCTTAATGGATAAGATAGTGCTCAGAATAATTGTAAAATTTCTCCCCAAAGATGTATCCAAATATAATTCTTGGAAGGAGATTTTTCTACATTCTTTGTTTCCTAAGCTCTCTTCTTCAGGAAATCATATATTTAATTTTCTTTTCTTTTTTTCATTTTTATTATTTCATTTTCTTACCATATCAATCTTCTCATATTATTAGGTGGATGAAAATGATTGTTTATGAAAGGGATTGTTCCCTGCAAAATTAGCTTTAGCAATATGTGTTGTTACAGAAGGTAATGCATCAACTAAAAATATCCTCAAGGCTACATGGTTGTCAACACCACATGGTACTTTTTCAAGCAAACTATGATGCAGGATTTAGTGGTGAAATCCTTGGTTCTGTATTGAGTGATGAGATAGTTTCATTATACTTCTTGGTATAGTTTTTTATTCTACAGCTCATATAAAGGAATGTTGTTATTCTGTTTACATTTTAAAGTTACAGTAGCATCCTTTACTGATTAAAATTTTATTGTGATTCTCCGTCTACGGCAGGGACTGTTCGGAGTATGGGGTTACCGGGCAATGCCTGCTGTAATATTCTACACGGGGTGCCCAAATTCGTTTTTTGTTTGTTTGGTTTTTTTTTAACCACAGGCAGTGCTCTGCGGTTTCTAGCTTAGACTGTGCTTTGGATACACGTAGCGATGTCTATTTGCGGCAACATTTATGTTGTTATCGACTGGTGTCTGCATGACAGACATAACACTTTCTTTTAATATTTAAAGAATCAGTAAAATTTTGCTGTAAATTTTTTTTATTAAGAGTATTGCGGGTGTTTTATTTGTTCTGTCAACTATGATGGATAGGAGAGTGGGCAGCGCCTAGGACTATATACCTGCTACACTATAAAGAAGACCACCTAATAGGTCTAGTGAGAAATGCAAATATGGGTAAATAGGAGCGCCAAAGGCTAAGGTATATTCAGGTACCAGTACTCTATTCAGTAAAAATAGTAACAGAGGAGATTAAAACAATTTATTACATTATTATCAAAAAGATCAAATAAAGGGACAACATAAGTTAAAACATAAGTTAAAATCACAATGAGTTTATCAAAAAGCACAATGAGTGTATAAGAAGTATATTAAAAAAGATGGATCCTAATACAATGGTGTCTCAAAGAAAAGGGGCCTAGCTAGTGACAAAAGTGGGGGATGGCTTTACCATCCAATCTAATAGAACCAACAAAAAACTTCAATGTAGAAGAGGCGATGTGGTGTTTCACCACATATAATAGTGGATTGGGGTGGTTACAAAGAAGTATACAACAAGTCTATACCGGACAAAAATGAAACCAAAAATTAAGAACCAAGTCAATCCAATGTGGGGTGACGACCCAAAAAATAAATAAAAATAAAGATAAAAATGGATGTGTGTAACATATAGCGTGTAAAAAACAGCGTGTTAAAAACAACAAAACAAAAAGGATCAAAACCGATTCGTCCAATAAAAAATATTAATGTAGTGTTCATGAAAAAAGAAAAAAAACGTGTTTGAAAATCAAAAAAATTGGTGCAAATCACAATTCGAATGCTAACAGTGTACACAAAGGTGCGATAGATTGAAATCTAGAAATGTATATTCGCACAAATCCATTTTATAAATAAAAATAAAGATAAAAATGGATGTGTGTAACATATAGCGTGTAAAAAACAGCGTGTTAAAAACAACAAAACAAAAAGGATCAAAACCGATTCGTCCAATAAAAAATATTAATGTAGTGTTCGTGAAAAAAGAAAAAAAAAGTGTTTGAAAATCAAAAAAATTGGTGCAAATCACAATTCGAATGCTAACAGTGTACACAAAGGTGCGATAGATTGAAATCTAGAAATGTATATTCGCACAACGTGTGACAAATTTCAAATAACAGAAAATAAAACAATAGCTTAAAATACATAAAAAATGAATAACACAGTTGGTCTGAACAATCCTAGAAATATCCTATGAAATGTCCATTACAAAAGTCCAACATATGAAAATGAACCACTGGATGAAACGATCCTAGGAGCTTGTCCTTATCCAGTGTCCTAGTCTGTCAACAATATGGACCTGAAATCAAAAGGAAAAGAACTCCTCAACAAAAAGGGCCTATGGAGTGTAGCTTATCAGTAAATAAACTTACCCCAAAAGCCGATTAATCCTGGTAGTGTATGAAGCCTCACAAATCTCTTAGGTAGTCTACGCATTTCGGCCCAACAGCAAGGCCTTTTTCAAGACATATTGAGGCTTTAATATCACTGACCTTTTATATCTAATAATATGGGAGTGTCTCTAGAAAAAAGCGCCAAATGGACTTACCGGTGGTAAAATTCCCGCCAGAGGATTACCGTGTTGTCATGCCGCTAACCGGATATCCGCTTGTGGGTTACTTCCGGTTGCGTCATTTCCGGTTTCCCCGGACAACTTCCGGTAACTATACTTCCGGTAACTATACTTCCGGTGATGGCGTTACTATTTTAATTATGGGCAAAGAGAAGGGGGGAAAAAAAAAGGGCAGACTAAATTAACGTACGATAATATATATTATAATATTAGGAATGTGATGATAATTGACTACGACTAGATTTTAGGCTCATAAATACCAGGATATACATACTGTTGTGAACTTATGATCATATTAAAATATTGCATGGATAAATCAATACTTGCAAAATAAAAAGGGATAATATAAAGAGATAATATAAAATATATACAGATATATATAGATATATATATATATATATATATATCCACATTAATTTATATATAGAGATATATATATCTGACCACATTTGATTTCATTTATTTTATCTGGAGGAACTACTTAATGAATATCCAAAACATCACCTAGAGGGTGATCTACCATCTCCTATACTAAAAAAAATGAACCATAAGTGTATCACCAAGACAATATATAAATCGTATGTAGATCTCGCTGAAAGTCTCACATAGACAGTGTTAGATGTAAATTGGGACCAAGATATGTGAGGGCCAAACATATAAAAAAGAAGGCTCATTACTATTATCAATGGCAACCTGTTGTTTGGATGAATAAACCATTTTATAAGTATTGTAGGTTATTAACTGGTGTGTGTTACCCTGAAATGCAATGTGTTAGATGAATCCAGGAAGAATCATGTATATATAAAAAATATATATATAAATATAGGTGAAGATGGTGGTTGGCTTCAAGACCACATATTTTAGGAAATATTTGACATGTTTAACACAGACCCTCATGAGATACAGCTTGATAAGGAGCAGGCGGTGTTTGATTACTTCTCTTAATCGTGGAACAGATGCACTATTTCGAAATTGGCATTATGTCCTTTAGGGTAGATACAGTCTAAGTTAAATATCCATTTTGATTCTATTTTCAACATTCTGGATTCCATGTTTCCACCCCTCCAATCCTTACTCAATTTACATATTCCCATGAATCTGAAACTTTTATCACTTCCTCCATGGATTTCTTTAAAATGTTTTGTGGCAAACCTCGCCACTTATGAACTATGCAGGAATTGTTATTTAGGCTAATGGTTAAAATGTATGTTAAACTGTATGTTACTGTTTAAACTCCCTGCTGTTTCAGTTGGGAAACCCCTTGTATGGCAGACTGTTTTTAAAAAGTGTTTGTTTTTTCTGTTGAAGAGTTAGTTGTTGTTGACTCCCAAGCTATGTGTCGTCTAGTTCTTGGTGGAAAGGGGTTATTATTACAATTACCAAGAGTAGTTACTTGCTTGTCTCTGCTTACCAAAAAGATATTACAGATCCTACTGCCTCTCTGCTACAATTACCAAGAGTAGTTACTTGCTTGTCTCTGCCTACCCAAAATATATTACAGATCCTACTGCCTCTCTGCTACAATTGGTGGCAAGCGACGGGATTCAAACCGCACAGCAAGTCGTAGGACATGTGATGTATATGAACAGACGGTGAATGGGGACAGATTATACCAGACTAAAGAGAACTGCATTGAAGGAATTACTGGAGGCGAGAGGAATTATTGCCAGCAATAAAACCAAAGCAAGGCTGATTGCAGAGCTCATGGAGGGAGACCGGGTAGCAGGTACGGCCGTACCCATGGCGAACAACGAAACTGAATTCCAAAAAGAGATGCGGACCCGGTTGGCTTTTTTTCCGCTACCCCATTCGGAGGAGCTACTGACACGGACATCAGCAGACGTACAGGAGTACTTGATGGTGACCCGACAAACCACAACGAGACCCGGAGAGGGGCTACCAGTACACTCCAGTGCTGGTACAGGGAAATCTAAGATTCCCTACCACGCATTCAAGGATTATACCGTCACGGAGGATATCGATGGGTACCTACAGGACTTTGAGCGATTATGCCAACTGCATAATATTAGTACCGCTGACCAAGTTCCCCTACTGGCTAGCAAGTTATCCGGGCGGGCCACTGCAGCCTACCGCACCATACCAGATGAGGACAGCAGGGACTACCAGAAGGTAAAACAGGCCATCCTGACTAGGTATGCTATTACCCCGGAGGCATACCGACAGCGGTTCCGAGACCTGAAGAAGCTGGAGAAAGATACACACACTGAGTGGGCGCATCGGCTAACCAGGGCCGCTAAAGGCTGGTTGCAGGCAGCCCAAGTCACCCAGTTGGAAGACCTTTTACAACTCCTGTTGATGGAGCAATTCTTCCAAGGGGTGTCCACTGAATTGCAAAACTGGCTGAGAGATCGAAAACCGTGCACGGTACATACCGCAGCGACCTTAGCCGACGAATACCAAGACTCTCGGAGAGCTCAAAGAACACAGCATTGCTCCAGTATTGGGGTCACCCCAACCTCCACTGCAGCTTCCACACCACTGCTACCCCATCCTGGAGGGGGAATCTACCCACCCCCTCCCCGATACCAGACTCGATCAGCTATCCGTTGCCATCTTTGTAACCAACAAGGGCACATTCAGAGAGACTGTCCCAGGAACAAGAACCGATCCACCTGGAACAACCAGAACAACTTGTCAAACAACCGGGCAGCTGTACACTGCTACCAGAACGAGCCCCGACTACAGACCCAACCCGCAGTCTTCCACGAGGAACCCTTGGGCATCTTACACGAGGTAAACCCAGTACAGGCCGCTTCAGACAACCTACAAAGCCACCGCCAGGTGGTCTATATAGAGGGCCGACGTGTCCAAGGGCTGCGTGACTCTGGGGCCACCATAACCTTGCTCCAGCAACATTTAGTTTCCACCAATCAACTCACCGGAGACTGTGTAGCTGTCCGGGTGGCCGGGGGAGCCATTTACAAGATTCCCACGGCCAAAGTACACTTGGATTGGGGAGCAGGGTCGGGGAACGTAGAAGTGGGCCTTATGCAAAATTTGCCCGCAGACGTTATTTTGGGCAACGACTTAGGGGAGCTGACTTCAGCGTTTGCACCCCGAACCTCCCCACAAGCAGTACTGCCCGTGGTTACCCGACAACAGGCCCGCACCAATGCACTGGCTGATCAGTCTGAGGCTCAGGTAAACAATCACCCCCCTAATGTCTCTTGGGCCCCTCCACTAGAGTTTGGTAGCGAAGTGGCCACTGACCCCTCGTTTCAAGTATATAGGGATAAGGTAGACCAGAATCAGGCGGGGTTGGAAGGAGAAAGGTACGGTTGGGACAAGGGGTTACTGTACAGGTATGCAGAGAAGATAGTGGCTGGATCTATTCCCCTGTCCATTCAGCAGTTAATAGTACCTCAGAGGTATAGACAAGAACTGCTACGGGTTGCCCACGATATTCCGCTGTCAGGCCACCTAGGAGTTAGTCGGACAAAGCACCGCCTAACTCAGAATTTCTTTTGGCCAGGGATCACCAAAGATATTAGGCATTATTGCCAGACGTGTGACACCTGCCAACGAGTAGGGAAGAGAGGAGACCGATATAAGGCGAAGCTACACTCCCTCCACATAATAGAGGATCCTTTTAGTCGAGTGGCAGTGGACCTCATTGGCCCCCTAGCCAAGCCTAGCCCCTCGGGGAAGAGGTATATACTCACGGTCGTGGATTATGCCACCCGATATCCCGAGGCAGTGGCTCTGGCTAATATTCATGCCGAGACCGTGGCGGATGCCCTCATCAGAATCTTCTCCCGCATGGGATTTCCCTGGGAGATTATTTCGGACCGGGGCACCCAGTTTACGGCCGAGATTACTTACCAGTTGTGGAGAGCATGTGGGGTGAAACCCATTGTAAATTCTGCTTATCACCCCCAGTCTAATGGACTCTGTGAACGGTTTAATGGAACACTAAAACAGATGCTCCGCACGTTCATGGATACCCAGAAGAACTGGGAGCGGTTTCTACCCCATTTGCTTTTTGCCTACCGGGAGGTACCTCAGGAGTCCACGGGTTTCTCTCCCTTTGAATTATTATTCGGAAGGAGGGTACGGGGTCCCCTAGACTTAATCCGAGAGCATTGGGAGGGGGAAGTCACTAGTGACGGTACTCCTATCGTACCATACGTGCTGGAGTTTAGGGAGCGCCTGGAGGCCCTGACTCGGACCGTCCGCTCCAACCTTCAGGCGGCTCAAACCCGTCAGCGCCGTTGGTATGATAGGGGCGCCAGGGACCGCAGTTTTCAGACTGGGCAGAAGGTGCTAATCTTAAAACCGGTCAAAAATTATATACTGCAGGCCTCCTGGCAGGGCCCATACAAGGTAGTGGAACAAATCTGTGACACCACCTATGTGATCGGCCCATGTACTGGAGCAGGCGGTAGACGCATGCTCCATGTAAATATGTTGAAGCCGTACCATGAACGCGCAGAGGAGGTGAATGCTATTTGCGCCCCTGCTGCGGACGACGCAGACAGTTTACCTCTTCCCGACCTCATAGGAATGAAGAACCGGAACGAAGGTCTGGGAGAGGTACAATTGGGTGAGCGGTCAAGTCCTCAGGAACGAGCTCAAATAGCAGAGCTACTGCAGGAAAAGAGAGACACGTTCTCCAACGTGCCTGGATATACTCGACTGGCCACCCATACGGTAGAAACCCCAGGTCACCTCCCCATGCGTCAACCTCCTTACCGCATACCAGAATCGGTGAGAGAACATATGCGGAAGGAGATTGATGAGATGCTACAGTTAGGAGTGATTGAGCACTCGGACAGTCCCTGGGCCTTGCCGGTAGTCCTAGTGCCGAAGCGGGACGGCACGACCCGCTTCTGCGTAGACTACCGGAAACTTAATGATAAAACCGTCTCTGACGCCTACCCTATGCCCCGGATAGATGAGCTCCTAGATAAAATGGCTCGAGGCCAGTACCTCACCACCATAGATCTGTGTAAGGGGTACTGGCAGATCCCACTAGCCGAGGATGCCATCCCCAAATCAGCGTTCGTCACCCCGTTTGGCCTGTACCAATTCAAGGTCATGCCATTCGGGATGAAGAACGCTCCGGCTACTTTCCAGCGAATGGTAGATCGGCTACTGGATGGGTCCCAAGAGTACGCATGCGCCTATTTAGACGACATAGCTATATTTAGCAGCTCCTGGGACGAGCATTTGAACCATATAGGGGCGATCCTAGATCGCATTAATGAGGCAGGATTAACCCTTAAGCCAAGCAAATGTCATATAGGGATGGCGGAGGTCCAGTACCTAGGGCACCGAGTAGGTAGCGGGCAGCAGAAGCCCGAACCGGCCAAGGTAGAGGCCATAGCCAAGTGGCCCACTCCCCGTTCCAAGACCCAAGTGCTAGCCTTTCTAGGTACCGCAGGCTATTATAGGAAGTTTGTACCTAATTATAGTACCCTAGCCAAACCCCTCACTGACCTCACCCGTAAAAACCTTCCTAAGATTGTTACCTGGAGCCCAGAGTGTGAACAAGCATTCCAAGAACTGAAAAACGCTCTCGTAAATGCCCCTATCCTTGCTGCCCCGGATCCAACTAAACGCTTTCTCGTCCATACAGACGCTTCTATGTTTGTATTGGTAGCCGTGCTGAGCCAAGTCGGGGCTGATGGCAGCGAGCATCCTGTGGCCTACCTAAGCAGGAAACTGTTACCCCGAGAAGTTAGCTACGCCGCCATAGAAAAGGAATGCCTGGCCGTGGTGTGGGCCCTCAAGAAACTTCAGCCATATTTATATGGACAACAATTTTCCCTGCTCACAGATCACAACCCGTTGGTGTGGCTGAACAGGGTATCCGGAGACCATGCCCGGCTGTTGCGCTGGAGTTTGGCGCTGCAGCCGTTTGACTTAACAATCCATTACCGACCTGGGAAGCAAAACGGCAACGCCGACGGGTTGTCCAGACAAACTGAACTTGAACCTTGATCTGTGAACACTCCTCCGGACCTCCCCAAGCCAATCCGTTGGGATCAGACTGGGTATGCCGGCTTGATTCTGGGGGAGCATTGTGGCAAACCTCGCCACTTATGAACTATGCAGGAATTGTTATTTAGGCTAATGGTTAAAATGTATGTTAAACTGTATGTTACTGTTTAAACTCCCTGCTGTTTCAGTTGGGAAACCCCTTGTAGGGGAGACTGTTTTTAAAAAGTGTTTGTTTTTTCTGTTGAAGAGTTAGTTGTTGTTGACTCCCAAGCTATGTGTCGTCTAGTTCTTGGTGGAAAGGGGTTATTATTACAATTACCAACAGTAGTTACTTGCTTGTCTCTGCTTACCCAAAAGATATTACAGATCCTACTACCTCTCTGCTACAATTACCAAGAGTAGTTATTTGCTTGTCTCTGCTTACCAAAAAGATATTACAGATCCTACTGCCTCTCTGCTACAATTACCAAGAGTAGTTACTTGCTTGTCTCTGCCTACCCAAAATATATTACAGATCCTACTGCCTCTCTGCTACATGTTTATAAAGAGGCAAGCCTGTTTTTCCCCATTTGATCTGCAGTAGATGTTCCCGGATTCTATCTTTCAACTTTCTAGTTGTCTGTCCGACGTACTGCAGACCACAACCACATTCAATTAAATATACCACAAAGTTATCCGTGCATCTAAGGGTTTGTTTCATGTTGAATACCTCATTGGTGACTTTAGATTTGAAAGAGCTATTTTTTATACGATGCTTGCACGCCTTACACAGGTGGCATGGGTAGAAACCGCATAGTTTTTTGCCTGAAACTCCTATGGGGTTTTTGGTCGTATTGCATCTGGGGACACTTGGAGCTAAGATTGACTTTAAATTATTTGCCTTTCTATAGATGAAACATGGTCACCTATAATGTCGTCGTCCTTAAGTGAATGCCAGTGTGGTTTTATTATATCCTCTATGGGTTTTTTCCTTTCATTGTACTGGGTTATGAAAGGGATCTTTAGACTCTCTGGTGATCCTGTATTCTGTTTGGTTCTGTACTCTAGGAGGGTTTCTCTCTTCATACTGTTGACATCCATTATGGTCTTGTCTATATAAGATTCATTATAACCCCTTTCAAGGAATCTGTTCCTGAGTATTTGGGATTGTTTCATCCAAGTCTCTTCTTTTGAGCAATTTTTCTTTATCCTCATAAGCTGTCCCTTGGGGATAAAGATATCCATTTTTTATGATGACAACTGGATTGATGGATATAGTTATTGGAGTCAACTTTCTTGAAATGAGTCGAGGTCTCAACCCTTCCATTTTCTACTTTAATGTCTAGATCTAAAAAGACAATGTGGTCCTTGCTGATGGTATTGGTGAACTTCAAGTTAGATTGATTCATATTCATTACTTCTAATGTGTGTTTGAGGTCCTCCCGACTTCCTTTCCAAATAATCAGAAGGTCGTCTATGTATCTTTTATAAAGGACCAGGTCCGCGCCCGCTGGGCAGGACTCCCAAAAGATGGTTTCCCATCTGCCCATATAGAGGTTGGCGTAGCTGGGCGCGAACCTGGTCCCCATTGCGGTCCCACATATCTGACGGTAGAACACCCCATCCCAGCAGAAGTAATTGTGTTTCAGTATGTAATCTATCCCATCTAATATAAACCTCCTCTGGGATTGGGGCATACTTTCATCTTTATCAAGATAATTGCTAATGGATTCCAAACCTCTTTCGTGTGGGATAGAAGTATATAACGATGTTACATCGCTAGTCACCATAATGTAACTGTCGTCCCATTCCATATTCCTCAGTAGGTTCAAAACTTCCGTTGAGTCTCTTAATTAGGAGGAAAGCGTTCTTACATACGGTTGTAGTTGTTTATCGATGTATTCCGATAGATTGCTTGAAAGTGATCCTATACCCGATATAATCGGTCTCCCAGGTGGGTTGACCAAACTTTTATGGATCTTGGGCAGATGGTAAAAGACTGGTATCTTCGGATATTTGATAGATAGATACCTATATTCCTTGTCGTTTAATCCTCTTATAATTGCCCGTGGGGTCTGAGTTCAAAATTTCATATGTCTCCTTTTCGTCAAGGATCCTCTTGGACTCTTTCCAATAGTCCGTTTTATTCAACAGAACTACCCCCCCACCTTTGTCGGTCGATTTGATCACTAGATCCTGGTTCTTTTCCAATTTCGATATTGTCTGTAGCTGTCTGGCTTTCAAATTTCTTTTGTGTGCCTTGATGGAATTCAATTTCTTGATGTCACTGCACACCATAGCTTCAAATGCTTCAATAGCTGGACCCTTGCAGTGGGTGGGATGAAAGTTAGACTTAGGCTTTAAATCGGAGTGCTTGAATTGATTTCCATCAGAGGGTCTTAGTGTAGTTGTAATATTTCTTTCTGCTGAAGATTTTGGGAAATATCTTTTTAGAGTGAGTTTTCTTACGAACTCTTTGGTGTTGAGATACGTTTGAAACTTATTCAATCCTTTCGATGGAGCGTAGGAAAGACCTAACCCCAATACTGATAGCTCTTCTGAGTTGAGGTTGGTATCACTCAAATTAAAGATTCCTTTTACTTTGTCGTCCAATTTCTCAGCTTCCAATTTATTTCCGATATTTATCTGTTCCCTTGTAGAGCTGGTTAATCCTGATTTGGTCTTGATTCTGGACCCTGATCTATGTCCCCGATGTGTCTCTTCTTTTTATGGGAGTGTCCACGTTTTCCAATGTCACCTGTTTCCTTTTTCCTTTCTGTTCTCTCAGGGGCGGGTTGTTCTGACCCAGCCCTAAAAAAGGAGATGATGAAGATGCTCCCATATCCTCTCTGGGGGTGTTCACGGGCTCCCTGAAGTTAGGGGTGGCAAGGAGGGAAAACCTGTTGGGCATTTCCCTGTAGTTGTCTTTCCAGTCTTGTTGTCGTCCCCTAAAATTTCCTTGGGGGTAGTGGTCAACCACATAGTCGTCATATGGTCTTGGCCTATAGTGATTCCTTTGTTCCGTCAGCCTTTGCGGCAGAGGATGGTGCCTGTTCTCTAGAGAATATCAGAGTTAATAAAGGCTTGTTCTGTGTGCATAGTTCCACAGATTTCAGCTGCTTTGTTGGAAAGTTCATCCTTGTGATAAAGGCTGAGTCAAGCATACTCAGCCGCTAGGTTAATTTAGATGCCGGGCAGATAGCTCAGCGTGCTACGGCACTGTGGCAACCAAGGGTTGCAGGTTTGATCCCTGGCGAGGTCCACTCAGCCTTTCATCCTTCCGAGGTCTTTAGCCACGTTTTACAAGTACCCCATAAATACATACCATGCACAAGATTACATTTATTAAATTACCAAGACAGACGTTTCATCCGGGGGAATGGGAACTCCATCCGGAGGTCTTTGTCGCCCTGATCCTCAGATGGGGCAGACCGGAGCTGGATCTTATGGCATCTCGTCAGAATGCCAAGCTCCCGAGATATGGATCCGGGTCCAGGGATCCTCAGGCTGAACTGATAGATGCCTTGGCAGTGCCTTGGTCGTTCAACCTAGCTTATTTGTTTCCACCGTTTGCTCTCCTTCCCCGGGTGATTGCTCGGATCAAACAGGAGAGGGCTTCAGTGATTTTCATTGCTCCTGCGTGGCCTCGCAGGACTTGGTATGCCGATCTGGTGGACATGTCCTCTCTGCCACCGTGGAAGCTTCCATTGAGGCAGGACCTTCTCATTCAGGGACCCTTCCATCATCCGAATCTAATTTCTCTACAGCTGACTGCTTGGAGATTGAACGCTTGATTTTATCTAAGCGAGGGTTCTCTGATTCGGTCATTGATACCTTGATTCAGGCACGTAAGCCTGCTACTAGAAAGATTTACCATAAGATATGGCGTAAATATCTTTATTGGTGCGAATCCAAGGGCTACTCATGGCGTAGGGTTAGGATTCCCAGGATTTTATCTTTTCTCCAAGAAGGATTGGAGAAAGGGTTATCAGCAAGTTCCTTAAAGGGACAGATTTCTGCTTTGTCTATCTTCTTCACAAGCGTCTGGCAGATGTTCCAGATGTTCAATCTTTTTGTCAGGCTCTGACTAGAATCAGGCCTGTGTTTAGACCAATTGCTCCTCCTTGGAGTTTGAATTTAGTTCTTAATGTTTTTCAAGGGGTTCCGTTGAACCTGTGCATTCCATAGATATTCAGTTGTTATCTTGGAAAGTTTTATTTTTGGTTGCTATTTCTTCTGTTCGCAGAGTCTCTGAGCTTTCTGCTTTACAATGTGATTCTCCTTATCTTATTTTACATTCTGATAAGGTGGTCTTACGTACCAAACCTGGTTTTCTTCCTAAGGTTGTTTTCTAATAAGAATATTAATCAGGAAATTGTTGTTCCTTCCTTGTGTCCTAATCCTTCTTCTAAGAAGGAGCGTCTGTTACATAACTTGGACGTGGTCCGTGCCCTGAAGTTTTACTTACAGGCGATTAAAGATTTCCGTCAGTCATCTTCTTTATTTGTTGTTTGTCCGGGAAGACGTAGGGGCCAGAAAGCTACGGCTACCTCTCTTTCTTTTTGGCTGAAGAGTATCATCCATTTGGCGTATGAGACTGCTGGACAGCAGCCTCCTGAAAGAATTACGGCTCATTCTATTAGGGCTGTGGCTTCCTCATGGGCATTTAAAAATGATGCTTCTGTTGAACAGATTTGCAAGGCTGCAACTTGGTCTTATCTTCACACTTTTTCCAAATTTTAAAATTTGACACTTTTCCCTCATCCGAGGCTGTGCCTTCCGTTTGGGTTCCTGTCTTGTCCCTCCCTTTCATCCGTGTCCTATAGCTTTGGTATTGTATCCCATAAGTAAGGATTAAATCCGTGGACTCGTCATATCTTGTAAAAGAAAAGGAAATTTATGCTTACCTGATAAATGTATTTCTTTTACGATATGACGAGTCCACGGCCCACCCTGTCATTTCCTAAGACAGGTCTTTATTTTTGTTAAACTTCAGTCGCCTCTGCACCTTGGCTTTTCCTTTCTATTCCTAACTTCGGTCGAATGACTGGAGTGGGAGGTAAGGGAGAAGCTATATATACAGCTCTGCTGTGGTGCTCTTTGCCTCCTCCTGCTGACCAGGAGGCGATATCCCATAAGTAAGGATGAAATCCGTGGACTCGTCATATCGTAAAAGAAATAAATTTATCAGGTAAGCATAAATTTCCTTTTAGTTAAATGTGTAATAATCATTCTTTTCTCTTGTATTGGATTCAGATTGTTTCTTAAAGGGAACATTTTGAGATTGTAATATAAAATGTTAAACTATGTATAGTGTTAACAAAAACTAAAATACTTGTATTATTTATTTTCTTCCCTTTCCTGTATATCCTGACATTCTTGCACACTCTAGAACTATTCCTTATTTTCCTTAGCAGACAACATGGGGCTCCAATTGCTTTATGTAAACTAAAATGTTACCTATATTTTTCAATATTTAAACAACTAATATAATTTAATATATCTCCGTATTATTCTCATGGAAATCTTGCTTTGAATACATAATTATATCTTCATTATTTAATGTTTATTGTTCCTTTAAATTATAATATTACGGTTTCTGTAATTTGTTTTGTAATATAATTTACAGCCATTATTATATTGATTGTAAGTCCTTGCTAATAACGTTGTTTTCGTTTACAGGAAAAGATACGTTAAGCAATTGCACTGTCGCAAAAAGAATTGGCAAAGGCAAGGATGCCACCATTCTTTTTGAAAGTATCCGTACACCAGTACTGCCAACACCAACATGGAATGTGCAACATTGTGGACATAACCAAAGTTTACATTTGTCTTGTATGGCTAATCATCAAAATATATTGGGAAAATTGTTACAACATTCTATTAGCAATATAGTAGCAGTTTCTGGTATACATTCTTCTGACGTATGTGGAAGCGAAGCCAAATTTCCAGCTGATGAGAAAACAAATGATTTGGAAAGTCATATTAATTCAATGGTAATAACTTCAAGATCAATTAAGGATCCTAGACTACTAAAAAGAAACGAAACTCTAGCTGATAATGAAAGATTGCAAAAGTATGACACAGAGTGTAATCCCCTTAGTGAAAAGAATGTTAGCAACAGCAAAAAATTCTCACGTTACCTAAGTTTTGAAGAAACTCGGCTTTCTGAAGAATTGTCTGAAAAACAGAGGAAGATCAGTGCATTTTGCGAGGAAGACCAGAAAGATAAGCTTGGATCTGTAGAAAATTCAACCCAGGTCAAGAAAGCATATGTTTCTGAAATAAATAATGATGATAGAAGATTTATAGGGCACTCAGATTATCCAAGTAATGAAACTAATCATCCAGGAAACAATCAGGTGCTTTCAATAGAAAAATCAGTAGAATCTATAACATCTGTATCTCCTATCAAGTCAGATGGTTCTGTTAAATTTGTATTAAATGACCTTAAATGGGAACACCAGTTGACTAGTGTTAGGTCATTTAATAAAGTCCAAGCGACAGAGACTGCCAAAAATTCTAATTGTACCAAACACAATAACTATGAAAGAAGACTTCAAGGTAGTCCAGTTAGGTTTCAGGAAGTAAAGTCAACCCCTAAATCACCACAGAAAAAAACTGTTCCAGATTACGTAGATAATAAGCATGACACAGAATCGTCATTGTCTAGAATCAATAAGAGAGGCCTTTCTACAGAGTATAACAAATCTGTTGATAAATACAAGACTAAAAGAGAAACTTCAAACTTTGTCAAAAATAATATAAACAAAGCACAAGGAACACCATTGAGCAACAGTGAAAGGACTCCATTGATTGAGAAAAATGAGTTGAATGTATCAGTTGAAGATCTCAAGCAAATAAATGAAAGTTCTGCTGACTTTGTTGAAAAAGTCTCAGCGAACACTTTAATGGACAACAATGTAAGTGCAGAAATGTATTACAGACAAACCACTAATGAAAAGCCAAAAGAATATAAGCCCACATTACAAAAAATAACAGCAGAGAAAACAGGACAGTCATATAAAAAGTCTACTTTGGCCACCAATCTGCAAGTGAAAAGTAAAACTAAAAATTTAGGGAAATCATCGCATAAGAAATTGGCATCACATGTTGTATCCATCAGTTCTGGTGAAAAAAGATCAAACGTTCAGGCACCTGCATTTGTTTTATCGGACAAGAAAATGAATAAGAACATTATTAAAAAGGACAACAATGGGGGGAAAATACAACGCACAGAGCATAAACCACAAAATCCTCCTTTGTTTCTAAGTGAAAACATTTTTGAGAAAATTCAAAAGAGGGATGAAACCATTTCTCGCTGTAGTACTTTGGAAAATGACACAGTTATCTGCTCTAACAGTCTAGAGAAGAACACCAAAGATGTTGAAACTGCTGAAAATAGTGGTGTTGCTTCCAGCTTGAAGGAAGTATGTTCTGATAAGTTTCTTATGGAAAACAATACAGACACGGTAAATTGTGCAGATGATAAATATAATAAAATAAGTGATAAAGAAGAATATGATGTTCAACATATCTGTGCTACAAATATGCAAGATTTGGTTGGTAAGAGTCAATATCCAGTTATATATTCACTTGGAAGTGAAATATTAAATCAGCCTTATGATCCAGAAGATACATTTCTACATCTCGAACATTTTGGTGAGTCTTTACAAAGCAAGACCCAAATTGGTGACCCAGAAAAAATGACAAGTGAAACAGAAATGCTTAGAGATATTGATATATTTTTCCACAGTATTGAAGTTGCAAATGAGATTGAAATTTCATCTAAGAACCCAGGCAATGAGAATGGTTTAACACCAGTTCATTCATCCTGTGTTAGAAACATGTCAGATGAATGTTCATGCTGTGAGTGTGGCTTAGAGAAACGCATAGACTGGGTTAGTCTTTTTGGAGTGGAAAGTGCTAAAGCAGCCATGGGACTAGTATTTAGTAGTTCCATGTGCCCTGGAAGTAACGCTAAATTATATTCCTATAAAGCAAAAAAAGAAAAGGAACCAGGTGGAATGAGACTTATTCTTGATTTGCAAGTTACTATTGATAATACTAGTAATTTATATACAAACAACAATTTAAACGGTGTTGATTATACAAGAATTTGTTCAAGGGATGATAAGGGGGCCCAGAAAACAGTGGAAAATCTTTTAGACTTTAGTGGTTTTAGAAAAGGGTGCAGAACAGATGATATAACAGAAAACGTAGGATTCCAAAGTCAAAATGGCACAGTGAAAACCACTGATAAAGAGTGTAAAGCACATCATTCACATGGTTCTGTTGAGGAAGCTAAACATAGTTTTAAAATTCTTCAAGAAAAGAAGTCTATGGGTATTACACAAGCAAGAAAGATGAATAGTAAATTTACATATGTTATGTCAGGGCACAGACAGGCGCAGTCTATTCTGAAAAAAAAAATAACCAGCAACAAATCTTTATTGATTGCAAAAACATCAGGAAGAATTAAAAGGTTTTCAGAGTCCGAGGAAAATATAAAGAGCATCTTAAGCTTGCTCTCCGATGAAGTTCCTTTGTGCAAAAACAAACGCATTTCGAAGAAACTAGACAGAGCTATATTACACCTGAGAAAAGCCCACAAGAGAGTTCAAAGGTCTTTGCAACTTGTTGCCAAAGGTGGACAGAAGCATAAGATTGTGTTATCAAAGGTGGCAGATTTGGCACAAAGCAATCTATGTGTCACCCAAAACCTTGAAAGTGGTGAAAAAATAAGTTCTGAATCTTTTAATAAAGCCGATGATGGTAAAATACAAGATGGTGATATTTTAAGACCAGATCTGCAGATCGAGCGAAAGGAGTCAAGTCCGCCTTCAACAAACAGATGTTTGGATATGTTATCAGAAAAGACAAATTCAAAATCCAAGAACAGTTATTCTAAAAATGAAGCTACTTCACCACCATCCTTAACACGAAAATGTTTATCCTCCAGTGACAATAGGATTATAAACAACCCAGATGTGTGTATAGATCAAAACCGCGTTTCTACCTTTTCACAATCAGACAAAGAAAATGCAGTGCCACCGATGAATCTTTCAGTGATGGCAATTGAAAATGTTGATGGAAATACGAAGAGTAATGCTTCAGTTGAACACACTGAATCAGATTCAAACAGTTCTGTAACAGCATGTAGTAAAATGAGCAACATAAACAGTTCTATAGGGAATAAGGACAGCACTACACTGCAAGAATTGTCTCATCATGACAAAGACAAAGCCACAGTACCATGTGACTTAAAAAGTCAAGCAGAAACAAAGTTAGGCCCAGATCGAAGTGTATCCCAAAACAGACCTCATCAAAAATTAGATATAAATATAAAGCAAAATAAAGGAATATGTTCTACACCTATTAAATTGGGGTGTGATAAAATGTCATCTTCAATCTTACAAGAGTGTTATAAGATTTTAGAATATGCAGATGAAACAGATTCTGTAAAGGTTTTAGTAGAATATCAACATATCTGCAACAAAATGCTTCGCTCGTACATCCACTCATTTGTGAAAAAACAGCAGTGTTCATTCAAAGAAGTTCTTGTGGATCGAAAATCGTTGGTTGAGAAAAACATAAACATCTCTGTAAAGCATGTGTTAAAGCCACAAGCTATCGACTCATTTCTTGAGCTGCAAATAATTATGGAAATAAATCAATTTATTAAAAATAAAATACGCTTTTTAGAAGGAACACCCACGTTCCGCAGTATGCTTTGGTATGATAGTTCTCTTTACACAGAATTATTGGGAGGGGCTTCTGGGTATCAGCAGCAGTCGCAATTATATTCTGCATTCCAAAATAAATTGAAGGATAATGCAATAGCTACCTTACAAAACCATCACACTCATCTCTGTGAGTTACAGGAAATACATAGAACAAATGGCTCCCATTATGTCTTCCTGAAGTACCGAAGAGAAATTGAGGAGTGTGCGGCCATTTTGAATCTCGGCTATGATCAAATTGATTTTATTCTCTCTGTACCAATAACATGCACAGCTCACATCGGAGACACATTAGACAACTTGGAATCATTGCAAAAAAGCACATTAGACCTTTTAAAAGAGTACGTTATTCTTCCTAAATGTGATCCAGGTAAACAAGAACATGCACTTTGCCTTTTAGAAATAATTGCTGCAAAAATTAATGTAATTAAAAGCAATGAGTATTTAAACACTCATTTAACACTCTTTGGTATGGAGCACTTGCTTTTTGATGCTGCAAAAACTCTTGTTTTAAATCCAAGAACAGCATTTGGGCAAAAGAAAATGTATCCTCTTACTAAAGATATATTGCTTAAAGTAAACCACATGGCCTTGTTGAAATTATATGACATCTATGGAACACCCAATAAGATGTTTGTTGCGGATGTGAAAGCAGAAAACAAATCTCTGGAAAGGAATGATTTGAAAAATGTTTTAGGTGTCGATCATCAGCAACCAGTTTGTTATGTTGGGCAAATCATAGACCAAGCTCGGAGTGCCGAACCTGTTGTTTTAAAACAAATGATTCTGGACTGTAGAAAACATTTAAATGTTAGGAAAAAATATTTTCAGATTTCGCAAGAGTGCGACGCAGGAGAACTTATAATCAAGGAAAATAATGTGTTGGAAGCTGCTGAGAAACTGGATAAAACTGTTGTTCTTCTAAAACCTGAAGCTGTTGAGGCGTATATTGATGTAGTTATGTCCTACGAGACCTTGCACTTCCTCAACTGTTTACTAGCATCTCATAAAAAGCAAAAGCGTTACAGAGGATTGCTATGGTTCGATACATCTCTTCTGTCAGAACTTCTTATTTATCAAGAAGAAATCGCTTCCTTTCTGGAAGACGACCAGGTTGATCCTGTAGAAGTAATAGATTGCACAATTTCCGATCTCAAGTCGGAGTTGGAAATAATTTCAGATTACACAGAGTCAGTAAATTACTCGTATGGACTGCAAATAATGACTAGAGAACTTTCCGAGCTTTCTGAACTGAAAAACTTGATATCAAAATCCAAGACTGCAATACGTAGATACATCCACATTTCACCATATATTGTCTCTGTAAACTATGGAAGTACTCCTATGGAGCTGGACTACAATTATAACCAGTTTTCTGATTTTCTTGACCTGTTAATGGCTGCTCCTAAAAAGGATTTGGGCAAGATGGCACATACTATGAAAATAATGAAAACTATAGAATTCATGAAAGGGGCTATTTTGAAACCAGTCAAAACAACCTTTGACTTATTAGTATGTCAGATATTGCAGAACAAGAGGAAACGCAAGCAAGAATGTACTAAGGATGGTCAAGATTTGGTACTAAAAACAAAAGTTGAATCAAAGGAAATGAGCAATAATTGTAATGCTGATATGGACTTCAATAAAACAAAATTAGATAAGTCTCCAAGGAAAAGGATGAATTCTGCACCCCATGCTGATTGTGGACACCGCTCACAAAGCTGTAGCCCCAAAAAACAAAAGGTAAATCAATTTTATTATTTTATTTATGTTTGTTTTTCTCTTCTTAAGTGTAGTCAGTCCACGGGTCATCCATTACTTATGGGATTATATCTCTTCCCCAACAGGAAGTTGCAAGAGAATCACCCAAGCAGAGCTGCTATATAGCTCCTCCCCTCACATGTCATATCCAGTCATTCTCTTGCAACCTAACTAAAGATAGGTCGTTGTGAGAGGGCTGTGATGTTTTTAAACTTAGTTTATTTCTTCAATCAAAAGTTTGTTATTTTAAATGGCACCGGAGTGTGCCGTTTGTTCTCAGGCAGCATTAGAAGAAGAATCTGCCTGCGTTTTCTATGATCTTAGCAGACGTAACTAAGATCCACTGGCTGTTCCTGCACATTCTGAGGAGTGAGGTAACTTCAGAAAAGGGGAATAGCATGCAGGGCCACCCTGCAAACGAGGTATGTGCAGTAAATTATTTTTCTAAGCAATGGAATTGACTGAGAAATTACTGCTGATACCAATGTAATGCAAGTTCAGCCTTAAATGCAGTGGTAGCGACTGGTATTAGGCTGATGAGTGTGTGCACACTGAAGTATTTTTCTAGGGAATGGAATTTGACTCAGAAAATACTGTTAATACTGAAGTAATGTATGAGCCTTCACTGCAGTAAATGCGACTGGTAGCAGGCTTATTAATAACGCTTCATAGCTTTTAAAATATATGTTCAAAACGTTTACTAGCATGTTAATCGTTTTTTGTGAGGTACTTGGTGATAAAACTTATTGGGCATGATTTTTACCACATGGCTATCTTGTTTTCTGCATAGAAACAGTTTACTGAGCTTCCCCACTGTTGTAATATGAGTGGGAGGGGCCTATTTTAGCGCTTTTTTGCGCAGTAAAATTTCAGTCACAATCTTCCTACTTCATCCTCCATGATCCAGGACGTCTCTAGAGAGCTCAGGGGTCTTCAAAATTCGTTTTGAGGGAGGTAATCAGTCACAGCAGACCTGTGACAGTGTGTTTGACTGTGATAAAAACGTTAATTATATAATTGTTATCCGTTTTGGGTATTAAGGGGTTAATCATCCATTTGCAAGTGGGTGCAATGCTCTGCTAACTTAATACATTTACTGTAAAAATTTGGTTGCTATAACTTATTTGGTTCATTGTTATTTCAACTGTGACAGCTTTTTGTGCTTCTTAAAGGCGCAGTAGCGTTTTTTATATTGCTTGTAAATTCATTGAAAATTTTTTCCAAGCTTGCTAGTCTCAATGCTAGTCTGTTTAAACATGTCTGACTCAGATGAATCTCTTTGTTCACTATGTTTAAAGGCCAATGTGGAGCCCAATAGAAATTTATGTACTAATTGCATTGATGTCACTTTAAATAAAAGTCAATCTTTACATGTAAAGAAATTATCACCAGACAACGAGGGGGAAGTTATGCCGACTAACTCTCCTCACGTGTCAGTACCTTCGCCTCCCGCTCAGGAGGTGCGTGATATTGTGGCGCCAACAGGGAGGCCCATACAAATCACTTTGCAAGACATGGCTACTGTTATGACAGAAGTATTATCTAAATTGCCAGAATTAAGAGGCAAGCGCGATTGCTCTGGGTTAAGGACAGAGCGCGCTGATGATGGGAGAGCCATGTCCGATACTGCGTCACAATTTGCACAACATGAGGACGGAGAGCTTCATTCTGTGGGTGACGGATCTGATCCAGGAAGACTGGATTCAGAGATTTCTAATTTTAAATTTAAGCTTGAGAACCTCCGCATATTGCTAGGGGAGGTATTAGCGGCTCTGAATGATTGTAACACGGTTGCAATTCCAGAGAAATTATGTAGGCTGGATAAATACTATGCGGTACCGGTGTGTACTGACGTTTTTCCTATACCTAAGAGGCTTACAGAAATTATTAGCAAGGAGTGGGATAGACCCGGTGTGCCTTTTTTCCCCCCTCCTATATTTAGGAAAATGTTTCCAATAGACGCCACCACACGGGACTTATGGCAGACGGTCCCTAAGGTGGAGGGAGCAGTTTCTACTTTGGCTAAGCGTACCACTATCCCGGTGGAGGATAGTT
Source organism: Bombina bombina (assembly GCF_027579735.1). Lineage (NCBI taxonomy): Eukaryota > Metazoa > Chordata > Amphibia > Anura > Bombinatoridae > Bombina > Bombina bombina. The sequence continues at coordinate 884,523,665 of NC_069500.1, forward strand.
GTGCCTTTTCAGATCCAATGGATAAAAAATTAGAGGGTTACCTTAAGAAAATGTTTGTTCAACAAGGTTTTATCTTACAACCCCTTGCATGCATTGCGCCTGTCACTGCTGCGGCGGCATTCTGGTTTGAGTCTCTGGAGGAGGCCATTCGCACAGCTCCATTGGAGGAAATTATGAACAAGCTTAAAGCACTTAAGCTAGCTAACGCATTTGTTTCTGATGCCGTCGTACATTTAACCAAACTTACGGCTAAGAACTCTGGATTCGCCATCCAAGCGCGCAGAGCGCTGTGGCTTAAATCATGGTCAGCTGATGTGACTTCTAAATCTAAATTGCTTAATATTCCTTTCAAAGGGCAGACCTTATTCGGGCCCGGCTTGAAAGAAATTATCGCTGACATTACGGGAGGTAAGGGCCATGCTCTGCCTCAGGACAGGGCCAAATCAAAGGCCAAACAGTCTAATTTCTCCAACATAGGTGTGTCCGGTCCACGGCGTCATCCTTACTTGTGGGATATTCTCTTCCCCAACAGGAAATGGCAAAGAGCCCAGCAAAGCTGGTCATATGATCCCTCCTAGGCTCCGCCTACCCCAGTCATTCTCTTTGCCGTTGCACAGGCAACATCTCCACGGAGATGGCTAAGAGTTTTTTGGTGTTTAAATGTAGTTTTTATTCTTCAATCAAGTGTTTGTTATTTTAAAATAGTGCTGGTATGTACTATTTACTCTGAAACAGAAAAGAGAAGAAGATTTCTGTTTGTAAGAGGAAGATGATTTTAGCAAACGTTACTAAAATCGATTGCTGTTTCCACACAGGACTGTTGAGATGAAGTAACTTCAGTTGGGGGAAGCAGTTGGCAGACTTTTCTGCCTGAGGTATGACTGGCCACATTTCTAACACGACTTGGTAATGCTGGAAGGCTGTCATTTTCGCTATGGGGACCGGTAAGCCATTTTCTTAGATTAAGTAAAAGAATAAAGGCTTTATAAGGGCTTAAAAAACTGGTAGACATTTTTCTGGGCTAAAACGATTACTTTGCTAAGCATATTTGACAGATTATAGCTCTTTATAGTTATTATAATCTTGGGGATTGTTGTTAAAAAACGGCAGGCACTGTATGGACACCTTTTTCAGATAGGGGCCTTCTCTAGTCATAGGCAGAGCCTCATTTTCGCGCCACTAATGCGCAGTTGTTTTTGGAAGGCAAGGCATGCAGATGCATGTGTGAGGAGCTAAGATCCACTGAAAAAGCTTATAGAAGGCGTCATTTGGTATCGTATTCCCCTCTGGGCTTGGTTGGGTCTCAGCAAAGCAGATTCCTGGGACTGTATAGGGGTTAAATGTAAAAACGGCTCCGGTTCCGTTATTTTAAGGGTTAAAGCTTTCAAATTTGGTGTGCAATACTTTTAAGGCTTTAAGACACTGTGGTGAAATTTTGGTGAATTTTGAACAATTGCTTCATACTTTTTCGCATATTCAGTAATAAAGTGTGTTCTGTTTAAAATTTAAAGTGACAGTAACGGTTTTATTTTAAAAGTTTTTTTGTGCTTTGTTGACAAGTTTAAGCCTGTTTAACATGTCTGAACCATCAGATAAACGATGTTCGATATGTATGAAAGCCAATGTGTCTCCCCATTTAAATATATGTGATAATTGTGATATGGTGTCCAAACAAAGTAGGGACAATGATGCCACAGATAATAATAGTGCCCAAGATGATTCTTCAGATGAGGGGAGTAAGCATGGTACTGCATCACCCCCTTCTGTGTCTACACCAGTTTTGCCCACACAAGAGGCCCCTAGTACATCTAGTGCGCCAATACTTATTACTATGCAACAATTAACGGCTGTTATGGATAATTCTATTGCAAATATTTTATCTAAAATGCCTACTTATCAAAGAAAGCGCGATTGCTCTGTTTTAAACACTGAAGAGCAAGAGGACGCTGATGATAACGTTTCTGACATACCCTCTCACCAATCTGAAGGGGCCAGGAGGGAGGTTTTGTCTGAGGGAGAAATTTCAGATTCAGGAAAAATTTCTCAACAAGCTGAACCTGATGTTGTAACATTTAAATTTAAATTAGAACATCTCCGCGCACTGCTTAAGGAGGTATTATCTACTCTGGATGATTGTGACAATTTGGTCATTCCAGAGAAATTATGTAAGATGGACAAGTTCCTAGAGGTTCCGGTGCCCCCCGATGTTTTTCCTATACCCAAGCGGGTGGCGGACATAGTAAACAAGGAATGGGAAAGGCCCGGCATACCTTTTGTTCCTCCCCCTATATTTAAGAAATTATTTCCTATAGTCGACCCCAGAAAGGACTTATGGCAGACAGTCCTTAAGGTCGAGGGGGCGGTCTCTACTCTAAACAAACGCACTACTATTCCCATAGAAGATAGTTGTGCTTTTAAAGATCCTATGGATAAAAAATTAGAGGGTTTGCTTAAAAGAATGTTTGTTCAGCAAGGTTATCTTCTTCAACCAATTTCATGCATTGTTCCTGTCACTACGGCAGCGTGTTTCTGGTTCGAAGAACTAGAAAAGTCGCTCAATAAAGAATCTTCGTATGAGGAGGTTATGGACAGAGTTCATGCACTTAAATTGGCTAACTCTTTTATTCTAGATGCCGCTTTGCAATTAGCGAGATTAGCGGCGAAAAATTCAGGGTTTGCTATCGTGGCGCGCAGAGCGCTCTGGCTAAAGTCTTGGTCAGCGGATGTGTCTTCCAAGACAAAATTGCTTAACATCCCTTTCAAGGGCAAAACACTGTTTGGTCCTGATTTGAAAGAGATTATTTCAGACATCACCGGAGGAAAGGGCCACGCCCTTCCTCAGGATAGGTCTTTTAAGGCTAGAAATAAGCCTAATTTTCTTCCCTTTCGCAGAAACGGACCAGCCTCTACTTCTACATCCTCTAAGCAAGAGGGTAATACTTCTCAACCCAAACCAGCCTGGAGACCGATGCAAGGCTGGAACAAGGGTAAGCAGGCCAAGAAGCCTGCCACTGCTACCAAAACAGCATGAAGGGATGGCCCCCGATCCGGGACCGGATCTGGTGGGGGGCAGACTTTCTCTCTTTGCTCAGGCCTGGGCAAGAGATGTTCAGGATCCTTGGGCACTAGAAATAGTTTCTCAAGGTTATCTCCTGGAATTCAAGGAACTACCCCCAAGGGGAAGGTTCCACAGGTCTCAATTATCTTCAAACCAAATAAAAAGACAGGCATTCTTACATTGTGTAGAAGACCTGTTAAAGATGGGAGTAATTCATCCAGTTCCAATAAGAGAACAAGGGATGGGGTTTTACTCCAACCTGTTCATAGTTCCCAAAAAAGAGGGAACATTCAGACCAATTCTAGATCTCAAGATCCTAAACAAATTTCTCAGGGTTCCATCGTTCAAAATGGAAACCATTCGAACGATCCTTCCTACCATCCAGGAAGGTCAATTTATGACCACGGTGGATTTAAAGGATGCGTACCTCCATATTCCTATCCACAAGGAACATCATCAGTTCCTAAGGTTCGCTTTTCTGGACAAGCATTACCAGTTTGTGGCACTTCCATTCGGATTAGCCACTGCTCCGATAATTTTCACAAAGGTACTAGGGTCCCTTCTAGCGGTTCTAAGACCAAGGGGCATTGCAGTAGTACCGTACTTGGACGACATCCTGATTCAAGCGTCGTCTCTGTCAAAAGCAAAGGCTCATACGGACATCGTCCTAGCCTTTCTCAGATCTCACGGATGGAAAGTGAACATAGAAAAAAGTTCTCTTTCCCCGTCAACAAGAGTTCCCTTCTTGGGAACAATAATAGACTCCTTAGAAATGAGGATTTTTCTGACAGAGGTCAGAAAATCAAAACTTCTAAGCTCTTGTCAAGATCTTCATTCTGTTCTTCGTCCTTCCATAGCGCAGTGCATGGAAGTAATAGGATTGATGGTTGCAGCAATGGACATAGTTCCTTTTGCACGAATTCATCTAAGACCATTACAACTGTGCATGCTCAGACAGTGGAATGGGGATTATACAGACTTGTCTCCGACGATTCAAGTAGATCAAAGGACCAGAGATTCACTCCGTTGGTGGCTAATCCTGGACAACCTGTCACAGGGAATGAGCTTCCGCAGACCAGAGTGGGTCATTGTCACGACCGACGCCAGTCTGGTGGGCTGGGGCGCGGTCTGGGAACCCCTGAAAGCTCAGGGTCTATGGTCTCGGGAAGAATCTCTTCTCCCGATAAACATTCTGGAACTGAGAGCGATATTCAATGCTCTCAAAGCTTGGCCTCATCTAGCAAAGGCCAAATTCATAAGGTTTCAATCAGACAACATGACGACAGTTGCATATATCAACCATCAGGGGGGAACAAGGAGTTCCCTGGCGATGGAGGAAGTGACCAAGATAATTCAATGGGCGGAGGATCACTCCTGCCACTTGTCTGCAATCCACATCCCAGGAGTGGAAAATTGGGAAGCGGATTTTCTGAGTCGTCAGACATTCCATCCGGGGGAGTGGGAACTCCACCCGGAAATCTTTGCCCAAATAACTCAATTATGGGGCATTCCAGACATGGATCTGATGGCGTCTCGTCAGAACTTCAAGGTTCCTTGTTACGGGTCCAGATCCAGGGATCCCAAGGCGACTCTAGTAGATGCACTAGTAGCACCTTGGACCTTCAACCTAGCTTATGTTTTCCCACCGTTTCCTCTCATTCCCAGGCTGGTAGCCAGGATCAACCAGGAGAGGGCTTCGGTGATCTTGATAGCTCCTGCGTGGCCACGCAGGACTTGGTATGCAGACCTGGTGAATATGTCATCGGCTCCACCATGGAAGCTACCTTTGAGACAGGACCTTCTTGTTCAAGGTCCATTCGAACATCCGAATCTGGTTTCTCTCCAACTGACTGCTTGGAGATTGAACGCTTGATTTTATCAAAGCGTGGGTTTTCAGATTCTGTAATAGATACTCTGATTCAGGCTAGAAAGCCTGTAACTAGAAAAATTTACCATAAGATATGGAAAAAATATATCTGTTGGTGTGAATCTAAAGGATTCCCATGGAACAAGATAAAAATTCCTAGGATTTTATCCTTTCTACAAGAGGGTTTGGAGAAGGGATTATGTGCAAGTTCCCTGAAGGGACAGATTTCTGCGTTATCTGTTTTACTTCACAAAAGGCTGGCAGCTGTGCCAGACGTTCAAGCGTTTGTTCAGGCACTGGTTAGAATCAAGCCTGTTTACAGACCTTTGACTCCTCCCTGGAGTCTTAATCTAGTTCTTTCAGTTCTTCAAGGGGTTCCGTTTGAACCCTTACATTCCGTAGATATTAAGTTATTATCTTGGAAAGTTTTGTTTTTGGTTGCAATTTCTTCTGCTAGAAGAGTTTCTGAGTTATCTGCTCTGCAGTGTTCTCCGCCCTATCTGGTGTTCCATGCAGATAAGGTGGTTTTGCGTACTAAGCCTGGTTTTCTTCCGAAAGTTGTTTCCAACAAGAATATTAACCAGGAGATAGTTGTACCTTCTTTGTGCCCGAATCCAGTTTCAAAGAAGGAACGTTTGTTACACAATTTGGACGTAGTCCGTGCTCTAAAGTTCTATTTAGAGGCCACTAAAGATTTCAGACAACTTCTTCTTTGTTTGTTGTTTATTCTGGTAAAAGGAGAGGTCAAAAAGCAACTTCTACCTCTCTTTCTTTTTGGCTTAAAAGCATTATCTGTTTAGCTTATGAGACTGCCGGACGGCAGCCTCCTGAAAGAATCACAGCTCACTCCACTAGGGCTGTGGCTTCCACATGGGCCTTCAAGAACGAGGCTTCTGTTGACCAGATATGTAAGGCAGCGACTTGGTCTTCACTGCACACTTTTGCCAAATTTTACAAATTTGATACTTTTGCTTCTTCAGAGGCTATTTTTGGGAGAAAGGTTTTGCAAGCCGTGGTGCCTTCCATTTAGGTGACCTGATTTGCTCCCTCCCTTCATCCGTGTCCTAAAGCTTTGGTATTGGTTCCCACAAGTAAGGATGACGCCGTGGACCGGACACACCTATGTTGGAGAAAACAGAATTTATGCTTACCTGATAAATTACTTTCTCCAACGGTGTGTCCGGTCCACGGCCCGCCCTGGTTTTTTTAATCAGGTCTGATGAATTATTTTCTCTAACTACAGTCACCACGGTATCATATGGTTTCTCCTATGCATATTTCCTCCGGTACGTCGGTCGAATGACTGGGGTAGGCGGAGCCTAGGAGGGATCATATGACCAGCTTTGCTGGGCTCTTTGCTATTTCCTGTTGGGGAAGAGAATATCCCACAAGTAAGGATGACGCCGTGGACCGGACACACCGTTGGAGAAAGTAATTTATCAGGTAAGCATAAATTCTGTTTTTCGTGCCTTTCGTAACTTCAAGGCAGGAGCAGCATCAACTTCCTCCGCGCCAAAACAGGAAGGAGCTGTTGCTCGTTACAGACAGGGCTGGAAAGCTAACCAGTCCTGGAACAAGGGCAAGCAGGCCAGAAAACCTGCTGCTGCCCCTAAGACAGCATGAAGAGAGGGCCCCCTATCCGGAAACGGATCTAGTGGGGGGCAGACTTTCTCTCTTTGCCCAGGCTTGGGCAAGAGATGTCCAGGATCCCTGGGCGTTGGAGATCATATCTCAGGGATATCTTCTGTACTTCAAAGCTTCTCCTCCACAAGGGAGATTTCATCTTTCAAGGTTATCAGCAAACCAAATAAAGAAAGAGGCGTTTCTACGCTGTGTACAAGACCTCTTACTAATGGGGGTGATCCACCCAGTTCTGCAGACGGAACACGGGCAAGGATTCTATTCAAATCTATTTGTGGTTCCCAAGAAAGAGGGAACCTTCAGACCAATCTTGGACTTAAAGATCCTAAACATATTCCTAAGAGTTCCATCATTCAAAATGGAAACTATTCGAACCATCCTACCCATGATCCAAGAGGGTCAGTACATGACCACAGTGGACTTAAAGGATGCCTACCTTCACATACCGATTCACAAGGATCATTACCGGTACTTAAGATTTACCTTCCTAGACAGGCATTACCAGTTTGTAGCTCTTCCCTTCGGGTTAGCTACGGCCCCAAGAATCTTTACAAAGGTTTTGGGCTCACTTCTGGCGGTACTAAGACCGCGAGGCATAGCGGTGGCTCCGTACCTAGACGACATTCTGATACAAGCGTCAAGTTTTCAAACTGCCAAGTCTCATACAGAGATAGTTCTGGCATTTCTGAGGTCGCATGGGTGGAAGGTGAACGTGGAAAAGAGTTCTCTATTGCCACTTACAAGGGTTCCCTTCCTAGGGACTCTTATAGATTCTGTAGAGATGAAAATTTACCTGACGGAGGCCAGGTTATCAAAACTTCTAAATGCTTGCCATGCCCTTCATTCCATTCCACACCCGTCAGTGGCTCAGTGCATGGAGGTAGTCGGCTTAATGGTAGCGGCAATGGACATAGTACCATTTGCGCGCCTGCATCTCAGACCGCTGCAATTATGCATGCTAAGTCAGTGGAATGGGGATTACTCAGATTTGTCCCCTCTGCTAAATCTGGATCAAGAGACCAGAGATTCTCTTCTATGGTGGCTTTCTCTGCCCCATCTGTCCAAAGGGATGACCTTTCGCAGGCCAGATTGGACGATTGTAACAACTGATGCCAGCCTTCTAGGTTGGGGCGCAGTCTGGAATTCCCTGAAGGCTCAGGGATCATGGACTCAGGAGGAGAAACTCCTCCCAATAAATATTCTGGAGTTAAGAGCAATATTCAATGCTCTTCTAGCTTGGCCTCAGTTAGCAACTCTGAGGTTCATCAGATTTCAGTCGGACAACATCACGACTGTGGCTTACATCAACCATCAAGGGGGAACCAGGAGTTCCCTAGCAATGTTGGAAGTCTCAAAGATAATTCGCTGGGCAGAGTCTCACTCTTGCCACCTGTCAGCGATCCACATCCCAGGCGTGGAGAACTGGGAGGCGGATTTTCTAAGTCGCCAGACTTTTCATCCGGGGGAGTGGGAGCTTCATCCGGAGGTCTTCGCTCAACTGATTCATCGTTGGGGCAAACCAGATCTGGATCTCATGGCGTCTCGCCAGAACGCCAAGCTTCCTTGTTACGGATCCAGGTCCAGGGACCTGGGAGCGGTGCTGATAGATGCTCTGACAGCACATTGGGTCTTCAACATGGCTTATGTGTTCCCACCATTTCCGATGCTTCCTCGACTGATTGCCAAGATCAGACAGAAGAGGGTATCAGTGATTCTGATAGCGCCTGCGTGGCCACGCAGGACCTGGTATGCAGACCTAGTGGACATGTCGTCCTGTCCACCATGGTCTCTGCCTCTGAGGCAGGACCTTCTAATTCAGGGTCCTTTCAACCATCCAAATCTAATTTCTCTGAGGCTGACTGCATGGAGATTGAACGCTTGATTTTATCAAAGCGTGGCTTCTCGGAGTCGGTTATTGATACCTTAATACAGGCTAGGAAACCTGTTACCAGAAGAATTTACCATAAGATATGGCGTAAATATTTATATTGGTGCAAATCCAAGAGTTACTCATGGAGTAAGGTTAGGATTCCTAGGATATTGTCTTTTCTACAAGAGGGTTTAGAAAAGGGCTTGTCTGCTAGTTCGTTAAAGGGACAGATCTCTGCTCTGTCTATTCTTCTGCACAAACGTCTGGCAGAAGTTCCAGACGTTCAGGCTTTTTGTCAGGCTTTGGCTAGGATCAAGCCTGTGTTTAAGACTGTTGCTCCGCCGTGGAGCTTAAACTTAGTTCTTAACGTTCTGCAAGGCGTTCCGTTTGAACCCCTTCATTCCGTTGATATCAAGCTGTTATCTTGGAAAGTTCTGTTTTGATGGCTATTTCCTCGGCTCGAAGAGTCTCTGAGTTATCCGCCTTGCATTGCGATTCTCCTTATCTGATTTTTCATTCAGACAAGGTAGTTCTGCGTACTAAACCCGGGTTCTTACCTAAGGTAGTTTCTAACAGGAATATCAATCAAGAAATTGTTGTTCCATCACTGTGTCCTAACCCTTCTTCAAAGAAGGAACGACTTTTGCATAATCTGGACGTAGTCCGTGCCCTGAAGTTGTATTTGCAGGCAACTAAAGATTTTTGTCAAACTTCTTCCCTGTTTGTCGTTTACTCTGGACAGAGGAGAGGTCAAAAAGCTTTGGCTACCTCTCTCTCTTTTTGGCTTCGTAGCATAATACGTTTAGCCTATGAGACTGCTGGACAGCAGCCTCCTGAAAGGAGTACAGCTCATTCTACTAGAGCTGTGGCTTCCACCTGGGCCTTTAAAAATGAGGCCTCTGTTGAACAGATTTGCAAGGCTGCAACTTGGTCTTCACTTCACACTTTTTCAAAATTTTACAAATTTGACACTTTTGCTTCTTCGGAGGCTGTTTTTGGGAGAAAGGTTCTACAGGCAGTGGTTCCTTCCGTTTAAAGTTCCTGCCTTGTCCCTCCCATCATCCGTGTACTTTTAGCTTTGGTATTGGTATCCCATAAGTAATGGATGACCCGTGGACTGACTACACTTAACAAGAGAAAACATAATTTATGCTTACCTGATAAATTTATTGCTCTTGTAGTGTAGTCAGTCCACGGCCCGCCCTGTCTTTTACGGCAGTTCTAAATTTTTAATTAAACTCCAGTCACCTCTGCACCCTATGGTTTCTCCTTTCTCGTCTTGTTTCGGTCGAATGACTGGATATGACATGTGAGGGGAGGAGCTATATAGCAGCTCTGTTTGGGTGATCCTCTTGCAACTTCCTGTTGGGGAAGAGATATAATCCCATAAGTAATGGATGACCCGTGGACTGAATACACTACAAGAGAAATAAATTTATCAGGTAAGCATAAATTATGTTTTTTATGAGATATGCAAGTATCTGTATATATAATTCACCACCAATATTTTTTCATTTTATGAACCAATATCTGTACATGACTGTTTGTTTAAATAATGGGCTTTTGTAAGGTCTTATACACAAAGCAATATTTGTACAGTAAATGACTGAACCCCCTTAGAATGTATTTATTTACCATCATTAAACTGCAGTACATATATTTAATTTATATTTAAAGTGTCAGTAAACCTAAAAAATAATGTTATATAATTCTGCACATAGTGCAGAATTATATAACATTATATTAGTGTTATCGTTATAAAACCTTATATTCCCTTTGAATTTTTTTAAAATATGACCGTTTTTCAGACCCGCTCTCTGTGCTCGTCTGAGTGGGTCTGTTTTTATTACACAGCGCATCGGGCCAGCTGTATAGTCACAGCCCGGCCCGACCGCGCCATAACACTAAGTGCAGCTCGCTCCTGCTCTGGAGCTGCACTTAGTGTTATGGCGCGATCGGGCCGGGCTGTAACTATACAGCTGGCCCGATGCGCTGTGTAATAACAACAGACCCGCTCAGAAGAGCACAGAGAGCGGGTCTGAAAAACTGTCATATTTTAAAAAAATTCAAAGGGAATATAAGGTTTTATAACGATAACACTAATATAATGTTATATAATTCTGCACTATGTGCAGAATTATATAACATTACTTTTTAGGTTTACTGTCCCTTTAAGGGATAGTCTAGTCCAAATTAAACTTTCATGACTCAAGATAGAGCAGACAATTTTAAGCAATTTTCTAATTTACTCCCCATTATCAATGTTTCTTCGTTCTCTTTGTATCTTTATTTGAAAAAGCAGGAATGTAAGCTTAGGAGCCGGACGATTTTTTATTCAGAACCCTGGGTAGCGCTTGCTGGTTGGTGGCTACATTTAGCCACCAATCAGCAAGCTCTATCCAGGTGCTGAACCAAAAATAGTCCGGCTCCTAAGTTTACATTCCTGCTTTTAAAATAGATACCAAGCGAACAAAGAAAATTTGATAAAAGGAGTAAATTAGAAAGTTGCATAAAATTCCATGCTCTATCGGAATCATGGAAAAAAAATGTGGGTTTCATATCCCATATATGAACAGGTACTAAAATGTTAATTTTCCATTGTTCTCTGCAAGTATTGGTCTTTTGAGTAAACCATAATAAATAAATAAAAATGTCTTTGTGTAAATAATTACACAGGTAAGATAATGAGGTATTCTTTCCCTACAAGATCAACCCATTGTATTGGGTTGTGGTTTCAGTTAGCAGAAACAGCTATTTCATATCCATAAATATACCTAAAGGAGTGAATTCTGATACATATTAAACTCTGCAGCTGGTATAACAAGTAATGTGAAAAACATTAAGGAGAAACCAATTAATTTAACATTAAATACAGTTCATTTAACTCTTCTACCTCTGATCTAGAGAACACAACTTCTTAGCTTGTGTTTACAAACTCCCAGACTGTATATACCGCTTTGTGTTTGTGTTCTTTAAATTTTCAGTGTAATACAATCTTTGAAGACTTGCATGCTTCAGTACAACCAATATAAATCCACTATTTCCTAAATTTTATTTTATTTTAGAATAGCATAAACTATTTAGAGCATTAGTGAGACATCAGCACGCACTATCTAAAGGAAGAATATTTCTTCTATAAGATACAAAAAAGGAAATTTATGCTTACCTGATAAATTGATTTCTTCTATGATACGACGAGTCCACGGATTCATCCTTTACTTGTGGGATATTATCCTCCTGCTAACAGGAAGTGGCAAAGAGCACCACAGCAGAGCTGTCTATATAGCTCTTCCCTTGACTCCACCCCCCAGTCATTCTCAAGAGGTGATAAAATGTTTTAAAAACAATGTTTCTGTTGAACAGATTTGTAAGGCTGCGACTTGGTCTTCCCTTCATACCTTTTCCAAATTTTACAAATTTGATACTTTTGCTTCTTCGGAGGCTATTTTTGGGAGAAAAGTTATTCAAGCAGTGGTGCCTTCTGTTTAGGTATCTGTCTTGTCCCTCCCGTTCATCCGTGTCCTGTAGCTTTGGTATTGTATCCCACAAGTAAAGGATGAATCCGTGGACTCGTCGTATCTTATAAAAGAAAAGGAAATTTATGCTTACCTGATTGATTTCTTCTATGATACGACGAGTCCACGGCCCGCCCTGTCAATTTAAGACAGATTATAATTTTTGGTTTAAAACTTCAGTCACCTCTGCACCTTTTAGTTTCTCCTTTTTCTTCCTATACCTTCGGTCGAATGACTGGGGGGTGGAGTCAAGGGAGGAGCTATATAGACAGCTCTGCTGTGGTGCTCTTTGCCACTTCCTGTTAGCAGGAGGATAATATCCCACAAGTATAGGATGAATCCGTGGACTCGTCGTATCATAGAAGAAATCAATTTATCAGGTAAGCATAAATTTCCTTTTTTAGCAAATAAATGTGTAAACATTAAAAGCTGTAGGCGAGTGGAGTTTTTAAGAACATTTTATGATTGAATATACCAATAAGCTGTTTGAAAGATGTCTTGTACCCAGTGCACTAAGAGCCCGATGATCTAAAGGTCTCTTGGCTGGTGAGATTATTTAAGAATGCTCGCCAGTACTTCTATTTCCTAGATTTGTGTCTTCAAATCCTTCGTTAGAATCTGAATGCAGAAGTAAACGCTATTCTGCACTTTTCGGAGCTGGAATGATTCTGGTGCAATATCACCACATTCAGATCTGTATAAATCCAGATCTTAATGTGAAGATATTGCACCAGAATCAATCCGGCTCTGAAAAGAACCAAATAGTGCTTACTTCCGCATTCAGATCCTAATGAGGGATCCAAATGCATAAGACTACTATTTCCCTGGCGGAATTATCGAAACCTACTTTCCTCCTTAATATGGGAAGAGTCCACAGCTGCATTTCTTACTTTTGGGAAATACTGAACCTTGCCACCAGGAGGAGGCGAAGACACCCCAGCCAAAGGCTTAATTACCTCCCCCACTTCCTCATAACCCCAGTCATTCTTTGCCTTTCGTCACAGGAGGTTGGCAGAGAAGTGCCAGAAGATTTCGGAGTAGTCTCTTATGGAGAGTAGTACTCTTCGAGATGGGACTGGAGTTTTAAGTAGTCCTGTCAGACTCTCAGTGAGAGCATGCGTGAAAGTAAGAGTCCGGAGATGCAGGGAGAGTCTTTCTGCAAAACAATCCCGACTCATATTAACAGCTCCATAAGAAATCACTGTTGACGAGTTTCCCTGCCTGCTTTCTTCACTCAAGTCCATGTCAAAAGCAACGCTACTATCTGTCAAACTTGAAGGACCGTTTAACTGTTCCAAGGCATAGATTCTGGTAAGATTGTTTGATTTTTTTTTATACATGTATGATAACGCAAGAAGACAGTATAGAATCAAGAGTTAATATTTCCTGAGGGGGTTTATTGAACAGTGGGGAATAATCTTATATGTTTATTTGATTTTATGCTGCTTTATGTGTGAGATGTTATGGGCTCATAGGCTGTTATGGAATATACAGCTTTCACTTTGAGAGTTGTGCAGCTTACAAGTTTGGCACGCATTTTCTCATAGCAGAGGCGGTCCTGCATTGTGCCGTTTTCATTCCCTCTTTCCTGACTGGGTGTCTATCAGAGAGGAGTCATAAATCTCTGTGCTGTCTGGGTCATAGGATGTGGGGAATGCCCCAGCCATTAGCGTATAAGGGTGCCGTTTTTGTGAATAAAATAAGATTGTCTTATTTTCTATAGTTCTCTGTTTATTGCACTAGCGACGGAGGATTCTGTTACTTATGGGTGTACTCCCTCTATTCCTAAAGAGTAATTCCTGTTTATATTGTGAGGAGGCCTTAGATCCTCCCTCTCAATTAGGTTACATATGCCTTGATAATGTGATAATTTCAAATATGTTTGATACCACTAAGCCGTCCACCTCTGAGGAGTTGTTGTCCAATGAGGGTCATACCCTACATTCTTCTCTCTCTACACATGAAGTTTCCCATAGCATTGCTGATCCTCCATCTGGATGGGGCCTTTTTTTACATCAGACGTTACTGCGCTTTTCAGACGGCGGTGTCTGCGGCCTTTAATGCCTTACCTCGCACTGCCAAGCGCAAGCAAAAGGTTACATATTGCACTCCTTTCCAGAGTACATCAGATAATTGATTGGATTTAACTAATAGGTTATCCAAGTTCTTTCTGAGACTTCAGAGTATGAACATTCTGGATCGGAGTCTGCTGCCTCTAAACCTCCAGCTGCGGAGGAACCAGACTTTAGTTTTAGGAATTTGTGCTTTCTTCTAAAGGAAGTTTTGGCGAATTTAGAGGTTCCAGAGGCCAAATTGCCTGATGAACTTTTGTTTCCTAAATTGGATAGAGTTTGGGGACAGGGTGGTACCTTATCCTTAAATAAAAAGAGAGAACCGCTCAACCTGGGAACGAACAATAGCATAATAGCCTGTTCTATGGCTAGTTACCACCCAAGAAGCAGCCTCTTTTTGCTCAACATGTGCCTTTCACAGAGAAGAACTTTCCTGAAGCATATCAGTCTGATCCTGACTTCACAGTACAGTCCAGCCCTGAAATACCAGGCAATCCCTCTCTGAACGAGAGAAATGGCAAAACCCCAAACGTACGTTTCGGCCTATTGTGGGCCTCGTCAGTGAGGTGCAGCCATATCCCTCTAGGCACACTGAGCAACGGGTCCACGTCTGGATTCCCGCATCACAATTAGGGAGACTTCCCTAAGTGTCATAATTTGCCTAAATAAAAAGAGAGAAGCGCTCAACCTGGGAACGAACACTAACATAATAGCTTCTTCTATGGCTAGTTACCACCCAAGAAGTAGCCTATTTTTGCTCAACATGTGCCTTTCACAGAGAAGAACTTTCCTGAAGCATATCAGTCTGATCCTGACTTCACAGTACAGTCCAGCCCCGAAATACCAGGCAATTCTTCTCTGAACGAGAGAAACAGCAAAACCCCAGACGTACGTTTCGGCCTATTGTGGGCCTCGTCAGTGAGGTGCAGCCATATCCCTCTAGGCACACTGAGCAACGGGTTAACGTCTGTATTCCCGCATCACACTTAGGGAGACTTCCCCAAGTGTCATAATTTGCACACTCACTGACGAGGCCCACAATAGGCTGAAACGTACGTCTGGGGTTTTGCTGTGTCTCTTGTTCAGAGAGGGATTGCCTGGTATTTTGGGGCTGGACTGTACTGTGAAGTCAGGATCAGACTGATATGCTTCAGGAAAGTTCTTCGCTGTGAAAGGCACATGTTGAGCCAAAAGAGGCTGCTTCTTGGGTGGTAACTAGCCATAGAAGAAGCTATTATGCGTTCCCAGGTTGAGCGCTTCTCTCTCTTTATGGTACCTTATCCTTCCCTGCTCCTGTTAGATGACAAACATTATTAAGAATGAATGGGACAGGATTGGATTCCTTTTTCCCCTCTTCTTCCTTTAAGAAATTTTTCCCGGTCCTGGGCTCTCAATGGAGTTATGGGGTTCCGTCCCTAAAAGGGATGGCGCTATCTTCACCCTTGCTAAACATACTGCTATCCCGCTTGAGGATAGCTCTTCATTTAAAGAGCCCATGGATAAAGGATGGAAACTTGGTTAAGAAAAATGTTTCAACATATGGAATATTTGTTTCAACCGGCGGCTGTTGCTGGAGAAACTACCTACGGGTGCGACTCCTTATAGGATTTGGTTGGGGTGGAGAGGTCCCCTCAACATTATTCAGGTAAGAATTATGGCTTTGAAGGTTGCTAATTATTTTATCTGTGATGCTATTAAGCAGATTATTCGCCTGAATGCTAAGGCTTCAGCTTTTCTGCTCAGGCCCGTCAGGCTCTGGTTTTTGTCATGATCTGCGGATATACCTTCTAAGTCTAGACTTTTTTTCCCTCCCCTTTAAGGGAAATATTTTGTTTGGTCCAGGCCTGGACTCAATTATCTCCACGGTCAAAGGTGGCAAGGGTGCCCTCCTACTGTAAGAGAATAAGAACTAGTCTAAGGACAATTTTCTTTCTGATAAAGCCCATTGTCAGCAGTCCTCTGCTAAGCCAGAGCAAACCAAGAGCTCTTGGAAGCCAGCTCAGTCCTGGAATAAATCCAAGCAGAGCAAGAAGCCCGCCGAGTCAGTCGGCAAGAATGGGTGGTTCCTAGTCCTCTTCTGGATTGTGTAGGGGCAGACTGTTGCTCTTTTCAGTCGCTTGGTTCGGGGACGTGCAGAATCCATGGGTCCTGGAGGTCATAGCTCAGAGTTACAAGATAGGTTTCAAGTCTCAGCCACCCAGGGGCAGATTCCTCCTCTCAAACCTGTCTTCCTGACCAGTAAAGAGGGAAACCTTTTCTGGGGTGCGTACGGGATCTGTCCTCTTAGGAGTTATTGTCCCGGTGCCCATCGCAGAGAGAGGTTTGGGATACTACTCCAACCTTCTCATGGTCCCAAAGAAGGAGGGAACTTTCCGTCCGATTCTGTACCTAAAGTGCTTAAACAAGTTTCTGCTATATAGGTAAGACGAGTCCACGGATTCATCCTTTACTTGTGGGATATTATCCTTCCCTACAGGAAGTTTCAAAGAGCACCACAGCAGAGCTGTCTATATAGCTCCTCCCTTAGCTCCACCCCCCAGTCATTCTCTTTGCTTACTCTAAGTACTAGGAAGGGTAAAGTGAAAGAAGTGATAAAATATTAGTTTTTAATTTCTACTCATGGAGTAAGATCAGGATTCCTAGGATTTTGTCCTTTCTCCACGAAGGATTGGAGATGGGGCTATGAGCTAGTTCCTTAAAGGGACATATATCTGCTTTATCAATTCTACGGCACAAACGTCTGGCAGATGTTCCAGACGTTCAGTCATTCTGTCAGGCTTTAGTTAGAATCAAGCCTGTGTTTAAACCTGTTGCTCTGCCATGGAGTTTGAATTTAGTTCTTAAGGTTCTTCAAGGGGTTCCGTTTGAACCTATGCATTCCGTAGATATAAAGCTTCTATCTTGGAAAGTTCTGTTTTTAGTTGCTATCTCTTCGGCTCGAAGAGTTTCTGAACTATCTGCATTGCAATGCGACTCGCCTTATCTTGTTTTCCATGCTGATAAGGTGGTTTTGCGTACCAAACCTGGATTCCTTCCTAAGGTTGTTACTAATAAGAATATTAATCAGGAAATTGTTGTTCCTTCTCTGTGTCCTAATCCCTCCTCTAAGAAGGAGCGTCTTTTGCACAACTTGGACGTGGTTCGTGCTTTAAAGTTTTACTTGCAAGTGACCAAAAATTTCCGTCAAACATCTTCTTTGTTTGTTGTCTATTCTGGAAAACGTAGAGGTCAAAAAGCTACGGCTACCTCTCTTGCCTTTTGGCTGAACAGCATCATCCGTTTGGCATACGCGACTGCTGGACAGCAGCCCCCTGAAAGAATTACAGGTCACTCTACTATAGCGGTGGCTTCCACATGGGCTTTTAAAAATAATACTTCTGTTGAACAGATTTGTAAGGCTGCGACTTGGTCTTCGTTTCATACATTTTCCAAATTTGATACCTTTGCTTCTTCGGAGGCTGTTTTTGGGAGAAAAGTTCTTCAAGCAGTGGTGCCTTCTGTTTAACCATCTGTCTTGTCCCTCCCGTTCATCCTTGTCCTGTAGCTTTGGTATTGTATCCCACAAGTAAAGGATGAATCCGTAGACTCGTCTTACCTATATAGAAGAAAACTAAATTTATGCTTACCTGATAAATTGATTTCTTCTATGGTAAGACGAGTCCACGGCCCGCCCTGTCATTTTAAGACTGATTGTATTTTTTTTATTTAAACTGTCACCTCTGCACCTTGTAGTTTCTCCTTTTCCTTCCTGTATCTTCGGTTGAATGACTGGGGGGTGGAGCTAAGGGAGGAGCTATTTAGACAGCTCTGCTGTGGTGCTCTTTGCCACTTCCTGTAGGGAAGGATAATATCCCACAAGTAAAGGATGAATCCGTGGACTCGTCTTACCATAGAAGAAATCAATTTATCAGGTAAGCATAAATTTAGTTTTTTATATGTCTCCTTGTTCAAGATGGAGACAATAAGGTCTTTTCTTCCCCTCGTTTGAGAAGGGCAGTTCATGACCACGATAGATCTGAAGGATGCTCTCTTCACGTACCAATCCTCTAGGACCACTTCCAGTTCCTAAGGTTTGCGTTCATGGACCAGCTCTTTCAGTTTATTTCACTTCCGTTGGGTCTAGCTACGGCTCTAAGAAATTTTTCGAAAAGTGGACAATTCGGAATCTCTCCTGTCTTCTTAGATCCCATGGATGGAAGATATATCTTGAGAAAGTTTTCTTATATCAGGTACCAGGGTAGAATTCCCAGTACTATAATAGACTCCATAGACATGAGAATATTTCTAACAGACCAGAGACGTTGCAAGCCAGCTTCAACATGTCTTGCCCTCCAGAACTCCTTAAAGTGAAAGTAAATCCTAGCGTTTTACAAACGCTAGGATTTACTATTGAAACAAATAAAGGGCACTTTATTTCATGAAGTATAAGATACTTCATGTAGAAAGCTCCTTTATTTGATTCAATCAATCGCCGCTCTTAGCTCCTACAGCAGAGCACGGCTAAAAAAAAATTTGGCTAAGAGGTGACGTTTTCACCTCTTAGCCAATAACTGTGCGGTAAATCCGGCTCCCATGGGCGCCAAGCCTGATTTACCGCACGGCTATTGGCTTAGAGGTGAAAATGTCAGGATGGGGAGCTGTTTGGAGTGCCAGGAAGGCACAGGTCCTATGGACTCAGGGAGGTAAGCTCCCTCCCGATCTCATTTTGGTACTTTGGGCAATATACAATGCTCTGAACGCTTAGCCTCTGCTGGGTTTGTCCCAGTTTATCAGATTCTAGACAATATAACCTTGGTGGCTTACATCAACCATCAGGGGGGAACGAGAAGCTCCCTAGCTATGTGGGAAGTATCTCGGATTCTGGAGAGGGCAGAGACCCACATCTGTTCGCTGTCAGCGATCCAGATTCCGGGTGTGGACATCTGGGAAGCGAATTTCCTCAGCAGACAATCCTTTCATCCGGGGGAATGGTCTCTCCATCCCGAAGTGTTTGCAGAGATTTGC
This sequence comes from Bombina bombina, assembly GCF_027579735.1. Lineage (NCBI taxonomy): Eukaryota > Metazoa > Chordata > Amphibia > Anura > Bombinatoridae > Bombina > Bombina bombina. Next base: position 884,542,692 of record NC_069500.1, read on the forward strand.
AAAAGGAAGATCTTATGATGTCTCAATACCAAGCTACCCAGATATGGGTCGAGGTACAGGGATCCTCATGCGGAGCTAACAGATGCATTAGTGGTGCCTGGGAGGTTCAATCTAATTTGTCTTTACCGGCCGTTTACCACTACTTACTCGTGTAGTGGCTCGAATCAAGCAAGAGCCGGCGTCAGTGATACTGATTGTTCCATTTTGGCCGCGAAGGATTTGGATGTCCTCATCTCCTCCGTAAAAGTTACCTTGTTGCAGGGATCTGCTGACCAAAGTCTCTTTGTTCATCCATGCCTAGATTCTCTGAGGCTGACTGCGTGGAGATTGAATTCTTAGTCCTAGCCAAGAGAGGGTTTTCTGAGAGAGCTATTTTTACTCTCATTCAAGCTCGTAGGCTGGTTGTTGTCGCATCTATCATAAGGTGTGGAGGACCTACTTATTCTCTTCTCCAGGATGAACTGGAGAAGGGCTTTAGTGCAAGTCCCCTGATGGTACAGATTTGGGCCCTGTCTGTGTTACTGCACAAGAGATTCGCTGAGCTTCCAGATGTGCAGTCATTTTTTAAGGCTCTTCTAGGACCAGACCTGTGTTTAGATCTATTGCTCCTCCTTGGAGTTTAAATCTTGTGCTTAAGGTTTTGCAACGGGCCCCCGTTAGAGCCTATGCATGAAGTAGACATTAAATTGTTGTCTTGGAAGTTTTCTTTTCTACTGGCTTTTGCTTCTGTGCGCAGAGTATCTGTGATTGCTGCCTTGCAATGCATCCCTCATCTGGCTTTCCATGCTGATTAGGCTGTTCTACAAACCAAGTTAGGTTTTCTTGCTAAGGTTGTGTCAATTCGCAACATCAATCAAGAGATTTTGGTTCCTTTCTTATGTCCTAAACCTTCTTTGTCGAAGGAACGTTTTCAACATAATTCTGGATGTGGTTTGTGCCTTAAAGTCATATCTTCAGGCCACGAAGGAATCTAGACAAACTTTTTTCTCTTTTTGTTCTCTTTTCCGGGAAACGTGGGTGTCAGAGGACCTCTTCGACTTCCTTATCTTTTTGGCTGAGGATTGTCATCCGTTTAACATAGAGACAGCGGGACATAAGCCTCCTCTGAGGATTACGGCTCATTCTACGAGAGCTGTGGTTTACTCTTGGGCCTTCAAAAATGAGGCCTCTATGGATCAGATTTGTAAGCTGGCTACCTGGTCCTCCTTACATATTTTTTCCAAACTTTACAAGTTTGATGTTTTTGCTTTTGCTGAAGCAGCCTTCGGGGGGGAAGGTTTTGCAGGCTGTGGTGCCCTCAGATTAGGGCCCGCCTCTCTTTTTTCCCTCCTGTTAGCATTCCGTGTACTCTAGAGCTTGGCTATATGTTTCCCAAAAGTAAGGAATGCAGCTGTGGACTCTTCCCATATTAAGAAGGAAAACTTAAAGTATGCTTACCAGATAATTGCCTTTCCTTCTGCATGGGAAGAGTCCAAAGGTCCCGCCCATGTTCTCCGATGGGTGGCCCTAAATTTTAATTTATTCTTCTGGCTCCTTTTTCACCCTGCTATTTCTCCTACTGTTCCTTGTTCCCTCGGCAGAATGACTGGGGTTATGAGGAAGTGGGGGAGGTATTTAAGCCTTTGGCTGGGGTGTCTTTGCCTCCTCCTGGTGGCCAGGTTCAGTTTTTCCCAAAAGTAAGAAGGAAAGGAAATTATCTGGTAAGCATAATTTTAAGTTTTTTACCTTGAAAACGGTGTCTCGCTGAGGGGCGTATACTGCATTTTCGTATAGGAAGAAGATGCATACATTGCAGAAGTGTACAATGAAAGTCGTAAATTAAAAATTATACAAAACTAATAATTGAACCATTAACATATAAATGAATGGGGGGGGGGGGAATGTAAATTAAATGTTAATGTGCATAAAAAATCATAACAAAATTGTTCACCAAAAAACCAAAATTTATGCTTACCTGATAAATGTATTTCTCTTGTGGTGTATCCAGTCCACGGGTTCATCCATTACTTGTGTGATATTCTCCTTTCCAACAGGAAGCTGCAAGAGGACACCCACAGCAGAGCTGTCTATATAGCTCCTCCCCTAACTGCCACCCCCAGTCATTCGACCGAAGACAAGCAAGAAAAAAGGAGAAACTATAGGGTGCAGTGGTGACTGTAGTTTAAAAATAAAAAACACCTGCCTTAAAATGACAGGGCGGGCCGTGGACTGGATACACCACAAGAGAAATACATTTATCAGGTAAGCATAAATTTTGTTTTCTCTTGTAAAGGTGTATCCAGTCCACGGGTTCATCCATTACTTGTGGGATACCAATACCAAAGCTTTAGGACACGGATGAAGGGAGGGACAAGGCAGGAACTTAAACGGAGGGCACCACTGCCTGTAAGACCTTTCTCCCAAAAATAGCCTCCGAAGAAGCAAAAGTATCAAATTTGTAGAATTTAGAAAAAGTATGAAGCGAAGACCAAGTTGCCGCCTTACAAATCTGTTCAACAGAGGCCTCATTTTTAAAAGCCCATGTGGAAGCCACCGCTCTAGTGGAATGAGCTGTAATTCTTTCAGGAGGCTGCTGGCCAGCAGTCTCATAAGCTAAGCGGATTATGCTTCTCAGCCAAAAAGAAAGAGAAGTTGCCAAAGCAGATGTTTGACGAAAATCCTTCGTAGCTTGTAAATAAAACTTTAAAGCACGAACCACATCAAGATTGTGTAAAAGACGTTGCTTCTTTGAGGAAGGATTAGGACATAATGAAGGAACAACAATCTCCTGATTTATATTCTTATTAGATACTACCTTAGGAAGAAACCCAGGTTTGGTACGCAAAACTACCTTATCTGCATGGAAAATCAGATAAGGGGAATCACACTGTAAAGCAGATAACTCCGAAACTCTTCAATCTGAGGAGATAGCTACTAAAAGAAGAACTTTCCAAGATAAAAGTTTAATATCTTTGGAATGCAAAGGTTCAAATGGAACCCCTTGAAGAACTTTAAGAACTAAATTTAAACTCCATGGCGGAGCAACAGGTTTAAACACAGGCTTGATTCTAACTAAAGCCTGACAAAACGCCTGAACGTCTGGAACCTCAGCCAGACGTTTGTGCAAAAAAATAGACAGAGCAGAAATCTGTCCCTTTAAGGAACTAGCAGACAATCCTTTCTCCAATCCCTCTTGGAGAAAGGATAAGATTCTAGGAATCCTGACTTTACTCCATGAGTAACCCTTGGATTCACACCAATGAAGATATTTACACCATATCTTATGATAGATTTTCCTGGTGACAGGCTTTCGAGCCTGAATTAAGGTATCAATGACAGACTCGGAAAAACCACGCTTTGATAGAATCAAGCGTTCAATCTCCAAGCAGTCAGACACAGAGAATTTAGATTTGGATGTTTGAAAGGACCTTGAAGTAGAAGGTCCTGCCTTAGCGGCAGAGTCCATGGTGGAAAGGATGACATGTCCACCAGATCTGCATACCAAGTCCTGCGTGGCCACGCAGGAGCTATCAAAATCACCGAAGCTCTCTCCTGCTTGATCTTGGCAATCAGACGAGGAAGCAGAGGAAACAGTTGAAACACATAAGCCAGGCTGAAGGACCAGGGCGCTGCTAGAGCATCTATCAGCGCTGCCTTGGGATCCCTGGACCTGGACCCGTAACAAGGAAGCTTGGCGTTCTGACGAGACGCCATGAGATCCAGTTCTGGTTTGCCCCATAGTTGAACCAACTGGGCAAATACCTCCGGATGGAGCTCCCACTCCCCCGGATGAAAAGTCTGCCGACTTAGGAAATCCGCCTCCCAGTTCTCTACTCCTGGGATATGGATAGCTGAGAGATGGCATGAGTGAACCTCTGCCCATAGAATTATCTTTGAAACCTCCAACATTGCCAGGGGGCTCCTTGTACACCCCTGATGGTTGATATAGGCTACAGTCGTGATGTTGTCCGACTGAAATCTGATGAACCTGACCGCAGCTAGCTGAGGCCAAGCCTGAAGAGCATTGAATATCGCTCTTAGCTTCAGAATGTTTATTGGAAGGAGGGCTTCCTCCTGAGTCCATGAACCCTGAGCCTTCAGGGAGTTCCAGACTGCGCCCCAGCCCAGAAGGCTGGCATCTGTCGTCACTATAGTCCATTCTGGCCTGCGGAAACTCAATCCCCTGGACAGATGGACCCAAGATAGCCACCAGAGAAGAGAATCCCTGGTCTCCTGATCCAGATTTAGCAGAGGGGACAAATCTGTGTAATCCCCATTCCACTGATTGAGCATGCAAAGTTGCAGTGGTCCGAGATGTAGGCGGGCAAACGGAACTATGTCCATTGTCGCTACCATTAGGCCGATTTCTTCCATACACTGAGCCACTGACGGCTGAGAAGTGGAATAAAGAGCACGGCAGAAAGTTAGAAGCTTTGACAACCTGACCTCTGTCAGAAAAATCATAATTTCTACTGAATCTATCAGAGTTCCTAGGAAGGAAACTCTTGTGAGAGGGGAGAGAGAACTCTTTCCTTCGTTCACCTTCCACCCGTGAGACCTCAGGAATGCCAGAACAATGTCCGTATGGGACTTGGCGATTTGAAAATTTGACGCCTGTATCAGAATGTCGTCTAGGTAAGGAGCCACCGCTATGCCTCGTGGCCTTAGAACCGCCAGTAGGGACCCTAGAACCTTCGTAAAGATTCTTGGTGCCGTGGCTAACCCGAAGGGAAGAGCCACAAACTGATAATGCCTGTCTAGGAAGGCAAACCTGAGAAACCGATGATGATCTCTGTGTATCGGAATGTGGAGATAAGCATCCTTTAAGTCCACGGTAGTCATATATTGACCCTCCTGGATCATAGGTAGGATGGTTCGAATAGTCTCCATCTTGAAGGATGGGACCCTGAGAAATTTGTTTAGGATCTTGAGATCCAAGATTGGTCTGAAAGTTCCCTCTTTTTTGGGAACTATAAACAGATTTGAATAGAATCCCTGCCCCTGTTCCTCCCTTGGAACTGGGTGGATCACTCCCATAACCAGAAGGTCTTGAACGCAACGTAAGAATGCCTCTCTCTTTATCTGGTTTGCAGATAATTGTGAGAGATGAAATCTCCCCTTTGGAGATGAGGCTTTGAAATCCAGAAGATATCCCTGGGAAACAATTTCCAGAGCCCAGGGATCCTGGACGTCTCTTGCCCAAGCCCGGGCGAAGAGAGAAAGTCTGCCCCCAACTAGATCCGGTCCCGGATCGGGGGCTACTCCTTCATGCTGTCTTAGAGGCAGCAGCAGGTTTCTTTCATGTAATTAGCAAGAGTCCATGAGCTAGTGACGTATGGGATATACATTCCTACCAGGAGGGGCAAAGTTTCCCAAACCTCAAAATGCCTATAAATACACCCCTCACCACACCCACAATTCAGTTTTACAAACTTTGCCTCCCATGGAGGTGGTGAAGTAAGTTTGTGCTAGATTCTACGTTGATATGCGCTTTGCAGCAGGCTGGAGCCCGGTTTTCCTCTCAGAGTGCAGGGAATGTCAGAGGGATGTGAAGAGAGTATTACCTATTTGAATACAATGGTCTTCCTCTAGGGGATCTATTTCATAGGTTCTCTGTTATCGGTCGTAGAGATTCATCTCTTACCTCCCTTTTCAGATCGACGATATACTCTTATATACCATTACCTCTACTGATTCTCGTTTCAGTACTGGTTTGGCTGTCTACTATATGTAGATGAGTGTCTTAGGGTAAGTAAGTCTTATTTTATTATGACACTCTAAGCTATGGTTGGGCACTTTATATGTAAAGGTCTAAATATATGTTTAAACTTATATTTGCCATGATTCAGGATAATCAGTATTGCTTATTTTCAGACAGTCAGTTTCATTATTTGGGATAATGCATATGAAATATTTTTTTCTTACCTTAAAAGAATTTTTTTTCAATTGACTTTTTTTTTTCCCCTGTGGGCTGTTAGGCTCACGGCGGCTGAAAATGCTTCAATTCGTCATTCTTGGCGCTGACTTTTTTGGCGCAAAAATTTTGTCATTTCCGGCGCATTAATTGACGCCGGAAGTTTGTGCTTGGTTGCGTCATTTTTGACGTTCAGACGGTTTTTTGCGCCAAAATTGTGGGCGTCGTTTTTTTCGGCGTCACAGGATGTGGCGTCATACTTGGCGCCAAAAAATATGGGCGTTGTACTTGGCGCCAATAATGTGGGCGTCATTCTTGGCGCCAAAAAAATGTGGGCATCATTCTTGTCTCCACCTTTTTTTCACATTATTTCAGTCTCATTTTTCATTGCTTCTGGTTGCTAGAGGCTTGTTCATTTGGCATTTTTTTCCCATTCCTGAAACTGTCATTTAAGGAATTTGATAATTTTGCTTTATATGTTGTTTTTTCTATTACATATTGCAAGATGTCTCAACATGACCCTGGATCAGAATCTACTTCTGGAAAGACGCTGCCTGATGCTGGTTCTACCAAAGTTAAGTGCATCTGTTGTAAACTTTTGGTAACTGTTCCTCCGGCTGTTGTTTGTGATAACTGTCATGATAAACTTTCTAATGCAGATTGTGTTTCCATTAGTAATAATCCATTACCTGTTGTTGTTCCTTCAACATCTAATGTTCAGAATGTCCCTGTTAATGTAAAAGAATTTGTTTCTAAATCTATTAGGAAGGCTCTGTCTGTTATTCCTCCTTCCAGTAAGCGTAAAAGGTCTTTTAAAACTTCTTATATTTCAGATGAATTTTTAAGTGACCGTCATCATTCTGACTTATCTGTTTCTGATGAGGATCTATCTGGTTCAGAAGATTCTGCCTCAGATATTGACACTGATAAATCTTCATATTTATTTAAGATGGAGTTTATTCGTTCTTTACTTAAAGAAGTATTAATTGCATTAGATATGGAGGAGTCTAGTCCTCTTGATACTAAATCTACTAAGCGTTTAAATTCGGTTTTCAAACCTCATGTAGTTATTCCTGAAGTTTTTCCAGTTCCTGATGCTATTTCAGAAGTAATTTATAGGGAATGGAATAGTCTGGGTACTTCATTTACTCCTTCTCAAAGGTTTAAGAAATTGTACCCTGTGCCATCTGATAGATTAGAATTTTGGGATAAAATCCCTAAAGTTGATGGGGCTATTTCTACTCTTGCTAAACGTACTACTATTCCTACGGCGGATAGTACTTCCTTTAAGGATCCTTTAGACAGGAAGATTGAATCCTTTCTAAGGAGAGCTTATTTATGTTCAGGTAATCTTCTTAGACCTGCTATTTCTTTGGCTGATGTTGCTGCAGCTTCAACTTTCTGGTTGGAGGCTTTAGCGCAACAAGTTTCAGACCATAATGCTTATAGCATTGTTAAACTTCTTCAACATGCTAATAACTTTATTTGTGATGCCATTTTTTATATCATTAGAATTGATGTCAGGTATATGTCTTTAGCTATTTTGGCTAGAAGAGCTTTATGGCTTAAATCTTGGAATGCAGATATGACTTCTAAGTCAACTTTGCTTTCTCTTTCTTTCCAAGGTAATAAATTATTTGGTTCACAGTTGGATTCTATTATTTCAACTGTTACTGGGGGGAAAGGAACCTTTTTGCCTCAGGACAAAAAATCTAAAGGTAAATACAGGGCTGCTAATCGTTTTCGTTCCTTTCGTCAGAATAAAGAACAGAAGCCTGACCCTTCCCCTAAAGGAACGGTTTCTGTTTGGAAACCTTCTCCAGTCTGGAATAAATCAAAGCCTTTTAGAAAGTCAAAACCAGCTCCCAAATCCGCATGAAGGTGCGGCCCTCATTCCAGCACAGCTGGTAGGGGGCAGGTTACGATTTTTCAAAGATATTTGGATCAATTCGATTCACAGTCTTTGGATTCAGAACATTGTTTCTCAAGGATACAGAATAGGTTTTAAGATAAGACCTCCTGTGAGAAGATTTTTTCACTCTCGCATTCCAGTAAACCCAGTGAAGGCTCAGGCATTTCTGAAATGTGTTTCAGATCTAGAGTTGGCTGGGGTAATTGTACCAGTTCCAGTTCTGGAACGGGGTCTAGGGTTTTACTCAAATCTATTCATTGTACCAAAGAAGGAGAACCAACATTCAAAATGGTGACTATAAGGACTATTCTGCCTTTTGTTCAGCAAGGGCATTATATGTCCACAATAGATTTACAGGATGCATATCTTCATATTCCAATTCATCCAGATCACTATCAGTTTCTGAGATTCTCTTTTCTAGACAAGCATTACCAGTTTGTTGCCCTTCCGTTTGGCCTAGCAACAGCTCCAAGGATCTTTTCAAAGGTTCTCGGTGCCCTTCTCTCTGTAATCAGAGAACATGGTATTGCGGTATTTCCTTATTTGGACGATATCTTGGTACTTGCTCAGTCTTTACATTCTGCAGAATCTCATACGAATCAACTTGTGTTGTTTCTTCAAAAACATGGTTGGAGGATCAATTTACCAAAGAGTTCTTTGATTCCTCAGACAAAGGTAACCTTTTTGGGCTTTCAAATAGATTCAGTGTCCATGACTTTGTCTCTAACAGAAAAGAGACGTCTGAAGTTGGTTTCAGCTTGTCGAAACCTTCAGTCTCAGTCATTCCCTTCGGTAGCTTTTTGCATGGAAATTCTAGGTCTCATGACTGCTGCATCAGACGCGATCCCCTTTGCTCGTTTTCACATGAGACCTCTTCAGCTTTGTATGCTGAACCAGTGGTGCAGGGATTATACAAGGATATCACAAATAATATCCTTAAATCCCAATGTTCGATCTTCTCTGACTTGGTGGTTGGATCACCATCGTTTAATTCAAGGGGCCTCTTTTGTTCGTCCAACCTGGACTGTGATCTCAACAGATGCAAGTCTTTCAGGTTGGGGAGCTGTATGGGGATCTCTGACAGCGCAGGGGGTTTGGGAATCTCAGGAGGCGAGATTACCAATCAACATTTTGGAACTCTGTGCGATTTTCAGAGCTCTCTAGTTCTGGCCTCTTCTGAAGAGAGAATCGTTTATTTGTTTTCAGACGGACAATGTCACAACCGTGGCGTATGTCAATCATCAAGGTGGGACTCACAGTCCTCAAGCTATGAAAGAAGTATCTCGGATACTTGTATGGGCGGAATCCAGCTCCTGTCTAATTTCTGCGGTTCACATCCCAGGTGTAGACAATTGGGAAGCGGATTATCTCAGTCGCCAGACGTTACATCCGGGCGAATGGTCTCTTCACCCAGAGGTATTTCTTCAGATTGTTCAAATCTGGGGACTTCCAGAAATAGATCTGATGGCCTCTCATCTAAACAAGAAACTTCCCAGGTATCTGTCCAGATCCAGGGATCCTCAGGCGGAAGCAGTGGACGCGTTGTCGCTTCCTTGGAATTATCATCCTGCCTATATCTTTCCGCCTCTAGTTCTTCTTCCAAGAGTGATTTCCAAAATTCTAATGGAACGTTCGTTTGTACTGCTGGTGGCTCCAGCATGGCCTCACAGGTTTTGGTATGCGGATCTCATTCGGATGGCCAGTTGCCAACCTTGGACACTTCCGTTAAGACCAGACCTTCTATCTCAAGGCCCATTTTTCCATCAGGATCTCAAATCATTAAATTTGAAGGTATGGAAATTGAACGCTTGATTCTTAGTCATAGAGGTTTCTCTGACTCAGTAATTAATACTATGTTACAGGCTCGTAAATCTGTGTCTAGGAAGATTTATTATCGAGTCTGGAAGACTTACATTTCTTGGTGTTCTTCTCATAAGTTCTCCTGGCATTCTTTTAGAATTCCTAGAATTTTACAGTTTCTTCAGGATGGTTTGGATAACGGTTTACCTGCAAGTTCTTTGAAAGGACAAATCTCTGCTCTTTCTGTTCTTTTTCACAGAAAGATTGCTAATCTTCCTGATATTCATTGTTTTGTACAGGCTTTGGTTCGTATCAAGCCTGTCATTAAGTCAATCTCTCCTCCTTGGAGTCTTAATTTGGTTCTGAGGGCTTTACAGGCTCCTCCGTTTGAACCTATGCATTCTCTGGATATTAAATTACTTTCTTGGAAAGTTTTGTTCCTTTTGGCCATCTCTTCTGCTAGAAGAGTTTGAGTTATCTGCTCTTTCTTGTGAATCTCCTTTTCTGATTTTTCATCAGGATAAGGCGGTGTTGCGGACTTCATTTCAATTTTTACCTAAGGTTGTGAATTCTAACAACATTAGTAGAGAAATTGTTGTTCCTTCATTGTGCCCTGATCCTAAGAATTCAAAGGAGAGATCTTTACATTCTTTGGATGTAGTAAGAGCTTTGAAATATTATGTTGAAGCTACTAAAGATTTTAGAAAGACTTCTATTCTATTTGTTATCTTTTCTGGTTCCAGGAAAGGTCAGAAAGCTTCTGCCATTTCTTTGGCGTCTTGGTTAAAGTCTTTGATTCATCATACTTATGTGGAGTCGGGTAAGTCCCCGCCTCAAAGGATTACGGCTCATTCTACTAGGTCAGTTTCTACTTCCTGGGCTTTTAGGAATGAAGCTTCTGTTGATCAGATTTGCAAAGCAGCAACTTGGTCTTCTTTGCATACTTTTACTAAATTCTACCATTTTGATGTTTTCTCTTCTTCTGAAGCAGTTTTTGGTAGAAAAGTACTTCAGGCAGCTGTTTCAGTTTTATTCTTCTGCTTATGATTTCAGTTTTTTTCATTATTTAGATTAAAACTTTTGATTTGGGTTGTGGCTTATTTTTTCAGCGGAATTGGCTGTCTTTATCCCTCCCTCTCTAGTGACTCTTGCGTGGAAGTTCCACATCTTGGGTATCTGCTATCCCATACGTCACTAGCTCATGGACTCTTGCTAATTACATGAAAGAAAACATAATTTATGTAAGAACTTACCTGATAAATTAATTTCTTTCATATTAGCAAGAGTCCATGAGACCCACCCTTTTTGTGGTGGTTATGATTTTTTTGTATAAAGCACAATTATTCCAAATCCTTATTTTTGATGCTTTCGCTCCTTTCTTATCACCCCACTTCTTGGCTATTCGTTAAACTGAATTGTGGGTATGGTGAGGGGTGTATTTATAGGCATTTTGAGGTTTGGGAAACTTTGCCCCTCCTGGTAGGAATGTATATCCCATACGTCACTAGCTCATGGACTCTTGCTAATATGAAAGAAATTAATTTATCAGGTAAGTTCTTACATAAATTATGTTTTTTTGGCCTGCTTTCCCTTGTTCCAAGCCTGGTTAGGTCTCCAGACTGGCTTGGACTGGGCAAAATTTCCTTCTTGTTTTGCAGTAGAGGAAGTTGAAGCTGCGCCACTCTTGAAGTTTCGAAAGGAACGAAAATTAGTCTGTTTGGTCCTTAATTTGTTGGACCTATCCTGGGGAAGGGCTTGGCCTTTTCCTCCAGTAATATCAGAAATGATCTCCTTCAATCCAGGCCCGAATAGGGTCTGCCCTTTGAAGGGGATGTTGAGAAGCTTAGACTTTGAAGTGACATCAGCTGACCAGGATTTAAGCCATAGCGCCCTACGTGCCTGAATGGCAAAACCTGAATTCTTAGCAGTTAGCTTTGTTAAATGAAAAACGCCGTCAGAAATAAATGAATTGGCTAACTTAAGAGCTTTAAGCCTGTCTAGGATATCATCCAACGGAGTCTCCACCTGTAGAGCCTCTTCAAGAGACTCGAACCAGAAAGCCACTGCAGCAGTGACTGGGGCAATGCATGCAAGAGGCTGGAGAATAAAACCTTGTTGTATAAAGATTTTCTTAAGGAGACCCTCTAATTTTTTATCCATTGGATCTAGGAAAGCAAAACTGTCCTCGACGGGTATAGTTGTACGCTTAGCTAGGGTAGAGACTGCTCCCTCCACCTTAGGGACCGTCTGCCACGAGTCCCGTGTAGCGGCATCTATGGGAAACATCTTTTTAAAAGCAGGAGGGGGAGAGAACGGTACACCTGGTCTATCCCATTCCTTCGTAATAATTTCTGAAAACCTCTTAGGGATTGGAAAAACATCAGTGTAAACAGGCACTGCAAAATATTTGTCCATTTTACACAATTTCTCTGGGACTACAATGGTGTCACAGTCATCCAGAGTCTCTAAAACCTCCCTGAGCAACACGCGGAGGTGTTCAAGCTTAAATTTAAATGCTGTCATTTCAGAGTCAGACTGAAGTAACGCCTTCCCTGAATCAGAAATGTCACCCACAGATAGAAGCTCTCCTGCTTCGGCTTCTGTAAATTGTGAGGGTATATCAGACATAGCTACTAAAGCGTCAGAAAACTCTGTATTTGTTCTAGCCCCAGAGCTGTCTCGCTTTCCTTGTGACCCTGGCAGTTTGAACAATACCTCTGTGAGGGTATGATTCATAACTTCCGCCTTGTCTTGTAAGGTAAACGCATTGGACGCGCTAGATGTACTTGGCGTCACTTGAGCAGGAGTTATAGGTTCTGACACATGGGGAGAGCTAGATGGCATAATATCCCTTTTGTCAGTCTGAGAAACCTCGTGATAAATCTTTAAAAGCCATAATATGGTCTTTATAACTTATAGAAAGGTCAGTGCATTTGGTACACATTCTAAGAGGGGGTTCCACAATGGCTTCTAAACATAATGAACAAGGAGTTTCCTCTATGTCAGACATGTTTAACAGACTAGTAATGAGACCAGCAAGCTTGGAAAACACTTTAATAAATGTGAAAAAGCAATTAAACAAAAACGGTACTGTACCTTTAAGAGAAAAAAACTACCACATAAACTGCAAAACAATGTTAAAAAGTAGTAAACTCTATGAAATTTTTACAGTGTGTATAAGAGACTAAAGCAGCATTGCACCCACTTGCAAATGGATGATTAACCCCTTAGGCCCCAAACCGGATTAGAAAAACGGTAAAACCGTTAAAAAAACAGTCAAACACACTGCCACAGCTCTGCTGTGGCTCCTACCTACCCTTAAACACGATTTTTGCAGGAAAAAAACCCCTCTATAGTGGTCCTAGATTCCAGAGGACTCCTTTAGGGAAGCTGGATGTCTCAGTCTGGATATCAACTGCGCATAAAGTGTGCGAAAATAGGCCCCTCCCACCATGCACTCAAAGTCAGAGGGCCTTAAAAAAGTACTCCTAGGAGTAATCTAACAGCCATGTGGAAAACTAGGCCCCAAATAAAGATTTATCACCCTCAGAGAAAAAACGTTTTTTCGTTAAGTTATGCAAACGTTTTTACACTAAGTAATATGAGAGTTAACATGAATATTACCCTTATCTTGTAAGCATGATCCCAGTCGTTGTTAAATCACTGTATCAGGCTTACCTTAAATATACCAGGCACTGTCAGCATTTTCTAGACCTTATCATCTCTCTAGAAAAAAATATACTGAACATACCTCAAAGCAGGTGATCTGCAAACCGTCCCCCCAATTGAAGTTTTCTTTCCATACTCTTCAGTTATGTGTGAGAACAGCAATGGACCTTAGTTACAAACCGCTAAGATCATCAACCTCCAGGCAGATTCTTCTTCCAATTTCTGCCTGAGAGTAAAACAATACAACGCTGGTACCGTTTAAAAATAACAAACTCTTGATTGAAGGTAAAAACTACACAAACAGGCCCATTTATCAAGCTCCGTACGGAGCTTGAAGGGCCGTGTTTCTGGCGAGTCTTCAGACTCGCCAGAAACACAAGTTATGAAGCAGCGGTCTAAAGACCGCTGCTTCATAACCCTGTCCGCCTGCTCTGAGCAGGCGGACAGTAATCGCCGGAAATCAACCCGATCGAATACGATCGGGTTGATTGACACCCCCCTGCTGGCGGCCGATTTGCCGCGAGTCAGCAGGGGGCGGCGTTGCACCAGCAGCTCTTGTGAGCTGCTGGTGCAATGTTAAATGCGGAGAGCGTATTGCTCTCCGCATTTAGCGAGGTCTTGCGGACCTGATCCGCAGTGTCGGATCAGGTCCGCAAGCCCTTTGATAAATGGGCCCCTAAGTCACCACATATCTCTTGATACTTCCTTTCTTGTCGAGAGCTGCAAGAGAATGACTGGGGGTGGCAGTTAGGGGAGGAGCTATATAGACAGCTCTGCTGTGGGTGTCCTCTTGCAGCTTCCTGTTGGGAAAGAGAATATCCCACAAGTAATGGATGAACCCGTGGACTGGATACACCTTTACAAGAGAAATAGTAATAAATATACACAATGTAAATCATAATTTAAATACACTACAATTTGTACTTTCAGTATAAAATACAATGCGTAATTGTTGATTTATCATAAAATGGGCTGAACATGGGCATGTATTTTGTTTTCTCTCAAATTCAAGCGTAATTATGTAAACATTTCCAACCTACAGACCTCCCTGTTTTTTCTCGCAAACTAAAAGGTGGTGAGGTTGTGACAAAATACACTATTGTAAGATGCTTTATGCAGCATTTAATTCTTAAAGCGCGCTCACTGTTAACTTTGCCCTACGCAGTGAGCTTTCCAGTAAGATCCATTACTTCCTATAGGTATAGGAGACATCCTGCCACTTGCAGGAACTGCCCCTGTTTAAAGATAATTCCACCAGGGCAGTGAAAAAATAATCTATATAGATATGTGACAGATTATCATATTCCCATATGGTGTGTGAAGTTGAGGGGCGGGGAGAAAGAATATCTCTAAATAAAGATAAAATAAAAAAATATAAATTTCATCTCTTTCCGTTCAGGTAACAGTGCCACTGGCAGCAACATCTCCAAAAAAGCCAGTGGGAAAAAAAGCAGAACAGAGCAACCAAAGGTAACTTATCCAACATCTATAGATGCAATATCTGCCATCTACTTCATGGCTGTACAATCTGCATGAATTATCTGTATGTTTTGGGTGGAATCTCCAAATTAAAGGTACAATTAGGAAAACTTTAAAATTGTATGCTCTATCTGAACCATTAAAGAAAAAAAATGGGTTTCATGTCCCTTTAATTCGATTAAATGCTTTGTCTCCATAATGCTGTGGCATTTAAGAATGAGTCAAAAATCAAGATTTTACATCCTGGTGTTCTATTGACAAATAGAAGACCACCTTTAAATTCCTGAGACGTGATCTCATTGGACCATAGCTGAAAGCCAATGACAAGAGGCATATATGGGCAGCCACCAATCAGCAGCTTCTGAGCCTTTCTAGGTATACTTCTGAACCTACCCTAGGGTATGACAAAGGATACACAGAGAATGAAACAAATTAGATTGTAGAAATACATTGGAAAGTTATTTAAAATTGAATGCTCTAATCTGAATCATGAAAGAAAGTTTGGGTTTCATGTCCCTTTTAAGGTATGATCCCTTGTTCATTCATTTTCCATGGTATAAACAGTAGCAACTCCATATATAGTCTCTAAACTAATCTTACTAATTGAAGGTGTTATTTCTCCAACATTGGTGTGTCCGGTCCACGGTGTCATCCATTACTTGTGGGATATTCTCCTCCCCCACAGGGAAAGGCAAGGAGAGCACACAGCAAGAGCTGTCCATATAGTCCCTCCCAGGCTCCACCCCCCCAGTCATTCTCCTTGCCGCTCTGAACAAGTAGCATCTCCTCGGGGATGGTGAGGAGTTTGTGGTGTTTAGTTGTAGTTTTTTTATTCTTCTATCAAGAGTTTGTTATTTTAAAATAGTGCTGGTATGTACTATTTACTCTGAAACAGAAAAGGATGAAGATTTCTGTTTGTGAGAGGATTATGATTTTAGCAGCAGTTACTAAAATCGTTTGCTGTTTCCACATAGGACTGTTGAGATGAGATAACTTCAGTTGGGGGGAACAGTTTGCAGACTTTTCTGCTCAAGGTATGACTAGCCATATTTCTAACAAGACTGTGTAATGCTGGAAGGCTGTCATTTTCCCTCATGGGGATCGGTAAGCCATTTTCTTAGTCTCAAACAGAATAAAGGGCTTATTATGGGCTATAAACTGGTAGACACTTTTATGGGCTAAATCGATTGTTTTATTTAGGTATTATATGCAGTTTGAAGTTGTATTTCACACTTTTATAACATTGGGGAACGTTTTTAGCACCAGGCACTTGTTAAGACACCTTCCCAGTCAGGAAGGGCCTTTCTCTGTAGTAGGCAGAGCCTCATTTTCGCGCCATTACTGTGCAGTTAATTTTGAGTTCAGTACATGCAGCTGCATGTGTGAGGGTCTAGAATCCACTAAAAACGTTCCTAGAAGGCTTCATTTGGTATCATATACCCCCCTGGGATTGGTGAAGTTGCAGCAAAGGCTGTGGCTGGGACTGTAAGGGGGTTAAAATTAAAAACGGCTCCGGTTTCCACATTTTAAGGGTTAACAGCTTGAAAATTGGGGTGCAATACTTTGAATGTATTAAGACACTGTGGTGAAAATTTGGTAAAGATTGGATAATTCCTTCATAGTTTTTCACATATTCAGTAATAAAGTGTGCCCTGTTTAACATTTAAAGAGACAGTAACGGTTTTGTTTTAAAACGGTTTTTGTGCTTTATTAACCAGTTTAAGCCTGTTTAACATGTCTGTACCTTCAGATAGATCATGTTCTGTATGTATGGTAGCCAATGTGGTTCCCCCTTCAAATATAGTGTGATAATTGTGCCATTGCGTCCAAACAAAGTAAGGACAGAACTGTCACAAATTGTAAAGTTGCCCAGGATGATTCCTCAGATGAAGGAAGTAGACATAGTTCTACATCATCTCCTTCTGTGTCTATACCAGTTATGCCCGCGCAGGCGACCCCTAGTACTTCTAGCACGCCAATGCTTGTTACTATGCAGTAATTGACGGCAGTAATGGATAACTCCATAGCTAATATTTTATCCAAAATGCCAGCATTTCAGAGAAAGCGCGATTGCTCTGTTTTAAACACTGTAGAGCAGGAGGGCGCTGATGATAATTTTTCTGTCATACCCTCACACCAATCTGAAGTGGCAGTGAGGGAGGGTTTGTCAGATGGGGAAATTTCTGATACAGGAAGAATTTCTCAGCAGGCAGAACCTGATGTTGTGACATTTAAATTTAAATTAGAGCATCTCCGCGCATTACTTAAGGAGGTGCTATCTACTCTGGATGATTTTGACAATCTGGTCAACCCAGAAAAATTGTGCAAGATGGACAGTTCCTTGAGGTCCCGGTGCACCCTGATGCTTTTCCGATACCTAAACGGGTGGCGGACATAGTGAATAAGGAGTGGGAGAAGCCAGGCATACCTTTTGTCCCTCCTCCTATATTTAAGAAATTGTTCCCTATGGTCGACCCCAGGAAGGACACATGGCAAACAGTCCCTAAGGTCGAGGGGGAGTTTTCTACTCAAGCCAAGCGCACGACCATTCCTATTGAGGACAATTGTGCTTTCAAAGATCCTATGGATAAAAAATTGGAGGGTTTGCTTAAAAAGATTTTTGTACAGCCAGGTTACCTCCTTCAACCTATTTTGTGCATTATTCCTGTCACTACAGAGGCGTGGTTCTGGTTCGAGGAACTGGAAAAGTCGCTCAGTAGGGAGACTCTGTATGAGGAAGTCATGGACAGAATTTACGCACTTAAGTTAGCTAATTCCTTTATTTTAGACGCCGCTTTGCAGTTAGCGAGGTTAGCGGCAAAAAATTCAGGGTTTACAATTGTGGCGCGCAGAGCGCTCTGGCTAAAGTCTTGGTCGGCGGATGTATCTTCCAAGACAAAATTGCTTAATACCCCTTTCAAAGGTAAGACCCCTTTTGGGCCAGAATTGAAAGAGATTATTTCAGTCATCACTGGGGGAAAGGGCCATGCCCTCCCACAAGATAAACCTTTCAAGGCTAAGAATAAGTCCAATTTTCGTTCCTTTCGCAATTTCAGGAACGGACCGGCTTCCAACTCGGCAGCCTCTAGACAAGAGGGTAACGCTTCCCAGACTAAACCAGCTTGGAAATCAATGCAAGGCTGGAACAAGGGTAAACAGGCCAAGAAATCTGCTGCTGCTACCAAGACAGCATGAAGAGGTAGCCCCCGATCCAGAACCGGATCTAGTAGGGGGCAGACTCTCTCTCTTTGCTCAGGCTTGGGCAAGAGATGTTCAGGATCCCTGGGCACTAGAAATAGTCTCTCAGGGTTATCTTCTAGAATTCAAGGAACTACCCCCAAGGGGAAGGTTCCACATGTCTCACTTATCTTCAAACCAAGTAAAGAGACAGGCATTCTTACATTGTGTAGAAGACCTGTTAAAGATGGGAGTGATACGCCCAGTTCCAACTGTGGAACAAGGTCAGGGGTTTTTACTCAAATCTGTTTGTAGCTCCCAAAAAAAGAGGGAACTTTCAGACCAATTCTGGATTTAAAAATTCTAAACAAATTTCTCAGAGTGCCATCGTTCAAAATGGAAACTATTCGAACGATTTTACCTACAATCCAGGAGGGTCAATTTATGACTACCGTGGATCTAAAGGATGCGTATCTGCATATTCCTATCCACAAAGATCATCATCAGTTCCTAAGGTTCGCCTTTCTGGACAAACATTACCTATTGTGGCTCTCCCATTCGGACTAGCCACTGCTCCAAGGATTTTCACAAAAGTGCTCGGGTCCCTTCTAGCGGTTCTAAGACCCAGGGGCATTGCAGTGGCACCTTACTTGGACGACATCCTAATTCAAGCGTCGTCTCTTTCAAAGACAAAGGCTCACACAGACATTGTTCTAGCCTTTCTCAGATCTCACGGGTGGTAGGTGAACATAAAAAAAAGTTCCCCGTCACCGTCAACAAGAGTCCCTTTCTTGGGAACAATAATAGATTCTTTAGAAATGAAGATTTTCCTGACAGATGTCAGAGAGTCAAAGCTTCTAAATGCTTGTCAAGTTATTCACTCTGTTCTACGGCCTTCCATAGCTCAGTGCATGGAAGTAGTAGGGTTGATGGTTGCAGCAATGGACATAGTTCCTTTTGCGCGAATTCATCTAAGACCATTACAACTGTGCATGCTCAAACAGTGGAATGGGGACTATACAGACTTGTCTCCAGTGATTCAAGTAGATCAGAAGACCAGAGACTCACTCCGTTGGTGGCTGACTCAGGATCACCTGTCCCAGGGAACGAGCTTCCACAGACCAGAGTGGGTCATTGTCATGACCGACGCCAGTCTATTAGGCTGGGGCGCGGTCTGGGATTCCCTGAAAGCTCAGGGTCTATGGTCTCGGGAAGAGTCTCTTCTCCCGATAAACATCCTGGAACTGAGAGCGATATTCAATGCTCTCCGGGCTTGGCCTCAACTAGCAAAGGCCAGATTCATAAGATTCCAATCAGACAACATGACGACTGTTGCTTACTTCAACCATCAGGGGGAACAAGGAGTTCCCTGGCAATGAGAGAGGTGACCAAGATCATCAAATGGGCGGAGGATCACTCCTACCACCTGTCTGCGATCCACATCCCAGGAGTGGAAAACTGGGAGGCGGATTATCTGAGTCGCCAGACCTTTCATCCGGGGGAGTGGGAACTCCACCCGGAGGTGTTTGCCCAGTTGACCCAATTATGGGGCATTCCAGACATGGATCTGATGGCGTCTCATCAGAACTTCAAGGTTCCTTGCTACGGGTCCAGATCCAGGGATCCCAAGGCGACTCTAGTGGATGCATTAGTGGCGCCTTGGACTTTCAACCTAGCTTATGCGTTTCCACCGTTCCTTCTCATTCCCAGGCTGGTAGCCAGGATCAAACAGGAGAAGGCCTCAGTGATTTTGATAGCTCCTGCGTGGCCACGCAGGACTTGGTATGCAGACCTGGTGAATATGTAATCGGCTCCACCATGGAAGCTACCTTTGAGACAGGATCTTCTAGTGCAAGGTCCATTCGAACATCCAAATCTCTTTCTCTCCAGCTGACTGCTTGGAAATTGAACGCTTGATTTTGTCTAAGCGTGGGTTTTCGGATTCTGTGATAGATACTCTGGTACAAGCCAGAAAACCTGTGACTAGAAAGATTACCATAAAATATGGAAAAGATATATCTGTTGGTGTGAATCCAAGGGATTCTCATGGAGTAAGATTAAAATTCCTAGGATCCTTTCCTTTCTCCAAGAAGGTTTGGATAAGGGATTATCAGCGAGTTCTCTAAAAGGACAGATTTCTGCTTTATCTGTCTTGTTACACAAACGACTGGCAGCTGTGCCAGATGTTCAAGCTTTTGTTCAGGCTTTGGTCAGGATCAAGCCTGTTTACAGACCCTTGACTCCTCCCTGGAGTCTAAATTTGGTTCTTTCAGTTCTTCAAGGTGTTCCGTTTGAACCCTTACATTCCATAGATATCAAGTTATCTTGGAAAGTTCTGTTTTTGGTTGCTATTCTTCTGCTAGAAGAGTTTCTGAATTATCTGCTCTGCAGTGTAATCCGCCCTATCTGGTGTTCCATTCAGATAAGGTTGTTTTGCGTACTAAACCTGGTTTCCTTCAAAAGGTTGTTTCCAACAAGAATATTAACCAGGAAATAGTTGTGCCTTCTTTGTGTCCGAATCCAGTTTCAAAGAAGGAACGCTTGTTACACAATTTAGATGTAGTCCGTGCTTTAAAGTTCTATTTAGAAGCAACAAAGGATTTCAGACAAACGTCTTCTCTGTTTGAAGTTTATTCTGGCAAGAGGAGAGGTCAAAAAAGCTACTTCTACCTCTCTTTCCTTTTGGCTGAAAAGCATCATACGATTGGCTTACGAGACTGCCGGACGGCAGCCTCCTGAACGAATCACAGCTCACTCTACTAGGGCTGTGGCTTCCACATGGGCCTTCAAGAACGAAGCTTCTGTTGATCAGATATGTAAGGCAGCGACCTGGTCTTCTCTGCACACTTTGTCCAAATTCTACAAATTTGATACTTTTGCTTCTTCGGAGGCTATTTTTGGGAGAAAGGTTTTGCAAGCCGTGGTGCCTTCTGTTTAGGTAACCTGATTTGCTCCCTCCCTTCATCCGTGTCCTAAAGCTTTGGTATTGGTTCCCACAAGTAATGGATGACACCGTGGACCGGACACACCAATGTTGGAGAAAACAGAATTTATGCTTACCTGATAAATTACTTTCTCCAACGGTGTGTCCGGTCCACGGCCCGCCCTGGTTTTTTAATCAGGTTTGAAGAATTTCTTTCTCTATACACTACAGTCACCACGGCACACTATAGTTTCTCCTTTTTTTCTCCTAACCGTCGGTCGAATGACTGGGGGGGCGGAGCCTGGGAGGGACTATATGGACAGCTCTTGCTGTGTGCTCTCCTTGCCTTTCCCTGTGGGGGAGGAGAATATCCCACAAGTAATGGATGACACCGTGGACCGGACACACCGTTGGAGAAAGTCATTTATCAGGTAAGCATAAATTCTGTTTTTTATTCAGTTTTACATTATTATCTTTTTGTTTCAGACTCCTGCCTATTACCTTGCTTTCTTGTATAAAATCCTAACTAGAATCCCTTTAAATAACTCCCTTGATAGGCTGTGTCTCTCTTGTTAATTAGTGGCATGTCAACATCAAAAAGGGGTTATAGTGCTCACAATGAGCTTTCTTCATTACTGTCACTTTTTTCCATTATCGTTTCAATAAAAAAAAAAAATGTCCCTCACTTAACATGGGCTAGTCCTGTTTGACCAATGATAATCTAAATTCTGGATAATTTTTTATTTCTCAATTTGCACAGCTAAAATAACTTGATAGCCCACTGACCAACATTTTTCCACTTAGTTACTTAAAGTAATATTAATTTTAATTAGCAAAATGAAATACATGGGGTTAATCTGCCCAAAAAAGAATAATGCCGGTGTTCAACAAGCAGATAAAATTACTTAAATGGACACTGAATCCAAATTTTTTTCTTTCGTGATTCAGATAGAGCATGACATTTTAAGCAACTTTCTAATTTACTCCTATTATCAAATTTACTTTATTCTCTTGGTATCTTTATTTAAAATTCAAGAATGTAAGTTTAGATGTCGGCCCATTTTTGTGAACAACAGTGCTGTCCAGAGTTCTGAACCAAAAAATAACTTAGATGCCATCTTTTTCAAATAAAGATAACAACAAGAGAACAAAGAAAAATTGATAATAGGAGTAAATTAAAAAGTTGCTTAAAATTGCATGCTCTATCTGAACCACGAAAGAAAAAATTTGGGTTCAGTGTCCCTTTAAATGGACATAAAACTCAAAAGTTTTCTTTTGTGACTCAGAGCATTTCAAACAGCTTTACATTTTACTTGTATTATCTGATTTCCTTCATTCTCCTTTGTTGAAGTAGCCACAGTGCATTACTGGGAGCCAGCTGAACACTAGTGAACCAATGACAAGAGGCGTATATGCGCAGCCACCAATCAGAAGCAAGCTCCCAGTAGTGCATTGCTTCTCCTGATCCTACCAAGAAATAAAGCAAATTAGATAATAGAAGTAAACTGTTAAACAAAACGCCTCTTATCTCAGTGCATTTTGACAGTTTTTCACAGTTAGACGGTGCCAGTTCATGTGTGCCCTATAGATATTTGTACTCACTCCCATGGAGTTACTTAAAGGGACACTGTACCCAAAAATTTTCTTTCCTGATTCAGATTGAGCATGAAATTTTAAGCAACTTTCTAATTTACTCCTATTAGCACATTTTCTTCATTCTCTTGGTATCTTTATTTGAAATGCAAGAATGTAAGTTTAGATGCCGGCCCATTTTTGGTGAACAACCTGGGTTGTCCTTGCTGATTGGTGGATAAATTCATCCACCAATAAAAAAGTGCTGTCCAGAGTACTGAAACCAAAAAAAGCTCAGATGCCTTCTTTTTCAAATAATGATAGCAAGAGAAAGAAGAAAAATTGATAATAGGAGTAAATTAGAAAGTTGCTTAAAATTGCATGCTCTTTCTGAATTACAAAAGAAAAAAATTGGGTTCAGTGTCCCTTTAAGACACTGGTGGGCTAAAATGCAAGTCTGACAAAAGAACTGAAATAAGGCGGAAGAGGCTTAGATACAGGGTAATCACAAAGGTAAAAAGTATATTAATATAACTGTTGGTTATGCAAAACTAGGTAATGGGTAAATAAAATTATCTATCTTTTTAAACAACAAAAATTCTGGAGTAGACTGTCCCTTTTAATATTCTCTCTCTTCCTGTGTTCTCTCATCTATCTCTCCTTTACCTATACATAGCAAAACCAAAGCACTCACTGGATTCACAAAGTTCAAAATAAAATGTAATCTTTATTTGCGCCAGATGACGTTTCAGTGGAAAACATGCACCTTTGTCAAATGTATACTACACATAGTGTAGCTCTACACTCTCACATTTATAAACCAACCGAGACTCAAAAATCTTTGTTTTGGTTTGTTGTAACCCTAGTGTCCAGTTCAAAATATACACCAAATTTTGTTTCGAACAAAAAAAATCTCAATAAATAATGCTGTACTTTAAAAAGCTATTAATTATCTATATCTTTTCTTAATTACAGGATGGATTTAGTTAATAGTAACCATACGCATAAGATTACTCAGAAAGCTGCACAAAGTACATTAGAAGCAAATTGCAAGAGTCTGTTACAAGCATCAAAGGAAAAATCTAATTCCCCAAAGAAAGTGAAAACAAGCCATGGTGGTTCAAGTCAAGCTCCTCTGACGGAAAAGAAAAACAAAAGTGATCATGTATCTGCAGAAGTTAAAACACCAATGACAAAAGATGGGTTGTATGCAAAAGAGACATCATTGGAACACAATAAATCCAAAGCTGTTCAGCTCAAGACCATCTGTAGTTCAGCAAAGGAATCCTCCACCAATACTTCCTTGTCAGATATGGTTGTGTCCAAAGACACTGGAGCCAAGAATCAAGTGCAGTTAGAAAATATTAAAGATGTACATTCATCTTTAGATTCCAAGAGCTCCACTGGAACGAGTCATGAAAATAAAAGTGACGTTTCTGAAAATGCGGTTTCTCAAACTGAAGATAAATCGGTTCCAAAAAAGGACGGGATTTTATCTGAACATCAGAAAAAACTAAGTGCACATTTTGTAGAGACCTTGAGTGAGGAAAGTGATCCCAAGATGCAAAACAAACATGCACCTGCTACTGAAAATAAAGAAACAGAAGGAAAGGATGGATCTTGTTCCAGTGGTCAGATACACCAGAATGAGCAGACCACTTCTAATGAATGGAGCAGCCACCATTCACAGGCTTTGGTGCCAATGAGTAGCGGATATTCGCAGCATCCTAACTCTGCTTATCCTTGGCAATATTCCCTGTACTTCTGGTATCAGAATGGCAATAATACTAGTTTAATGGCCCAAACATACCAAGGTAGCCAAGAGGCAGTTTCGTATGCAGGGCCCTCTGCACTCTCAATGCAGAACTTTTATACTCAAACCCAGTCTTACCCTAACTTTATGCCGCCACCATCGTTTCCACCTGCTGGTTCATTTTGTCCCGGTATGCCTTATAACTACCCAATTCCACCTCCTCCACACCAGGATTCTTCACAGGCTCAGTTTCCCTATGATTCCACTCACCCAGGAAGTTGGCCATGGGGTAAGCACAAGAAAAGGACTTCATAGTATAATCTATTTTATTTATGTATTTAACATTATCGATTCCTGTTGGTTTTAAAGAAAAACAAAAAAAAATGTCAACACACAAATCATCATCCTATCTGTCAAAATTCAGCACTTTAGCTTTCTTTTCAGCTTGAAGGGATATTAGGGAAAAAAAAAATCACATTTTAAATAGGGTATTGTATAATAGTTTATAGGAAATGTTGTTCCAGTCTTTACAAAACCATATATTTATGATTGATCAAATTTTATCCTAAAACCAGAAAAATGCAGTTTCGATAGTTAATGTAATATGACAGCTTTCTTTTTCTTGACTAAAACATTATACGCTGAAACATATATTGCAATCCAAAAATTACCTATAAACAAAGACAAAATAACGAACAATTTAATTGTAATTTTTGTATTTCTTTTTAATAAATATTGAAGACCCTGTTTCCATAGCTGGATGGGCCAGATAGTATCTAGCTAAAGGTTTCTTCTTTCTATAAACGGACTGACCAAGCAGAATTGAAACAATTTATGTTTATTAAACATTCTAAACCGACAAATGAAAAATAAGTACTAGAAGTCAATGCTACATTTACACAGATGTCATCTTTGGCGTTTTGCGCTGCTATCTTTTGGCTCTCTTTCCTATTTCCTCCTGAAATAGCTGCTTTCTTCAGCTGCTCCACTGGACCTTTGAACTCTATTTAATAGATGTGCAATTCATTACTTGTTAGCTAAATGAATCCTGAAAATGGCCGCAATCTGCAGCATTCGGCTCTCTCCGGCAGTGGCTTTATTAGGAAAAAAGTGCAGCAATAGCACACTTACGATTCAAATCTTTAATTAAACAAAGGCAAATATGCAATAAAATGACAGGATTTTAATGAAAAATGAAAAAATTTAATCAAAAGGCTTGTTACTATCCCTGTACGTTCATTGGTGTCAGTGGCTATCCTCCTCTGCCTTGCGTTTTTAGTCAGATTTTCAGCACAGAGATCCAAACTTTCCAGTAGTTAGGATGTCAGCTCCACATTATCCAATGTACAGTGGTCCGTTGTAAGCAATAAAGTCCTCAATGAGTTTTCGTTTACCTTTTCAGATATATGTGTGTTGCAGTTTTTTCCTAATAAATCCTGCGCCAGAAAATGTTGAATGCCACAGACCGCTGCTATTTTTAGGATTTGTTTATCTGACAAATAAGAATTGCATGTCTACTATCTAATTTCTGACTGGTCTAGTATGTCCTGCAATGCTTTTTCTTCTTTCACCACATTAGTCACGGCTATCAACTTCCATTATTTCATTCGTATGCCCTACTCCTTAATTAGTCATTTATTTAAGAAGACCTCTCTGTAGTCCTCAAAGTGAGTCATTTCCCAATCTCCACAACTATGCACACATTTGCTTACCTCTCCACAGTAACAGTCAATTATTCCTATGTCTTCTTATTCCTATGTCTTCCATCACCTCTTCTCCATCCGTAAATCCTGTCTAACCATATAATTAATCTTTTCTTCTTCCACCATCATTCACATATTCTGTTTCCTTTACCTCCTACAGTTATTTCCTCCAATGTTGTCTCTTGTTCTCCTACAGTCAGTAATTCACATTCTTGCTTTCTCTTGTAAGATGTATCGAATCCACGGATTCATCCTTACTTGTGGGATATTCTCCTTCCCTACAGGAAGTGGCTGAGAGAGCACCCACAGCAGAGCTGTCTATATAGCTCCCCCCTTAGCTCCACCCCCCAGTCATTCTCTCTGCCTGCTTAACTGCTAGGAAGGGCAAAGAGCTATGTGGTGACTATAATGTTAGTTTTTTATTTCTCAAGCAAAAGTTTATTATTTTAAATGGTACTGGTGTGTACTATTTACTCTCTGGCAGAAAAGGGATGAAGATTTCTGCAAGGAGGATGATGATCTTAGCACTTTGTAACTAAGATTCACTGCTGTTCTCACCAGGCCTAAAGAGTACTGGAAAACTTTAGTTGGGAGAACAGTTTGCAGGCTAAGCTGCATATGAGGTATGTTCAGTCTATATTTTTCTAGACAGACTGTGTTAATTCTAGAAAAGACTGGCAATATCCCCATGAGGGAAGGGTAAACTGTATTCAGACATTTTAATAGGAATTTCAGCTTGCTTGAAGGGCTCATTAGTTACTGGTGACACTGTTAAGAAAAAACGTTTTGTTTATTGATGCAATTATAACGTTTTCTGAAGGGACTAAATGGCTGGTGACACTGTTAGGAAA